>NC_088918.1:62910000-63225000 GCF_963576675.1 Euphorbia lathyris | reverse complement strand
GTCATTTCCGGACATAACACATTCTAGAAGAGCTTCATCAACACACCATGCTCTTTGCCTCAATGAATGATCTCCCATTAGACGTGCTTTTAGAAATCTTTTACAAACTTCCTGTCAAACAACTCCATATAAACAAGATTCTCTGTGAACTCTAGTCATCGCTGATCTCTCATCCTTCTTTTCCTTACCAATTCTTGTTTCGAATAAACTCTAATCGTGCAATCAGACCATCTTTTAAAATATATCTAAGCTTTGCTGATGGTGAACACTTAATCTACTACGGGGATTCAATGTCATGCTCCAAAAACAGTTTCTTGGACTTTCTTCCTGATATTATTCCACGAAGAAAATTGCATCACAATGTTCTAGCTTCCAGTAATGGACTGCTATTATGCACGAAGGCATACTATCCTTGCCGGGACTATTATTATGTCAGCAATCCTTTTACCAAGCAATGGTTTTTCTTTCCTCCTCCATCCACACCTGGCCTATATGCTTTGCGGGGAATTGTTTGCAACTCTAATTTTCAATCTGAAAATGGTTTGACTCAGTTCAAGGTGGTCAAGATTGTTAATTTCAAACATTTCGAGTATGGAGATATTTGAGTCCACAACTAACCAATAGAGGGTATTTACCACAACAGTTGATGCTACAATCTTCTTCACAAATCTATGATGGATGTTGTTGAACACAGAGGAATTGACTATTGCAGTTATAAAGGCCATTCCATTATTGCATTCGATCCAAATCTTGATCTGTGTCGTCAGATTTCATTACCCACAGAGACTCTAGCCTCACATCGTCTTACTCAGACTATAGGAGCAGATTTATTTACTTTAACTAAGAATAATGTATTTGTAGGAAAAGGTTATGCTACTGAAGGCATGTTTAAGTTGAATGTTGAGATTAATAAAGTGAATGCTTCTGTTTACTCCTTGTGTACTTTTAATGTTTGGCATGCTCGTTTTTGTCATGTTAATAAGCGTATCATTAAAAATATGAGTAACTTAGGATTAATTTCAAAATTGAATCTGAATGAATTTCTTAAATGTGATTATTGTAGTCAGGTAAAAATCACAAAAACACCTCATAAATCTGTTGTTAGGGATTCTAAACCTCTAGATTTAATTCATTCAGATATATGTGAATTAGATGGAAAGTTGACTAGAAATGACAAACGATAGTTTATAACATTTATTGATGATTGTTCTGACTTTACTTTTGTTTATCTTATGAAAAATAAAAGTGAAGCGTTTGACATGTTTAAGTTGTTCATAGTTGAAATAGAAAATCAATACAATAGGAAAGTCAAGAGACTTCGTAGCGATAGAGGCACGGAATATGGTTCTAGCCTGTTTATTGATTTCTATAAAACACATGGCATTATACATGAAACCACAGCACCTTATTCACCAGAAATGAACGGAAAGGCTGAAAGGAAAAATAGGACACTTACCGAATCTATAGTAGCTATTATGCTTAGTTCAGGTGCTGCCTCACATTGGTGGGGAGAAATCCTTTTGATTGTTTGCTATGTGCTAAATAGGGTCCCTAAATCCAGAAGCAAAATCTCTCCTTATGAGATCTTGAAAAATAAAACACATAGTCTATCATATTTTAGAACTTGGGGTTGTTTGGCTTATGTTAGGATTCCTGACCCTAAGAGAGTCAAACTTGCTAGTAGGGCTTATGAATGTGTATTTATTGGATATGCTGTGAATAGCAAAGCATATAGGTTCTATGATTTGAATGCAAAAGTCATCTTGGAGTCAAATGATGCTGACTTTTATGAAGATAGGTTTCCTTTTAAATTAAGAAATAGTGGGGGTGCATCATCGAGTAGCATACCTGCTACTAGACCTATAGTACAAAAAGAGATTGAGGAATCTGAACCTAGGAGAAGTAAGAGACCTAGAGTATCTAAAGACTTTGGTTCTGACTTTTACGCTTTCACAGTAGAAGAGGATCCACTTACTATACAAGAAGCCTTAACCTCATTAGATGCTGATTTATGGCAAGAAGCCATTAATGATGAAATGGACTCACTTGAGTCAAACCAAACTTGGCACTTAGTAGACTTACCACCAGGTTGTAAACCAATAGGTTGTAAATGGATCCTTAAGAAGAAACTGAAACCTGATGGTTCAGTAGATAAGTTTAAGGCTCGCCTTGTAGCTAAAGGCTTTAGACAAAGAGAAAATGTTGATTTCTTTGATACTTATTCACCTATCATTAGGATTACATCCATACGTGTTTTGATTGCTATTGCTTCTGGGCACAATCTAGTAGTGCACCAAATGGATGTTAAAACTGCGTTTTTGAATGGTGAACTAGAAGAAGAGGTTTATATGGATCAACCTGAGGGCTTTGTAGTCTTTGGTCAAGCCCGTAAGGTATGTAAGTTAGATAAGTCTTTATATGGGCTAAAACAAGCACCTAAGCAATGGCATGCAAAATTTGACAACTTGATTATTTCAAATGGCTATAAGGTGAATGAAAGTGATAAGTGTATCTACTATAAATATGAAAATGGTCTTTGCACCATTATATGCCTATATGTTGATGACTTGCTTATTTTTGGATCTAATATTCATGTTGTAAATGTTGTTAAGTCAATGTTGTGTGAGAACTTTGACATGAAAGATCTAGGAGAAGCGAACGTCATTCTTGGCATAAAGATAACTAGGTCTGAAACTGGAATTTCTCTAGATCAATCTCACTACGTTGAGAAGATTCTAAAGAAATATAACTACTTTGATTATAAACCTGCATGTACACCTTATGACCCCAGTATAAAACTTTTTAAGAACACTGGAGACAGTGTAAGACAATCAGAGTATGCTAGCATAATTGGCAGTCTTCGTTACGCCACTGATTGTACTAGACCCGACATCGCGTATGTCGTAGGACTGCTATGCAGATTTACTAGTAGACCTAGTGTGGAGCATTGGAATGCTATAGAAAGGGTCATGAGATACCTTAAAAGAACCATGAAACTTGGATTACATTATCAAAGGTTTCCAGCAGTCCTTGAAGGATATAGTGATGCTGACTGGAATACCTTATCAGATGATTCCAAGGCTACTAGTGGCTATATTTTCAATATAGCTGGTGGTGCTGTTTCATGGAAGTCTAAGAAACAGACTATTCTAGCTCAATCAACCATGGAATCAGAACTGATTGCACTAGCTGTGGCTAGTGAAGAAGCAGGTTGGTTGAGAAGTCTGTTAGCTGAGATTCCCCTATGGGAAAAACCGATTCCAGCTGTATTGATCCACTGCGATAGTACCGCGGCTATTGCTAAGATTCAGAATCGTTATTACAACGATAAGAAACGACAGATACGTCGTAAGCACAACACTGTGAGAGAGCTACTCACTAAAGGAGCTGTTAGAGTGGACCACATACGCTCAGAAGAGAATTTAGCCGATCCTTTGACGAAAGGATTAGCTAGAGAGAAAGTCCATAATACGGCAAAGAATATGGGACTTATGCCCCTATAGTGATGAGTTACACACAATGGTAACCCAACCTATAGACTGGAGATCCCAAGAAATAGGTTCAAAGGGTAATAACAAGTTGTGTGGTAATATGAGTCAGATCATGCAATTAGAAGCATGAATATCCTGAAGCGATTTGAGGTTGAGATAATAGAAACTCTTAATGAAGTCTATACTCCATTTGGAGTGAAGTACCTAGCTACAGGAGTACTTTTGATAGACTCACCTATATGAATGTGGAAGTGAGGCCGCTTCCTATGAGTTTAGGGCAAAACTCTAGAGCATTCATTAAACCGGGATAGACGTGCAAGGCCATAAACGCACGGGCTACTAGAACTACACTCTGAAAAGGTTATGGCGTGATATACGTCAGAGATAGAGTTCAAGACTACGAGTCACTCTAGTAAAATCTGAACTATACTCACTACGCAAAGGTTCAAATCGAAAGATACCTATGCTTATGTCTGATCTTATGTAACTGCTCAGTAAAACGATTTCAAAAATTCTAGTGGGGGATTGTTGGGCTTGGCCCAAATATAATTTGTGAAATAAAGCCCACCCATGTGTCTTCTTATGTCTTTGAGTTTTTCAAGTGGAAAAACATCCCACATTACTTTCAAAGCACTTAGTGGAGATGTTTATAAAGAAGGTCCTCACATGCTTGGGGTGTGCCCCAATGGGTACCCACTTTTGTGAAAGGGTGAGGACCTACCTTCATGGTTGACCACCACACACGCGCGCGCGCCGTCCGTCCGACCGAACCGGGCCGGGCCGGGCCGGGTTGGGTTGGTGTGGTGTAAAATGTATATTTTTTTATTGTAAAAAAATTAATTAATTAATATTATTTTTTTAATTTCGGAAATTAATTTTTATTTAATTATTTTTTGCTCTGATTCAGTCTTTGTGAACGTTGTTCACAACGTCCATTTTTTCTGAACGTGTCTTCAGTCTCCTCCACCTTCCAGATTTTTCTCCTTCTCTTTCTCCATGAAATCAGAGCTCAAACAGCTCTTTTTTCTTGTATAAATAGGTGGTGTGAGACTGCCTTCAACACACAATTTAATTTCATCCATTCGGTATTTTTTCGAAACTGAGCAAGTAAACAGAGAGTGTATACAGAACGATTTTCGTACGGTGCAATACGAAAATCGTATTAGAGGGCTGTTTTATCCTGGAGGCGACCGGAGTTCATACTGTTTGCTAAATTCCGGCAGTTCCGCGAACGTCTTAAAGAAAACGACATTGTCCGCGACTCTGCCCATTTAATTTTGTTCGGTCTGTTCCTATTTTCTGAGTTCGAGTAACAACAATACTTGCCAAGGGAAACCTCATAAAATCATATTGATTTAAAGTTAAAACTTAATAAAATCTGGAATTAATTGGAAACTTATTTCTCTTGCTAATAGGTTTTACCACATTATTATGTCATCTCAGGAAGCCCCGTGCACAGGTTTGGTTCGTTTCTACAACTTATCTTGGATAGAGACGGTTTCAGCATTGTAGAAGCCTTAAACTCTATTTTTTATACTCTATTTTTTTATAAATTAAAATTTAATTAACTTTTTTTATAGAACTAAAATAAATAAACAAAGATTTGGGATAATCTAAGTAACACAACATTTAGCAGTTGTATTATTGTTATGGTCAAGTAAAAACAGGAACATGTAATTTGACGTTTCTTTTTGCAAATATAATCCCGTGTTTAAAAACTTGAAAACTGGGGTTTATGGTTTATGTAGTTTGCAAATTCAGATATTACATCAAAATTTTGTTATAGTGGTTATTTATCCACAATGAAGCGATTTGGATAAATTAAAAGGCTTAATTTTATAAATTACTTCATAAATATGATCCAATTTTACAAATTAACTAAACCACAACTATTTTTTAACCAAAAAAACTGCCTCACAAATCTTTAGCAGCAAACTATACAAACTATACAAACCATAATCATTGTTTGTAAGTTTTTAAATGAGACTGTGTTTACAAATTGAACAAGTGAAATTTTTTTTATACTTCACTCTCGATGTTAAGAGATGTTAAGAGAGAAGTTGTAAAAATAAATTTTGGAATGTTGTTTTTGTGCTATTCTTCTTGGAAAAGAAAAAAATACAATGTGTGCTATTGGTATTAATTCCATTTTAATTGATTCCTTTTTTATTTTCTATATATTATTATTATTATTAAATTCAGATAGAGGAAAATAATTATTTTTTGGATAAAGTTCAAATAAAACCCCTGTGATTTCACTAATTTTCAGATAAAGGACTGTGGTTTACTTTTTGTCAAAACGATGATTGAGGTTTTCAACTTTAGCAAAATAAGGACTTTTTCGATTGATACTATTAAAATCACCCTTAACAACTTTTAAAATGACATATTTTAAGAACTACTAATATTCTAAGCAACTTTACTTCTTCAACTTTTTTATTTCGAGATTATTTAGATGATGTTTGGTAAAGAGACAGAAAGTTAATGTTTAGAGAGAGAAAGTTCCAAAAAAGATGATTTTCTAAAATCGAAAATGTAGTTCCATAGAAAATATGACATTGAACAACTTTAATTCTTGAAAATTTTCATTTTCAGGTCGTTAAAGATAGTTTTAATAGCATTATTAAAAGTGTGAAACCTCAGTCCTTGTTTTGACAAAAAGTAAACCACAGTCCTTTATCTGAAAATTAGTGAAACCACAGGAGTTTTATTTGAACTTTCCCCTTATTTTTTTTAGGGTTAAGGTGCAAAAATACTCCTAACGTTTTGGGTCAGGAGCAATTTTACCCCTAACGTCTAAAATGGTGCGATTTTGCCCCTAACGTTTGTAGCCAAGAGCAATTTTACCCCTAACGTCGATAAATTGGGTCAATTTCAGAAATAATTCATCAAACTGTCTTCTCGGTAATTAATCTTATCATCTACACTTCACATGTGCGTCATTTTATCAATAACAAATCATAAACATATGTTGGGATGTGAAAAAAATAAAAAAAATAAAAAAAATATAATGTCTTTTGTACGAATTAGACAAAAAAAAATTCAAAAAATTCACCGAATTTATAAATATTAATCTCAAATTCTATTATTAAATTACAAAAGACATGAAATCTTTTTTTTAGAATGAATTGATATGCAATTGGTGCAAAATAATGAACAAAAATATCTGTGTTTTATAATAATGTCTGAAATTGACCCAAATTACCAACGTTATGGGTAAAATTGTTCTTGCCTACAAACATTAGGGGCAAAATTGCACCATTTTAGACGTTAGGGGTAAAATTGCTCCTGATCCAAAACGTTAGGGGCATTTTTGCACCTTCACCCTTTTTTTATCTTAATAATTATTTTACATACGTATGTTTATACATATGTTTTAACAATGGGAAAATTACAAAACTAGGTCAAATGGGAGGCCCATTTACATATTTAACCCATTTACTCAACCTATTACATATCTAGACTCATTTTGTGTGACTTTCCCGTAATACCCCTACCCTTCCCACTTCCCCTCACTCTATCGGTTTCTCTCCCCTGTTCTCCTTGGTGCGCGAAAACGGTTTGGCTCCTCCATTAATGATTTGAAGACTTTTGATCTTCCTATTTGCCTTTAAATTGCATGAAATCTGCACCATGTTTCCAAATCACAATGAAGTTCTCTTTTCATCTCTTGATTCTGCAACTTCCTCACCCTAGAAAACGAAGCCATGGTTCTTCATCTTCCTGTTCGTTAATTGGTTTCTTTCTTCTTGTTACCATTCCAGAAATGGTTATTCTACGTTATTTCTGTCGTTCTTCCCAGTTTATCATATTGTTAGGAGCGAAAAATGTAAGTATCTGCTGTTTTTCCTGCGTTTTCCATGAATTCACTTCGCGTAGTCGATGAATTCGTGGAGATCTGCGAAGAGAACGAGCCTGAAACTTGATGATCTACTTCGCGAATCGATGAATTCGCGACGTTCTGCGAAGAGAAAGAGTCTGAAACGTATGGATCTACCTCGCGAATCTATTAGTTCGCAAAGTCTGCGAATAGATCCTTACGTTTCAGACCTCGCAGACTTCGCGAAAGCATCGATATGCGACGTAGATAGTCACATTTCAGACCTCGCAGACTTCGCGAAAGAATCGTTATGCGAAGTAAAATCACCTCTTCCCATGCACATTTACATTCGCATGCTTCGCTAATTTTCATTTCGCGAATCCAAAATCGTCCTTTTTCATAACTAACACGGTTAATTTTTTCTGTAGATGGTTGAATACGTAACATCCCTTTCTGGAAGGCGGCGTACTGGGCTGCAGGGAAGATGATTTTCCTTCCTGTATAGGGATGAACTTCCCCAAGATTGACACATTCACTCCTGAAATGATTCGTTAGGAGAGATTGTGTCAATCTCGGGGTGCACGATGGGACACGTCCATCCTATGGTGCCAATCTTCAAAGTGGACCTAACTTAATCCAGTGCCAATTTTAAAGCGGATGAGTAATCTTCGTTTCAAAATTGGTACCGGATTAGTTATTGTGGCAATCTTGTTGTAAATTTTGATAATGTTATGATTTGAATGTTGTTATTGTGGCAATCTTTTTGTAAATTTTGATAATGTTATGATTTGAATGTTAGAATCCGTTGTTGTTTGCCCTTTTTTGTTATATACTACTTCGCGAATTAGCTTCAAAACACATCCAGGCTTCGCATATGCGAACTAAATTCATCAAGCAAACCCAAACATTTACTTCGCAGACTTCGCATAGTATGGAATATGCGAAGTCGGACGGGATGGGGCGAGCCGCGCGTAAATATTGGGGGTATTTTTGGAAAGTCACACAAAATGAGTCTAGATATGTAATAGGTTGAGTAAATGGGTTAAATATGTAAATGGGCCTCCCATTTGACCTAGTTTTGTAATTTTCCCTCACATTCTTTAAAAAAAAAACAATTGAGATCTAAATAATTATTCTAATTAAAATATAGGTCTAATGCTCCTCTATCCCCCTTAACTTGTCCAAACTGGTCATTTTATTCCTCCAACTAATCGAATGTCCTATTTACCCCCTTAACTCCATAAAAATAGTATTTTCCACCCCTTTAACTTGTCCAAATTGGTTATTTTACCCCTTCCCAACTCATCGAATGTCCTATTTACCCTCTTAACTCCATAAAAATGGTATTTCTCACCTCTTATGATCCTATTTACCCCCTTAACTCCATAAAAGTAGTATTTCTTACTCCTTTATAGTGCAAAATTAATATGACTTATTCAAATGAGTTTGAAAATATATTTTTTAATATCAATTTTTTTATTTTGTTTTAATTTGATAATTATATTGATCCTTCATGTGTTTATTACAATAATATTGTATTACAATAATTAGATGATCAAAATTTAACTAGCCAAAAAAATTGAAAAGAGAATGAATGAATAAAAGATACAAATAACAAGAACATTATTATAAACAAGTTAAATTATACGTAAGGATGAGGTACCAAAATAGGCATATGGCTTTTAAGAAAGTATCAATTTAGGTTCCACGTATAAAATAGCACCAATATAGGTTTAACGTGAAAAAAATAGTATCAATTTAGGGCTCGATAACGGATTGCAATGAGTGAGAAATACCACTTTTGTGGAGTTAATGGGGGTAAATAGAACATTCTATGAGTTGGGAGGATAAATGGACAAGTTGAGGGGGTGAGAAATACCATTTTTATTGAGTTAAAAGGAGTAAATAGGACATTCGATCAGTTGGAGGAGTAAAATGACTAATTTGAACAAGTTAAGGGGACTGCGAGAGCATTAAGCCTAAAATATATTTAGAATTTGAGGCCTTTTAAATCGGATATCCTGATTGAAAGCCCTCTAAAATCGGAGGTTCTAGACGACCGCCTAGACCGGTTTCCTTGAAACATGCTCTCTTGGGAATTCTAGGTTAAACGAATAATAGCTGATATTGCCAGAGCTATGGGTATTCTGTTACGATTCTACAGAAAAATATATAAGCATAAGTATAACTTTAACAAAATCATCCATAACTTGGACCATATGAATCATATATAATACCAACTACATTAGTTAAATAAAATTATAGTACTTAAAATATAAATTATAAATCCTGCAATAAACATATGCCCAAAACATTTCTAATTGCTGTCAACTAGCGATAGATTTAAGATTCACCGAGGTGTTCGATGATTTTATACCGATTAATAGGTGCTCAAGCCCTTCATGACCCCATTGGATCCATTCCTAATGGCATCCTAGGAACTGTGGCCGGCTAGCTGGATTGAAGAAACATCAAACTCCGCATATCACAACACCTAGCATTCCCTGATTCCAGTGGAAAAGAACAGAGCTTCCTTATCTCTTTCCTTCCTAAATCGAGCAAGTAAATGCCAAGGATGCAAGAGATTTCCGATGATGAAAGATATAAGATATTACAATCCAAGGGATCTATAGCTAATACCTTAAGATTCTCATTATTCGGCAAAGATATGTTTTTGTTCAACAATCCAATCCATATAAAATATTCTATGAGAACTCTAAGTATATTTTCCTTCAAGCGCCTGACATCTCCAAATTCTAGTACGGACATAATTTACATGCACAAAATAGAGATGATCTTGGCTTACTCCAAACACACTTCAAAGTTAATGTTTTTCCAGATGTGAAGTTCAATTCCACACTACCAATTCCAGCAACAATAGCGGTATGGGAATCACCCAATAACACTTTCTTATCTTCGGTCACAGCACTGTATATTTTGAACATACTTCTATCATAGCAAACATGGCGAGAAGCACCAGTGTCTACCCACCACCCATCTGATCCACCTATGAGGTTGATCTCAGAAATCATAGCAACAAAGTTATGTTGCTCTTCAGTCAGGTTAACACTAGGAGTAGTGTTTGGCCTGTTCCTGCACTTACGTGCCATATGACCTGGTTTCCCACAGTTAAAGCATAGGAAAGCATCATCATTTCTAGGTGGTTGTTGCTGTGGCCTATTTTGGTTCCTTTGAAGGTTCCAATTCAAATTAACTCGAGTGTTGCGGTTTTGGATTGGTTTGCGGTTCTGATTCTTAAAATTCTTTTGAGTGGGTTTCAGAACCGCAGTGGACCTTTTAGTGCTATTAGAAACAATAAGCACTTCCTCTTTTAAATCTTGTTTTCGAGCTTCCTCCTCAATTCGGAGGCGAGTAATCAAACTTTCCATCGAAAATTCTTTTGTTTTGTGCCTCAAAATATTTTTTAAAATCTTTCCATGAAGGAGGCAATTTGTCAATTATGACAACAACTTGAAATTGATCGTTTAAAGGCATACCTTCTGAAATAATTTCATGTGCTATCTTCTGTAATTCATGAGATTGAATTTCCACTGACTTGTCATCAGTCATCTGGAATTTGAGGTAGCGACTTACAGCGTATTTTTTCGATCCGGCCTCCTCAGTGTCATACTTCCTCTGCAGAGCTTCCCAAATTTCTTTTGCTGTTTTTTCTTCAGCAGTGTAGTAATCATACAGATCGTCAGTCAGTCCATTGAGTATATAATTTTTGCACAGAAAATCATTTTCTGTCCATCTCTCAGCAGCACGACACAGCAGCACGAACATCTGCCTCGTCACCATCTTCAGGAACAATTGGTTTTTCCGAAGTCAGAACAGAAGCTACCTTCTTTGTTGTGAGGTAGAACAACATCTTCTGTCTCCATCTTCGGAAATGAGCTCCTTCAAACCGGAATGGTTTGTTAATCTCAGCAATCCCATTTGATTGTTCGGTAGCCATCAGCAGTAATTGAATCGTCTTAGAATTGTTGTTCCTCGAACTCAGAAAATAGGAACAGACCGAAAAAAATTAAATGGGCAGAGTCGCGGACAATGTCGCTTTCTTTAAGACGTTCGCGGAACTGCCGGAATTTAGCAAACAGTATGAACTCCGGTCTCCTCTAGGATAAAACAGTCCTCTAATACGATTTTCGTATTGCACCGTACGAAAATCGTTCTGTATACACTCTCTGTTTACTTGCTCAGTTTCGAAAAAATACCGAATGGATGAAATTAAATTGTGTGTTGAAGGCAGTCTCACACCACCTATTTATACAAGAAAAAAGAGCTGTTTGAGCTCTGATTTCATGGAGAAAGAGAAGGAGAAAAATCTGGAAGGTGGAGGAGACTGAAGACACGTTCAGAAAAAATGGACGTTGTGAACAACGTTCACAAAGACTGAATTAGAGTAAAAAATAATTAAATAAAAATTAATTTCCGAAATTAAAAAAATAATATTAATTAATTAATTTTTTTACAATAAAAAAATATACATTATACATTTTACACCACACCAACCCAACCCGGCCCGGTCGGACGGCGCGCGCGTGTGTGGTGGTCAACCATGAAGATAGGTCCTCACCATTTCATAAAAGTGGGCACCCCTTGGGGCACACCCCAAGCATGTGAGGACCTTCTTTATAAACATCTCCACTAAGTGCTTTGAAAGCAATGTGGGATGTTTTTCCACTTGAAAAACTCAAAGACATAAGAAGACACATGGGTGGGCTTTATTTCACAAATTATATTTGGGCCAAGCCCAACAGTGATTCATGAGGATCACGCACCATGAAACCCTAGCAGATCAACGTCCAATGCAGCCGACAGTTGAGAGATAAAATAAAAGGATAAGGTGTAAGAATATTAATAATGTTTACAACCAGGAGCAATTTCATATTTAACATCTAAAATGACGCAATTTTACTTCTAATGTTTGCAGTTAAGAGCAATTTATCTCATGTTGGCAAGCTTGATCATTATTATAAAACACAAATATTTTGTTTCTTATTATGTCTCAATGCATATCAGATCGTTTAAAAAAATCATATTTTCTGTGATTTAATAATAGAATTAGAGATTAATATTTATAAATTCGGCGTAATATTTTAATTTTTTTTTTGTCCAACTTGTATAATAGACAATATATTTTTTAGTTTTTTTCATGTCTAATCATATGTTTATAATTTGTTACCAATGGGTAATAAAATGACTCATATGTGAAGTCTTGATGACAATAAAACATTTTGATGGATTATTTTCAAATTGACCCAGTTTGACAACGTTAGGGGTAAAATTACTCTTGGCTGCCAACGTTAGAGTTAAAATTGCACCATTTTAGATGTTAAAGGTAAAACTGCTTCTGACTGTAAACGTTAGGGGTATTTTTTCACCTCCCTAAAATAAATAAAATCATATTTTGATTTTTTTAAGAACACATAAATATATAAGAGAAAATTACACGAAAAAGCATGTATCATAAAGAATTGACAGTTAATTCAAACCTTATTTTCAATTTTATCAATAACTGATTATTTTTATTTAACTTTTGTCAATTCCACAGTTTATATTTAGTTAAAAAATTTATTGTAATATTTTTTCCATCATTAACAGCGCTGTTATAATTAATGGATCTTAAAATACATGATCATCTCATCTTCTCCATCTCTCATTTTCTGATGGAAATATTCGCCGTAATTTGTAATGAATCCCACTAAGTTTTAATAATGGTGTTAGAGCCGATAATGACAGAACTGCAGAATGGGAGTTTTAGTTTCAAAGAAAGTTGAAAAAGAGGGCAAAAATTCAGAAATATCCTTTTCTTATATAACATTTTTAAAATAAAAAACAATGTTTATGATATAGTGCAAATAACAGTTATCAATTTGATTAAGTCTAAGGGTCCGTTTGTTTTACCTACTGGTTGCTGTTGTTGTTTGCTGTTACGGTTTGCTGTTGCTGTTACGGTTTGTTGTTTGTTGTTTGAAAAAGCTGCTTTTCCAAAAAGCAGAGATTCTCTGCTTTTGTAAAAGACTGCTTTTCGGGTGTAAAAGGCAAACAGGAGATCACTAACCAAACACCTAATGCTGCTCAGATGTAAAACGAAAACATGAGGTCACTAACCAAATACCTAGAACCGTCTATTTTGAAGTGAAAAGGCAAAAAGGAGCATGAAAATGAGCAACCAACACCCCCTAAATATTGTCATCATTTATGATAATTATATAAAAAGCCTAATATATAACTAATACTATTTATTCGGGATGGGAATCCTGATGGTCCTGGGAAAAATTCCACCATCCCATCTACATCCACGAATATTTTGAGAATTTTCCATCTATCATCGGTTTTGAGGAATCCTCACCCTGTTTCCACCCCTAATTTCTTTCCTCCCATACACAAAAACTGAGGTGGATGAAAGTGAGGCTTAGTTGCTTTATTGGTTTTCTCGAAACATAATACTGAAAAAAAATTGAAAAATATAAAACCCAATATCTTTTCAGTTTATATGTCTACCTGCAATTAATTTTCTTTTTATCTTTAGAAAAATTCTGCTAAACAACTCTTCCTTGTCCTCCTTCTCATTTATAAAGATCTTCCTACTTTTATCACAGTTTATACTCTCGCTTTGAAGATGCAAGACTGTTAAGATATTATATTATTGAATTGAGTTAGTTTAAGAATGTTTTTCTTTTTTTTTTAATCAAATAATGAATGAATTAATCAATGTACCTTAACTGGCAGGTGTTCAACAAATCAATAGAAACGAAACTCGGTAAAGAAAATGTGGGACAAGTTATAAAATGAGAAGACTGTGCAATAGCATGAGCCAATCTGTTTACTTATCGCCTAATCCACTTGACTGAGTAATAGTCATTAGCTGTTAAGATTGCCCGACATTGAGCAATGATATCTCCTAGCTCTGAATCATCCGCCTTGTCTCCGTTGACAGCTTCGACAACCTGTTTAGCGTCCGATTCAAAGACAACGTCTTTGAGGTTATGGCTTACTGTCCATTGCATCGCCTGAAGGAGTGCGGTAGCTTCACATTCCTGAACCGTTGGACAACAAGATAATTTTTTCGCCCTCCCCATGATAAAATTACCGCCAGAATCGCGGACAGCAGCTCCACACCCCGCCATTTCAGTATTGCTGAATTTTGCAGCGTCTGTGCAGCAGGAGACATGTCCAGGATCCGACGGGTGCCATCTGCTGCAATTGCGTGGATCCTCTCGCCTTTCTCGTTTCGCTGCGTCGTCCGTCTGCTTAAGGGATTGAGCCTGCGACCAATCACTCAACGTGCAGGCAGCGATCCAATCGATTTTATCTGGTTCCGTCACCTCTTGGTTCAAAGCCGACTGTTTCTAGCTTTCCAAAGGCTCCATAGCCGCATCATGAAAATCGCCCCCATGTCCGGCGAAAGCGAGTTTAACAACCTGCAAAACCAGTCAGAAAGATTAGTTGCCGCCTCCGCAGCCACTGATATCTTCTCTAGTAATCCTGATAGCTGCCATACTTGTCTCCAGGGACCACATTCAATAAAAACATGCCACGCATCCTTCCATGGACCATTACAAACCACACAATTACTAAGAATTTGGATCCCCCGCTGTTGGAGCTTAACTCGGGTAAGTAGGAAGCCCCTTGCTAGTTGCCAGGCGAAATACCGGAGTTTGTGAGGAACCTCTGCATACCAGACCCTCTTCCACGCACCACTCACATGATACCTTTCATTTCCTTCCATCGATCCAGTTAACCGGTAAGCACTCTTCACAGTATATCTCCCCGAGGGGTGAGCCGACCATATAATACTATCTTTTGTGTGTGCATTATGACTTGGAAGTCTATTCATCTCCCGAATATCTCTTTCAGTGAACAATTCTTCTAAAAGTTCAAGTTCCCATTCACGTGAATTCGGAATGAATAAATCACATACCTTTAAGTTTTCTAACCCCTCAATCATCGGTGTTTGAACAAATTCGGAATCCTCATCCCGTAACCAACGATCCCTCCATACATTCACACTGCTCCCATCTCCAATTTTCCATCTGACTCCCTCCTTAACTATTAACTGAGAACTCCAAATGCTTCGCCATATGAAACTGGGTGAATGCCCTAACGCGACTCCCATAAAGTCCCCTCTTGGGTAATATTTAGCTTTGTATATTCTGCTGACAAGCGAAGATGGATTGGAGAATAGACGCCACCCCTGTTTTCCCAACATAGCAAGGTTGAATGCAGTGAAATTTTTGAAATTGAGGCCCCAAACAATTTTGGAGCGCATAAGCGGTCCCAGGACATCAAGTTGATCCGTTTTCTCCAGACTTCTTATTCCCCCACCAAAAGGAGTTTAACATTTTCTGAAGCTCGTCAGCAGTAGAAACAGGGAGAAGGAAGACACTCATGAAATAAATGGGAATAGTTTGGCCTGCCGCTCTAATAAGAGTAGCTTTTCCTACTTTAGACATACCTTTTCCTCTCCAGTGTTGTAAACGTTGCTAAAGCCTATCCCTGAAATGAGCAAAAATGGCCTTTTTAGTTCTACCGATCAGAGACGGAAGGCCCATGTATCTTCCAGTGCTTTAGAACAGTAATGCATCATGCCTCTATCCCTCTTAAATTCTGGCAACATGCTCTCGAATTAGCAACATATCTCCTAAATATATATCCTCACAAAGTTCTAGGATACCAATCACCCACCAAAATTCTGTATAAACAGGAACCCACCTATTCCCACTTACGTGTCTTCGGATGCCTTTGCTTCCCTCTAATTCCATCCCAAACACGAAATAAGCTTGAATCTCGCTCTTCTCCATGTGTTTTCTTAGGGTATCCATCTAATCATAGAGGATATAAGTGTCTGGACATGTCTAAAAATAAGATAATCATATCCCGTCATGTCATTTTTGACGAATCAACTCTTCCGTTTTCAACCGCGCCTCCTAATTGCGCGTCTCCTTCACAAACTTCTGCCGAGTCAGACAGTACATTCCTACCTGCTGTCCAATTTCGAACTCATACTCCCTGTTCCAATTACGTCCATCCCGAGTCTGTCGCCTCCCCCATTTCTGTTGCGTCTGTATCGTAGTCTTCATCACCCGTCACTCCGTCCAGCCCAATCGAGTCGTCCGCGTCGTCTCACCTCTAATCCAGTCATGTCCGCTCGTCCGTGTCATCTGCTGTTCCGTCAAATCCAGACAGATCGTCTGATTCGTCTCCCGTCTCGTCCTCAAATAACAGTCTGTCCGCCTCCTCATTTGCACGCACAGCGCAAACGCAGTCCGATTCGTCTCATGTCTCGTCTTCGATCTCCTCCCCTAATACTTCACAAACTTCTTCTGATACTTCTATATCTTCCCCTCAATTACAAGTTATTAGCACTCACAAAATGGCCACAAGAGCTCAGCATGGCATCCATAAACCGTGTCGAATGTTAAATCTATCTGCCTTAACAAAACCTACCATATCTCCGCTTCCAAAAACACCTTCTTATGCATTAAGTGATCCAAACTGGATACAAGCCATGACTGATGAATTTGAGGCTCTTATTGCAAATAAGACATGGGTACTTGTACCCCGTCCAAAATGTGCTAATATTATTCGTAGTTGGTGGATTTTCAGGCACAAAACAAAGTCAGATGGCTCCTTTGAGCAATATAAAGCAAGACTGGTTGGGAATGGTTCCGGAAAGTTGGCAGGAGTTGATTGTGGTGAAACGTTTAGCCCTGTGGTTAAACCAGCCACTATTCGTGCTGTCCTCAGCATAGCACTGTCTAAACATTGGAAAATTCGGCAATTAGACGTAAAAAATGCCTTCCTGCATGGTGATCTTACTGAAACCGTCTACATGCATCAGCCACTGGGGTTCCGAGATTCCAGATATCCTGATCATGTATGTCTGCTATAAAAATCATTATACGGTCTCAAGCAGGCACCTCGGGCCTGGTATCAGCGGTTTGCTAATTTTGTCATTCAAATCGGTTTCTCCAATAGCATCTCTGACAGCTCATTATTTATCTACAAACAAGGCTCTGACATGGCATATATCCTTATGTATGTCGATGACATAGTGCTAATCACCTATTCTGACACACTTCAGGCTTCAGTAATGTCAAAATTGAACTCCGAATTTGCAATGAAAGATTTGGGTCCTCTGAACTATTTTTTGGGCATATCAGTGACTCACTCTCCTGGCTCTCTCTTCCTATCTCAGCGGAAATATGCTTCTGAAATAATTGCAAAGGCCGGACTCAGCTCGTGCAATCCGGCCACCACTCCTGTTGACACCAAACAAAAGCTCAGTATCTCTTCTGGTTCTCCTTACCATGACCCCACCGAATACAGAAGATTGGCTGGTGCTCTTCAATATCTCACTCTTACCCGACCCGATATTTCATACGCAGTTCAACAGATATGCTTGTTCATGCACAACCCAAAAACTACACACATGGCTGCTCTTAAACGCATCCTCAGGTATGTTCAGGGCACTCTTGACTTTGGCCTCACACTTCTAGCATCCTCTCCCAATCAATTGGTCTCCTACACGGATGCTGATTGGGTAGGCTGTCCCGACACTCGCCGATCAACATCAGGCTACTGTGTATTCCTAGGGGACAATCTAATCTCTTGGTCCGCCAAACGACAGCCAACACTGTCCCGATCCAGCGTAGAGGCCGAATATCGCGGCGTTGCCAACGTCGTGTCAGAAACATGATGGATACGCAATCTGCTTTTAGAACTTGGCTGTCCGATTCAGAAATCTTCAATAGTGTACTGTGACAATATCAGCGCCGTGTATCTCACAGGCAACCTGGTTCAGCATCACCGCACTAAGCATGTGGAAATGGACATTCACTTTGTCCGAGAACGAGTTGCAAAAGGAGAAGTCCGTGTCCTTCACGTGTCATCTCGCTATCAAATCGCTGACATCTTCACCAAAGGTCTTCCGTCAACACTATTTGAAGATTTTCGCAATAGTCTCAATGTTCGCCCTCCGAACCCTTCGACTACGGGGGTGTATTAGATTATGTATTTAGTTATTATTTATCTGTATTATTCTGTTACTTATCTCTAGCCTAGAATATAAGTTCAGTTGTTGACTATAGTTGTTCACCACCGAGTGAACTGTATTCTGTATAAATACTTCAATTGATATCAATAACAAACAGAGAGAATTACACTCCTTCAGTAAATTCAAGTTCTTGGATGGTGCAATCACCAAACCAACCCCTCTTTGCACTCAATTAGATTGGACCATGATTAACACGATGTTGATATCATGGAGTATGAATACCATTGATCCTAAGGTAAAGTGCTATCCATCCAAATATAAAGATGCAAAAAGCCTATGAGGCACTTTAAAATCACGTTATGTTGATTAATGGCCCTAGAATTCAATAATTAAAATCTTCGGTCGCTAAATGTGAACAAATCAAATCGAGCTCATTGCTGAATGTTTTGGTAAACTCTTTGCTTTGTGGAAAAAATTACACAACCATAAACCAATAGTCGATTGTTCCTACTGTGAATTCAGCAGGAAGCAGGCACTAGAAGAGGTGTGCGAATAGTATGCTTTATGGATTTCTTATGGGTATGTATTATTATTATTATTACGCAACCCTTCACACCAATATTCTATCGATCCATTATCTTTGTTAGGGCTTTTCAGTTGGTTGTGTAGGATGAATGAGCCTGACTCGTGAAGGGGTTCCCAATAATAAGCCACCCGGGCTCCTAGGATTTGTTGTTCGCACTAGTTCATGCAGGGGACATGGTAGGGCGGCCAAACCTGACCGATCGCATATCATTTGCATTCACTGCAACAAAATAGGCCATGAGGTCTCTAATTGTTTTGAAGTGATATGTTATCCAAAATTGTGGGATGGACGTGGCAACATAAATCGAGGTGTAGGGGGTCGTGGAAGAGGATCGGCTCATGCCAATGTGGTGCGGAAGCCACAAAACATGGTGGTGCTATTATTGGCAGTAGCTCGTCCCTATAATTCTTTTTACTAAGCAGGTCTTATGGGTAATGCAAAAATTATGGATGATTGACATAAGGGAAACACATCATGTCATTGGTGATCCTGCTTAGTTAATTAGGACAAAGTAAATTCTTGATTGTCTTGTTGGACTCCCTAATGGCAAAACTCTTATTGTAACACATAGGGTTGTGTTCAATTGACACACAAAATCATTCTTCCGCATGGTCTTTTTGTTACAAAATTAAGTTGCAATTTAATTTCGATTTTACAATTAAACGGTGATACGTAGTCACTACGCCGATAAGCCCATCAGACGAAGGTTCAAAATCGTTGTTAGGAAGAAAATAAAACTATCATGGGGCTCGCTGCCGTCTGATGGCCCTTCAAACGACGGTTGTGTTTGTCATTTGAATCAACCTCACATGACATCAGTCTATTAGTACGCTTTTATCTTACACGTATTCTGATGACGACTTATTTATTATTACCATCACCTTGAATGACAGCCTAATAATTGAAATTGTCAAGAAATTTATGGGAAATTGACATATTGATAACTGTGATGACAGTCTGCGTAATGATTTTTGTCGTTGTAGCGTTTCATAGATGACGTAGGGCCTAATCAATTATGTCATGGGATTTTTTTCAGATGACAGATTCGTTTCAATTATTTGTCTTCCTACATTTCTTTGTATGACATTTTTTTAATCCGAATTGGCTTCATTTCTTCTTTACCTAATTTTTCATTTGTAAATTTCTGGTTTCATTTAGAAGCCAATTCATGTATGTACCTAAATAATGAAATAATAATACTCAATGAACATCAAATTTTTTGTATATATATATCAAAGATATTTCAAATTAATTACAGACAATACTCATAATCTGTATACACAAGAGTTCAATTCAATATAGTCAACAATAGAATCAATAGCAATTAAATCGATGTGAAATACAAATGATTCAAAAGTATTATCTAATTGTCTTATTACATGCAATGCAAAAAGAAATCATTGATTAGCCACAATTACAATGCAATTAACGCAGCAACAGACTCCACCTTTTCCCATTCTCCTTGACCTTTCACTTTCCACCCCATAACCACTATAAATAGAACAACTTCTTCAATGTGGGCAATACCCTAAACTTAAAAAAGTCATAAACAATTGTGAGCAGCCGTGGAACCCGATTATCCTACTCTCAGGAGGGATTTTGGCAAATGAGATTCTATTTTTACATACCACCGTCACTTACTGTTTTTAAGAACAATACTTAGCGTGTCCCTTCCGATGTATATATTCTTTTGACTATTTCTCTAACCCATTTTGTCATGTTTTAAGGTTAGATTAATTATTTCAGAGTCACCACCCGAGTTTTAATGTTTGGGAACATGTAAAAAGTTTAGATGGCACACGGGCTCACAACATGCCACCTCTTCAGAGTTAGGTTAGTGACTTAAACGGGTTAAGAGTCTGATAAATAAACACGTAGACTTGTCTTCATTAAAATACCATAATATTTATAATGCAGTTTCAATTAAATATTATTTAACGCTCGAAAGCGATAAATAAATAGTGGAAATATAAAATTATTAAATCAATTTCACAAATGGCACAAATAGCCCTAATACATTAGATCTAGCCCTGGGAAATAAATCTATTAAACCTTCAAGACAATAAACATTAGCTGTGGGACATTGAGACCCGTCTTTCAGATTTAACTACGACGCCGGACTCGATCAAATAGGACTCATTCAAGCCTAAAATCTAGCAAACAACATGCAATTATATCCGAAGCCTAATTCATTCATCTAATCAATTTTAATATTTGAGTGATGAAAATACCCTTATATCTCGAGATTCATTTTAGTCTCATTTAACAGAAATAATAAACTAATAAATTTACTGAAACGAAACTAAGCTACCTGACAGAAAAACATGGGCCTGTCTGTCTGACCATGTAACCGATCTGACACATGGTGCCCGATCGGTGACAGGGATCACCGATCGGAGACTGAGTCTCCGATCGGTGATTGTCCTACGGAGAAACTCCTGTTTTACGTGTCAAAACCCAAAACAAGAATAAAAAGATACAGAAATGAAATAAACAGGTTGCAAGCAGTAGGGATAGGCTTTTAAAACCCTTCAGAAGTTACCTCTAAAGCGCTTTTCCAGTTTATTGCATATGGTAGGCCGACGAACATGTGATTGAGACTTGAGCAGTAACCCAAACCCATGCAATAGAAGATTGATTGGATCAGAAAGTGGCATTTCCGTGTATGAACCGAAATTGACCAGTAAATGATATATTTTAAACCCAAAATATCAATTCTAGAAGTGTAGTGACTTCATAATTGATTAATAGCGAGAAATAGTTGTGATAAACGTGTTTTATCTACTATATAACTTGAAATAGTTTCATAATAGCTTTTCGGAGAATTCTTCATCTTTATTCTTATTCTTGTTTATTTGTAAATGAGTATTCATGTAATAATACTTTGTATATTATAAGTAGTTTTACATTTAACTGTGATATTTTCCATTCTTAGAATAGTACTACATATATTATTTTTACACCAATTTGATAAATATTTATCTCCTTTAATTTCTTAATACTCGTAAAATATTCATCACTGTAATGACTTGTTCATCTGTTATTAATAATATTTTCATCAAATCATTCTATAAGTATACACAACAAATTCTAAGAAAATAAATAATCTACTCATTTTCCAACAAATTAAACTCCAAAAACTAAAGCAAACTAAAGATGCAAAAAATCAAATTACATAAACTTTAAATTCATAACAAAAAAAATGAGGAGCTTATTCTAAAAAATTTAAATTTCTTATGTAATTTGTATCCACCAGTGGAAAAAAAGATAGAGATTGGAATCCATAATAAATTTAGCAAAAAAAATATTTAAAATTCACGATAAATGCCTAGTGACCTGAAATGAAGAATAACATTCATAAACTACACAACAATCAATAAGAAAATACAAAAAAAAAAAATTAATGTTTTAATTTTTCGGTGTATGCACAAGAGTTAGATGGTGTCCTCAAGTTGTGTCTTAACAAATTTCTTCTTGGCAACATATATGCTTTTGAATCTGTTTTTTGTAATATATATGGCTAAATTATTTGTTTGTGTAAGTCTACTGATATTCTTCTTTGTGACATAATGTAGGCTCGTCTTTACTTTGATGTATTTCCAGCTCTATCTTATACTAAGAGCTTTTCAAAGATGGAAGATGTAGATATTAGCACTTGTATGTGTGATTTCTTTATGTTTCTTAAATTCTAATTCATTCCAAACAAAGAGTGATGGTTTTGTGTATGAAATTTAATTTTTTTAGGGATTTAAAAAGATTTGGGGCCATATTGAAAATAGCTGTCAGGAAAATTCTCTCTCGTGAGAGTATGAGTGTAGAACTTCCTCCTCAAACTATTAGCTTTAAATGTTTGAACTATTTTTCATGTTATATTAAGAAATCCATAGTTCAATGCACAATTTTAAGTTTGTATGATAATGTGCTGGTTAATCATGTTATAAAAATTTTCTTTTCATATGTGTAATATGGATGGCAAGCCGGAATTAGTCATTAGTGTTGTGGATAGTATCAATTACAGGCTGATGCCGAATCATGTAAAAGCAATCGATGTTGACAACAAGTATTGGATGGTTTGCCATAATTTATGTTGTTACATATAAGTTAACTGAGGCGTTTGTTTATAATTGCATTTATTGAGTGAGATAACATTATAAATTGTTATAATTTACAAAAATTACATGCAAAATAAGCATTTTATTCTTTTTTTGCAAGAAGTGATGCAATTATTCTAGGTGCTGAGACTAGTGTTGGACTGTACCTTGTTGAAGTCATTCTTATGAAACGTATAATCTGTTTTCCTATTGTTAACTATTTAGTTTAAGAGTTGAATAGTTAGTAACTCTTTAGTTCAATAATATTAAAAATAATATTTCTTAATTCAAATATAGCATGCCACTAAAATTGGTTTTACAAAATAAGTGGAATTAAATATTTGTAAAACTTTTGAAACAATTCAAATACTATTGGCTGGATGAAATAATTTCTCTAACAGATTAAATTATGAATAATAATAAGCTTGCTTAAATAATAAACCGAGTGGGTATAGAGAAAGTGTGGCTCTAGTAAGAATCAAACCAGTGATCACTTTTATAGCTTACGTGGTTAAACTATCCTACGCAAACTAGTGTATTTACAATATTAGTTTTAAAGATTAACTAAGAAATTTTACAAGACGATTGAATTGATTCAAATTACAAAGAAATATGAACACTTAATCTTTGATCTCTTGAAGAATGTTGGAAAGACTTTAAATGAACTCAATATAGAAAATTTGTTTAAAGGATTCCCAAGCTGCAAATGAGGCTTTGGTCTCTTTTTATAGTTGAATGTGGTGTATTCTTAATCTTATCTTTTTGTTTTTTTTTTATCTTTGCAGGTGGTTTATTCATAGTAGATTATAGGAGAATTCTTCATCCTCATTCTTGTTCTTCTTTATTTGTAAATGAGTATTCATGTATGTATGAGAGTTAGATGTTTCAATGTTTAGATGTACGTATGTGAGTTAAATGTTTTCCTCAAGGTGAGCCATGTTTCAACAAATTTTGCCTTGACAACATATATGCTTTTGAATCTATCTTTCTGTAATATATATGGTTAAATTGTATGTTTGCATAAGTATGCTGACATTCTTCTTTGTGACATAACGTAGGCCCCTCAATATCTTGATGCATTTCCAGCTCTGTCTCAGACTAAGATTTTTTCAATGATGAAAGGTGCAGATGTTAGCACTTGCATATGCGATTTCTTTATTTTTCTTAAATACTAATTCATTTCCAAACAAAAAGTGATAATTTTGTGTATGAATTTTAATTTTATTAAGGATTTAAAAAGTTTTGGGGCTATATTAAAAGGAACTGACGGGATAATTCTTTCGTGGGACTGTGAGTATAGAACTCCCTCCTTAAAAAGTTAGCTTTAAATTTTTGAACTATTTATTATGTTATATTAAGAAATCGATAGCTTAATGTATAGTTTTAGGCTTGTATGATAATGTGTTGGTGTTGTGGATAATATAACTTACAACCTAAAGTTGATTCATGTAGAAGCAAATGATGTTGCCAACAGTGTTGGATAGTTTGTCACAATTTATGTTGTTACATCTAAGTTAACTGAGGTGCATTCTTGTAATTATGTTTACTGAGTGGAATAACATTATATATTGTTATAATTTACAAATATTACATGCAAAAAATGCATCTTATTCTTTTAATTCACTTTTTTTCTAGGTGTCGAGACTCATGTTGTATTGTACCCTATTGGATCCATTTCAATGGTCGGTAGCATTCATTTCTTCTTTGACTACAATATGCTTTCTATTGTGAATTATTTAGCTTAAGATTTGAATATTTATTAAATCTTTAGTTCAATACTATTGAAAATAATAGTTTTTAGTTCAAGTACAAGTATGCCATTAAAACTAATTTTACAAAAGATGTGGAATTGAATGTTTGTAGCATTGTTGAAACAGATCAAATGTAATTAATTGGATATAATAGTTGCTCTAAAGGATTAAGTTATTATTAATAATAAGCTTGCTTAAATAATAAATATAATAGGTATAGAAAAATTATGACATATTAAGATTTATAGTGGTTCGGTAAAATTGAGCCTACTCCACTCCTAAAGACTACATCTTAGGATTTATAATGCAATTTTTTAATTTGGTAGATATCTAACCTCCCGTAAGTTTAATGGTGCTTAAGAAACCTATGTTAAGCTTATGAGTGCCTAACAAACCTGATAGTAGTTTTTACAACCACAAGTACCAAACGTATCAAGACTTATGTGTGGGGTAAAGTACACCCATAGCCATTGAACTTTTACCCATTTTAACATTATGGCCACTAAACTTCAATTCTTCATAGTACGTTCACTGAACTTTACACTTTTTAACATCGGTGGCCACTATGACCATTGACCAACGTTTTTTACCTTTGACTCTACATTTTCACCGGTTTTCTCTCTCATTCCCTCATTCTAAAACCTAAAATACTCATTTTATCCATCTCTTCCATCTCCATTTTACCCTTCTCTCTTTAAAACCAGTCTCTCTCCCACTCTCCTATTCTTTTCTCTAAAATGGAATTGATAGACTTTTTGTTGGTCTTTATTGAGTTTTGTCGACGGTGAAAAAAACATTCTCAGATGATTCCTTTTTGTGGCTAGCTTTATGCCCACTAAGTGCTTGATGAGACGAAAAAGATCTATCATAAATCGTGCTCTTATAGGAAAGAGTCAAAGCCGGTGGGTGAGGTAGCATCGGAGATAGAGAAGATGATAATTCTTTGTAGGAGTCAGAATCGCCACGAGCGAGCATGATGAGACAGAGAGCTGGATACTTTTCCTCGGTGGCTAGTGATGATGATTTATCACTCCGGGACGTTTGGAGCATTTTCTTTTGGACCACTTGTCTTCGTAATTGAAATGAGTGGCGGTCGTCGTTGGGGAGTTTAAAGCCTCAAGAGTCATTGAATATGAATTCTTGGTTTTTTGGGAGGAGTTAGAATTATTGAATTAGTATCATTTTCTACTTACAAGGACATTAGTACCAACTAAATTGGTTCAAACGCAATCGCACTAAGTCTGAAGTTGCTAATACTATCAATATCCACATTATTGACAAAAGATCCTAATCAAAGACTTGGAGCTCGAGGATTACTTGAGGTACCCTTGGTTTCAGTTTCTAGATTCCATCTTCATCTGTAAAATGAACAAGTTATGAAGGAAGTAGGAAAAACAGTGTAGTGGTGTTAAAGAAAAGAAATGCAGAGTCAGAGAGACTAGTTTTAGAGAGAATGGTAAAATGGAGATGGAAAAGAAGGGTAAAATGGGTATTTTAGGTTTTAGCATGAGGGAAGGAGAGAGAGAATCGGTTAAAATGGAGAGTCAAAGGTAAAAAAACACTGGTCAACGATCATAGTGGTCACCGGTGTTAAAAGTGTGTAAAGTTCAGTGGTCATACCATTAAGAATTGAAGTTCAGTAGCCACAATATTAAAATGGGTAAAGTTCAGTGGCCATGGATGTAATTTACCCTTTATGTGTGCTTAACATATATTTACAATTCTTTTCTCTAGTAAGAATCAAACCACTGATCACATTTATATCTTAAGCGATTAAACTATCCTTAACAAACTAGTTGTGTTTACAATATTACTTTTAAAAATTAAGTAAGAAACTTTACAAGATGATTGAATTGATTTGATTTACAAAAAATATGAACACTCAATCTTTGATCTCTTGAAAAATATTGAAAGACTTTAGATAAACTAAATATAGCAAATATCACTACAACAAATCATCACTTGCGCCACAAATCATGCCACAAAAATTCATAATTCGTTGCATATTTTCAATTAGCCATGGGAAAAGTAAATTCCACTACAAACTTATGATCACCTTATATCTTTATGCCACGTGTAATTTTTTTCGTGGCAAACATACATTCATGCTACGAATTTTGCCACGATTCTTTTGTTTTTCGTGGCTAAATCTATTTATTCCATGGAAATATTTAACTCGTGGCATAAAATTATTTATGTCATGGATAATTTATTTCGTTGCAAATCTATATAAGAGTTAGTTTCAACATATTGATTTCTTGAAATGCAATATCTTGAAATACCAGTGCTGGGCGACAAAAAAAAATATTCATTTGCAAAAAAAATTCAATATATTAATTTCAACATATTAATGTCTTGTTTTTTTTTACCATATACTTTAGCAGTGGCACTGGCACTGGCAGAGAATAAAAGATAATTTTAACTTAATTCTAAATTTTTTAATTTAGTATTCTTTCAAGAAAAGTATAGTATTTTTGTTAGATTTGTATTTTGTTTAGTGTATAATTTATTGTTTTATATATTTTATTGTGAATTTTTATATTTATTTGGTGATCATGTGTTTTTAGATATTAATTATATTTTTTTAAATTAACTATATTTATTTATAATTATTATAAAAATAATTTTAAATTAATTATATATTTAATTTATTCCAATCACTTTTAGCGCCATTCCTTCCCCCCAAATATTTCATTTACCCCGTATACAACAAAATTAGGTTCCTCATTTTCATTATTAATCACTTTTGCCCTAGAAATTGGGTTTTACTCCCACAAAGAACCAAATTCGACCCTCCTTCTTAATGAAGATTTTTTCCAAATTTGCTACTCTCGAGTCCTTGAAAGAGAACGAGGGCGATAATGATAGGCGGTTGAACAACTGATCAAATTTTCTTCCCTTCGTCCACTCTCTTTCCTTGTTCCTCTTTCCTCTATAGTGAACACAGAGATCAACAAGGGGTTTTGTAGATCGGCGACGCTCGCCCTTCATTTTTCTTAGCTTCTGGGGATTTTTTTTCAGAGAAGAATCAATTAATTATAAAGTCTTGGAGATTAGATTTTCTTCCTTATTCTACACAATATAATATCAGTAATTCTAATGTAGGTCGAAAATTGCTTGGGCAACATGTGATATTATAGCATTGATGGAAACTGGCAAACATGATGGACAAGCAACCTAATCAGGTTACTTTTGTGTGAACTACTAAGAGGTAACTCATCATTACACATGAAAAGAAAAAAAAAACTACAATTTTATTACTTTGATTGTGGAATTGGACTTATTTGTAAGAAGTTTCAAGCATGTATGTTCATTGTTATGACATTGATATTGTCTTTAAAATAACAACTGTCTTATTTGGCACTTGGTAATTAAACCAATAGTCTTATGTTGGTAGGATCTTACTTCTCCTTAGTTTAATGGGAAAGTGGGGGTGATTTCTAACTTAATCACACTATGAATGAGACTTATCCAAACTCTTGCAGAATGCTTGTAGTTTCAAATTTGGAGGATTGGTAAGATATTCTACTCTTAGTGATCCTCTGTATATTAATATACTCTTACTAATTGACATAAATATGGGTGATTACTCGTATATGTAATGCTTAATGATGGATTAATATTGTGATTGAATAGAATTAAGGTGATATTAATTATGTTGAATATGTCTCTATATGCATTAGTTCTATCCTCTGGTTCAAATAATACAAAGTTGTTCAATTATATATGTTAAGTGCTCATAATATCACTAAATTTATACATTAATTTATAGGCAATGTAACTAAAATTAGCATTATAGTATCTATTAGAGTGGGCCGTATCAAGGGTCTACATCCCACTTATATGAATTGCCAATTCAATTGTAAAATGAAATGAGCTAATTAATTAGCCTAATTTAGTGCACAAAATCACAAAAAGAAATAGTACACCATCTTCACAAAAAAAAAGAAATAGTTCACATTTGATTTAATTATTATAGTTATATGCTACTCAAGGTTGCCTTCTCCTCATCCCTATAATAAACTCTTGAGGGATAATTAAGTTATAAAATTGAGGTTTTTTAATATGTTGAAATGTCACCATTTATTCTAATGTGGCTTGCTTTTGGAGAGTTATATGTTTCGCTTTTTATATATTGTTAATAAATGTCCTAACTGCTCCTTTTTCTTCTTTGTATTTTAGAAGTCCTAATACTTACAAAATGGTTGTTCTAATCTGGAATTGTAGTTATGATAACAGGACGATGACGAGCTTCAAACCCTTATGCGATGCTCGCTTCTCATCTTGGTGAAAGAGCCAAACTTCATGAGGAGCTTAGAAATATCAAGAAATATGTATATTTTACTTCATTTCGACTCTATTTCATTGTGATCTTTTGAATTTGAAAATAAGAGGCTGATTGGGTTTCCTTTTTCAACTTGAGCTAACATTCTTAATCACAATTTAATGACAAAAATTCAGCTAAAAATCAAAGTGGTACCTTGAAGGAGTTTTACAATACCTTAGGATGATTTTGCCTATTTGTTAGTCTGCACATGCAAGAAGAGACAAATTGTGTGCCTTAGTGAATTCTTCTTTTATAATAAACTCGTTGCAAATTCATTTGGTAAATTTTAGTTTATTTTTTCTTTGGCACTAGGGTTCTAGTTTAACCCGAATCATTTCGGGACTAACGCTTTGTTATTGTTGTTGTTGTGTTGGGGTTCTATAGTTTATCATATGTGATGTAGAGGTAATGTTACAATGTTATAACATTTTGAGAATATTGTTCCTATCCATTTTATTTGTAGTGAGTGGTTTGTTTAGGTGGATCAGTTCTTTTTGTTGATGAACTTAGGATTACAATAATTTAAACCTTCAAAATTAGTAACTATTGTACTTATTTTATATTATTTTAGAGAGTCAAATTTCTAGTTAGCTTTGGACATGCTCTAACATGCCAGTCAACTATATATATCTAAACTTGGAATGAAAAAAGTATAGTCAAATATGGCTGAGTTGCAAAAATTTCTGAAATTGAGTCCCTTGTCAATTTATGGACGCACTTAAGAAACATGCTGCTTTAACCAAAGGAAATATGGCTTCTCTGCAGGTTTTCTCCTCTTTTCAAGTTTTCTCCTCTTTTCATGTTCAAAATTGTGCTACTCTTGATTTGTCCTCATGAAGATGACTTTTTCATGTAAATCTGCACATTTTGGGGTTCTACAGTTTACTCTAGTCTTTCTTCTTGTGAAATGTTGCATTTTTAATGACATTAGTCTGCATTAAGGGTCTTTAACACTCGTTATATTCCAGGCAAAAATGGAATCTATTATGCAAAACAGAGAACTGACATAGACAATGATGATGCAGGTAAACTAGTTTCGTCTACCATCGATTGAATTGTGTTACTTTTATTTGAGGATATTCATATATAAACTGTTTTACAATAAGGTGCTCATATTATAAATTATATTTTTCTATCTATCAAGTTCTTAGGGAGGTGCTCGCGGCAGTACAAAGGAGGACTAGAGAAGAATGTGCATCTCATAATACTACTAAATTAGTTTATGTCTGATCAGTATAATGATTTATATACTTGTGTATTCTCTTTTTATGGTTGATAATGTCCATTTGGTAAAATAGGCAACTATGGAGAGGGACGTGGAATTGGAACATAGAACTGTTGATGCATGATCTATTTATCTCAAAAATTATTCTACAAATGAGAAGCCAAACAAGTACACCATCGGGACCTAGAAAGGCAATTGTTTTGGGATAATTTGCAACACAGAGTGTATCTACTGATGCATTTCAAGAACTAATAGCAGATATGTAAAAGATAGAATAAAATTACATCATTTGAAGTGTTGTCCTCTGATGTGTGTATATATATGACATTTATACTCATGTTGATAATCATTTATTTTTCACAAAAAGTTGTTAAAATTTTGCAGTGTATATTTATGTTATATCCTTTTTTTTACCAATTTTAATTTTATTCTAACTGCTTTCAATCTAATAATAATAATAAAAAAAATTAAAAATTAAATTAAATTAAAAAAATTGATAAGTTTGCCACGATTATACTTGTGGCTAAGTAAGGTTTATAATCACAAATGTTCTATTTTTGCCACAATTATGTTCGTGGCTTAGTGAGATTAATTGCTACAGACCTCTATGTCTTGCCATGGGAATTTTACTTTTGCCACGATTTAATTCGTGGCAAAGGGATGTGATTAGCCACGGATTTTTCTGTGGCATAAAAATCAATTTATGCCACTACCATTGTTTTCCCATGGCAACTACGTAGCCACGCTCATTTGCGCCACATGAGTGTCCTCCTTGAATTTCTGTGGCTAAATAGCATAGCCACGGAAATATTACACTTGTGCCATGATTCTAACCATGGCGCAAGTGATGATTTGTTGTAGTGTATGTTGCAAGTCTTCCCAATTTGAAAATGAGGCTTTGGTCTCTTTTTATAGTTAAAGATAATATATCCATTGTAATATGAACGTTGTGAAGTGTTTATTATTTTGTTTTTAGTAATTAAAACACTTTGCAATAGAGATCTTATATAAGATTTTTGTTAGTAAAGGTTTTTTATGATGGTTTTTTAATATAAAAGTCTTTGAATAACACTATTTGTAATCTACTTTTATAATAGTTTTTGAAGATGTACTCTTGATATGAGACTGATTTTAACAAATTTGTTCTTTTTATAAGATTTCTATATCATCATTTTTTATTTTGATTTTTATCTCTTTGTCTCTTATATTTGCACGTGATTTATTCATATTAGATTTTAAGAGAATTATTCATCTTAATTCATCTTATTCTTTATTTGTACATAAGTACTGATCACTACCATATAAAACGCATACTGCAACTAAGTAAAATTATTGCCCTTTTTGAGTTGCAATAAGCAAAAATGGCCTATTGAACAAAAATCCAACTGTTGCAGTTGCTGATGTAGTATTATTCATAAATGCAACAATTTACCAAAATAGCAAAATTAACAATTGTTTGATATTTTTTTGTTAAGTTGCAACAAATTTATAAATAAATTAACAATTTTTCGTAAAAATACAACAAATTCTTATTGTTGCATAAATCAAATGCAATTAAACTGTTTATCTTATGCAAACTTCCATTAAATAACTAACTAAAAGTAAACTTAATTAACATACTAGGTAAAAAAACAACAACATTCCATTCAGTTCTTAAGATTAAGACGGATACTTGACATTAATGAGCAATTAAAAAACTAATAAATTAATTATTTAATAGATAAGAATTAATGAGTTTGAGAAACCTAACACCTCACTAATGTCATCTCTCAAAGCATTTAGCAAGCATTAACAAATAAGAATAATTAATATCCGAATAAGTTAATAGATAATTAACCATAAAGTAAGATGAGTTTAGTGTATTTGTATGTAATTAAGAAATATGAAAAGCTAAATGATCAAAATAATAGTAATAGTTGGAGAATCTAACTTCATCATGGAGAAGGGTACGGCTTCCATCCACATGTAGAAGCTCTAGAACTATCTTCTCTCTCTTTTCTTGGAAATATCTCTTCTTCTTCTCCTTCAAAAACTTCTCCTTCGAAAAGTTTACAGGTCTGATCATTATTAAGGACACTTAGCTCTACTTCTAAAACTTTCCATGCCCAATCATCACCAAGGACACTCATTTTATAAATAAATATCTCAGTTATCCAACTCAATTCAACCATTGTTCCTTTTTCTTTATATACATAATACATATATTGCATTCTTACACAACAATCTCTATTACAAGTGTTTATTTTGAGAAACATGGTTGGTTAGAATTCTTATTACAATGTTCTTGATGTCATTTGAGATTCTTCTATTCATGAAATTAAACAAGCTTATCGCAGACTGGTTATGTCAACTCAACTCTTAATTTGCTGGATCATATTCATAGTTCATTCCATTTGGATATGCTCTAATTGAATTTAATTGCAACAATGACATCCTGATAGACGGACGAGAAGTTTGTCTCATGTGTTGAGTGAAGCCAAAAGAAAATTCTAACAAATTCAACATGCTTATTCAGTATTATCAGATGCGAAGAAAAGAGCATTGTATGATATGAAATTATATGAACAATGAGAAGATGAGGTCAGTCACAGATTTTATTTCATTCATTATTTTTTAGGTTTTATTCTCTTATTCTCTCCTCTCATAATTAATTTGGTTGTTTTAGGGATATTAGGAGTTTGTGTAGGAGATTGTGTTTCATCTATTTTTATCTTTCTCCTAATGAATTTGCATATTTTAAAATCTCATCCTGCTTGAATATGTTAACATATATATGTAGAAGAAGATGTGTGAAATATAGGAGCTACAAGCAATGTTCACAGAAATGGTACAAGGATTCAAATGAACATTGGGAATTTGATTCAAATGTAGGGATGGATTCTCATTTCAGCTGTGGAATTTTCTGAACTATCTTTAACAACATAAACATAAAACCAAATATTTAATAACAAAGACTTCTAAGAAGCATTTTAACAAACATGTTGTATTCATTCTGTGTATGACTCAAAATAGTTTTCGTTTATTGAATTTATTATTTAAAGTTACAAATTCAATTTAACATTGTATAATGGTTCCCAAGAAATTAATATTTAATATTTTTATATATTAATAAAATAATAGAGTATTTTAATTGTAATATTATATATTTGTTAGTTTTCAGTTTTATGTGTAACAATTATAATTTTATGGATTTATTTTTGTTGCAATGGATCACTCAAATGTGATTGTAACAATTATAATTTTAGTTATTTTTCCAGTTTTACCTTAGTTTCCTAACAATTTAAACAAATTGTTGGACTAGCTTACTTAATGCAACATGCAAAGCAACAATTAATATTTTTGTTGCATTTTTTATAACCTTGCTAATTTGAAACTTAATGCAATAAAAATGCAACAATATTGAAATATAGAAAATAAATTCATTTAATGCATCAACTTTCAAGCAACAAAATTTAAATTTAGTTGCGGTATGAGTTTTATGGTGTAGTATATTATGCATAGTTTAAGTAGTTTTGCATTTTAATTTTTTATTTTTCATTCTAAGAATAGTACTTTTTTTATAATAATGCTTAATCATTTCATTAGATAAAGAAGAACAAGTACATCATGAAAAAAAGTAAGGGAGAAAACCTTAGGTATAGGCTAATGCCTAATACAACGTCTATAGAGGCAATATAAAAGCTATAAAAAGTAAAAATAACCATAAAAGGTACAACTAAAACAACAAAATGATAAAACTCATACTTCTCACAAATCCAACTCCGCATGAAGGCAACTGCCAACCAATCGTCATCATTTAGTCCCTTCCGGCTAATAGGGTATGTGTCTTTTTTACTAGTGCAACCCCATAGATCCGTAGATATACTTATAAAATAATACATTTACGCTCTTGCTAAACCCGAAAAAGCATAAACGATAGAGTTATAACTAACAGATGCGAATCAGACAGATAAAATCCAATGAAAGGTATGGATTCAACTGAAACAAATGGAAAACCAGTAAAAAACTAGAAAGTCAGAAATAAAGCCATAGATTTGAGGAGGAAGAACATGGAAGAAAGAAGAAAGCAAAAGGAAGAGGGGAGGAGGTAGGCATCAAGTGGAGGGGACCTGTGAAAGAGAACTTTTTTAATGGATTTTCTTTTTGTTTAGTTTGAGATGTTAAATTGTAATTACCTTGTTCTTAGCCTTTTGCTTGGCTAGTAGGAAGGAGTCAGTCCATTTTAAACGAACCTCAACAAGCTTGGCATTAGTTGATTATCTCATTTGATAAGTATTACACATATTCTTATTACACTAATTTGATAAGTATTTATCTCATTTATTTGCTCAATATGTAAAATATTTATCATTATACTCACTTGTTCACCTGTTATGAATAGTATCATCATCGAAACATTCTATAGATCAATACAATCAATTCTAAGAAAATAAATAATCTACTAATTCTCCAGTAAATGAAACCTCAACAAAAATTAAAGTAAACTAAAGACGCAAAAAAAATAAGTTATATTAAAACATTCAAATTGCTTACGCAATTTGTATCCACCACTAATAATAAAAAATAGAGATTAGAATCCTTAATAAAAGTTGCAAAAAGAACATTTTAAATTTCACAATAATTGCCTAATGTAGCTGAAATTAAGAAGTAAATATTCAAAAAGTACGCAGCAATCAATCGTAAAATAAAAAAATAAGATGTTTCAATTTTTTTATGTATATGCACAGAAGTTAGTTGATGTCCTCAAGGTAAGCCATGTTTTAACAAATTTCTCCTTGACAACATATATTGTTTTGAATCGCTTTTTCGATGTACTATATATGATTAAACTATATGTTTGTATAAGTGTGTTGACACTCTTCTTTGTGACATAATCTAAACTGAACAATACTTTGATGAATTTCTAGGTCTAGCTAAAATTATGATTTTTTTCCAAAGATGGAAGAATGAGATATTGGCACTTGTACATCCGATTTCTTTATGTTTTTTAAATTCTAATTCATTTGCAACAAAAAGTTATAATTTTATGTATGAATTTTAATTTTATTGGGGATTAAAAATATTTGAGGCTATAATAGAAGCAACTGATGTGATAATTCTCTCACATATGAGTATGAGTATAGAACTTTCTCCTTATAAGGTTAGCTTTATATTTTTGAACTATTTGTCATTTTATATTAAGAAATCCATAGTTTAATGCATAGTTTTAGGTTTGTATAATAATGTGTTGGTTAAACCTGTTTTTGTATTGTAGGTATTTATGGTATAGAAAGTTTCTCATCATATGTCTAACATGGATGACAAGCATTCACTAGTCATTAGTGTTGTGGATGATATGACTTACAAGCTGAGGTCGAATCATGTAGAAGCAATTGATGTCACCAAACTATGTTAGATGATTTGTCATAATTTATATTGTTACATCTAAGTTAACTGGGATGCATGCTTGTAGTTGCGTTTATTGAGTAGAATAACATTATAGATTATTATAATTTACAAATATTACATCCAAAAGATACATCTTATTATTTTATTGCAATAATTTTTAGGTGTTGAAACTCATGTTGGATTGTACCCTGTTGAAGCAAGTCGGTAGCATCTGTGCAGAGGTAAATGATTCATTCATTTCTTCTTTTGCTGTCATCTTTTTTCTTATTGTCAACTATTTTGGTTTAAGAGTTTAATATTTAGTAACACTTTAGTCCAATATAGTATGTCCTTAAAACTGGTTTTACAAAAGATATGTAATTAAATATTTGTAAAACTTTTGAAACAGATAAAATATTATTAACTAGATATAATAGTTCCTCTAATGGATTAAGGTATGAATAATAATGAGCTTGTGTAAATAATAAACAGAGTAATGATAGAGACATTGAGACACATAAAGATTGATAATGGTTCGGCAAAACTGAGCCTACTCCACTACTCAATAGTGTGTCTTAGGATTTTTCTAATAGGTACATCTCAAACCTACCATAAGTATAAGGGTGCTTAGGAAACCTTATGTTAAGCTTATAAGTGCTTAACAAACTTGACACTGCTTTTTACAACCGCAAGTAGCAAACTTATCAAGACTTTTGGGTGATTAACAGACCGTTACGATTCTTTTTTCTAGTAAGAATCGAACCATTGATTACTTTAATAGCTTAAATAATTAAACTATCCTACAAAAACTAGTGTGTTTAGAATATTACATTTAAATATTAAGTAAGAAACTTCATAAGTTGATTGAATTCATTCGATTTACAAAAAAAATATGAACACTAATTCCCTGATTTCTTGATCAATGATTGAAAGACAATAGATGTACTAAATATAGCAAATTTGTTGTAAGTCTTCGCAAGTTGCAAATGTGTCTTTGGTCTCTTTTTCTTGTTATATAACCATTGTGAAGTGTATGTTATTTTATCTTTAGTCGTTAAAACACTTTAAAATAGAGATATTATATAAAACTCTTGCTAGTAAATATTTTGTATGAAATGTTTTACTATAAAGATATTTAAATAACAATAGATTGTTTAATGTTCTTTTAATGTGAGACTGATTTTAACAAATCTTTTATTTTTATGAGACTCTTAAAGCATTCCTAGTGCATATGGTTTTGTTGTTACTTTCAACAAAGTGATTGTAACCAACCATTATATAGGATGTAACCAATTTTGGTTTGTAACTTATTTTGATAACAACCAATTTTCTCTTTCTTCGATAAAATATTACTTTCTCTTTCCACCTTTAGTTTTATTTTTTTTATTTGGCAAAGTAAAAACTCTCCAATTTAGTACGGTTGAGAGTATTTGATATTAATTTATTTTATTTTATTTTTTTGTGAATTTGATATTAATTTATTAAATCTAAGATGAGCTATTATTCTATTTTGGTTTTGTGGAAGTATCAATTTATGTTCTATGTACAAAATAACACCAATATACTTAACGTTTAAAAAATGGTACAAATTTAAACCTCGATAATGAAACATGACACATTATTCATATTATTCCATTAAGTTTTGTCAATTGTACATAGGGAGAAATCGAAACTTAACAGAGTAATATGAATGACGTATCACATTTCGTTATCAAAACTTAAATTGGTACCCTTTTTTAAACGTTAAGACTATATTTGTACTATTTTGTATGTGGAGCCTAAATTAATACTTCCCCAAAAACTATAAACATATTTAATAGTTTAATAAATAATTAGTCATACAATAAATTTAATTTATTTCATAATAATTAATTAATTATTTATTTATTTTTATTAAAATAATAATGCATATTGAATTAATTATTATATTAGATAAATATTTTTTTTGTATTAATAATTACTATTGAATTAATTATATTGTTGAGTAAAAAATTGTTAGTTGTATGTTAATTAAGTAAATATAGAGTGTTTTATGACAAGTGGGGTCTACTAAAAATTGAAGTAACAATGCTTTCTAATGGTATGTAATTTTAGTGTGTTACTTTTGATGACGTGGAGGTACAAAGTAACAAATTTTGTTACTTTGCACTAGGTATTCTCTTATATCATAATCTTTTATTTTGAGTCTTATTTATTTATCTCTTATCTTTGTAGGTGATTTATTCATAATGGATTGTAAGAGAATTATTTTCTCTAGTAAGAATCAAACCACTTATCACTTTTATAGTTTAAGTGATTAAACTATCCTACACAACATAGTGTGTTTACAATCTTACTTTTAAAGATTAAGTAAGAAACTTAACAAGATGATTGAATTGTTTTGAATTACAAAGAAAAATGAACATTAAATCTTTGATCTCTTGAAGAATGTCGAAAAGACTTTAGATGAACTCAATATAGCAAATTTGTTGTAAGTCCATCCAAGTTACAAATGAGGTTTTGATCTCTTTTTGTAGTTGAAGAAAATTCATCTATTCTAATATGACTGTTGTGAAATGTCTATTATTTTGTCTTTAGTAATTAACTTCACAGTAGAGATCTTATACCAGACTCATGCTAGTAAAGGTTTTCTATGAAATTTTGTAGTATAACTGTTTTTGAATGACACACTTTATAATAAAAATATTTTTACAATAGATTCTTTAGAGGTTCTATTGATATGAAACTGATTTTGACAAATATATTCTTTTATGAGGCTCTTATATCAATTTTTTTATTTTGAGTCTTATTTTTTTGTTTCTTATTTTTGCAGGTGATTTCTTCATATTAGATTGTAGGAGAATTCTTTATTTTCATACTTCTTCTTCTTTTGTTTGTAAATGAGTATTCATGTAATAATAATGTGTATATTTTAAGTAGTTTTACATTTCACTGTTTTATTTTTCATTCTTAGAAAAATACTATAAATATAATTTTAAAGTAATCTATACTATATATAATAGCGGAAGCAGAGAGAATTGATAAGAAGTGTTTCAGAGGTCTTTTTGCTTAGTTGGCACCGTAGGGCAAAATATATGAATTTAAATTATCTATATTAATAGTAACTAGAAAATTGAAATATCATAACTACTATATTAATAAAACTTTACTGGTTCTGATTCCTAAGGTGGAGAAGACTTCTTCTTTCTTACAAATAAGGCCGATTAGTCTGTGCAATGTTCTCTATAAGGCTGTTACCAAAATTGTGGCTAAGAGACTCCATTGTATTCTCCCTGATATTATCAGCCAGAATCAAGGTAGTTTTGTGCCTGGTAGATAGATGATGGATAATGTCGTTATTGCACAGGAAATGGTTCATTCGATGAAAGTTAAAAAGGGTAAGCGCGACATTGTGGCTTTAAAACTTGATCTGGAGAAAGCCTATGATCGGCTTAACTGGAGTTTTCTTCTTGAGAGTCTGAAGAGTGCTGGGATCCCAGAGAATTGGAGGAGATTAATTGAGGTTTGTATTACTTCTCCAGTGTTTCAAGTTATGATAAATAGGGATATGTCCGATGAATTTACTCCTACCCGGGGTATTCGTCAGGGTGACCCTATGAGCCCTTTCTTGTTCGTTATTGCTATGGAGAGGTTGACTCACCTTATACAGGAGGCTGTGGTAACTGAGAGTTTTCATCCTGTTTCCATTAACAAGTTTTGCCCCCCGGTGATGCATTTATTTTTTGTGGATGATGTGATGATGTTTGTCGAGGGAAGTGAGGAGCAAATTGGGGTGATTATGGATATCCTCAATTGCTTTTGCTCTGCCTTTGGATAAAAACTTAATATCCAAAAATCGTGGATGTTGTGTTCTAATAATATGGATCAGGGTGTCTGTAAACGTCTGAGTGAGTTGTCGGGCATTCCTCTTACCAAATCTTTGGGCAACTACCTGGGGATTCCTCTCCATAGTGATAGAGTATCTAAGGCGTCTTTCAAGGATGTTTTTGACAAAATTAATTGTAAGAGTGCTAATTGGAAGGCAAAATCACTTTCTCTTGCGAGTCATCTTACTTTGATTCAGTCAGTGAACTGTGCAGCGCCCAATCATATTATGCAAGCTTGTCATCTTCCTGAACTAGTTCTCAACGGTTTAGATAAAATCAATCGGCGCTTCCTGTGGGGGGACTCGGTGGAGAGAAGGAAAATTCATCTTGTTCCTTGGAAGGAGGTTTGCCAACCTAAAGGTATGGGTGGCCTTGGGATTAGACAGGCTAGGGATAATAACAAATTGTTGTTAATGAAACTCCTTTGGAGGATGTGGCAATCTCCATCTGCTCTGTGGGTTCGGCTCCTGTGCGGGAAATATAGGAATGATAGGATTTTTGGGGGGTAAAAATAAAAAGTTAAGGCCTGTTCCTTTTTATGGAAAGGGGTTAATGCAGTTTTTTCTGAATTTTGTACTAGTATTAGTTGGTTAGTTGGCAATGATAGATCGATTAGGTTTTGGAATGATGCCTGGCTTGGAAAGCGGCCTTTATTAGAGATTTGTACTTTTCCTCCGCCTCTTGAGGTCCGAAATTAGAGAATTGCGGATGTTGTGACTGACTAGGGAAAGTGTGATTGGTCTAAATTTGATCGTTTTTTTAGTCTCGAAATGCTCCTGAGAATATAGGGAGTTAAAGTTAGCAGTATGGAGGAAGATGGCGATACTCGTTGTTGGTCATTTACTAATAATGGTGCTTATTCTTGTAAATCTACTTTTGAGGCCTTTAATCACAATTTGGATGTTCCTCCTTCAAACCTTTGGAAAGGTATTTGGTCCTTGAAGGTTACTTATCGTATTAGGAGTTTTCTTTGGCTTTGTGCTAAGAATAATCTTCTAATGAATGTTGAAAGGAAAAGACGACATTTGGTGGACTCTGATGCTTGTAGTAGATGTAAAGCTCATGCGAAAACCAGTTGCCATGTTCTTAGAGCTTGTGCTGGAAGTAAGGCCGTGTGGAGGAAAGTTCTGCCTGAGCAGTGTCTTTCTGCCTTCTTTTCCTATTCAGAACAAGACTGGTTTAGGGAGGGTGTTGAAGGGAAGTTGTTGGCTGAGCTCGAACATGGAGTAATTCTGTTTGCTATGGTCTACCACCAAATTTAGCATAGGATGAATGTTGAGGTATTTGGAGAAGGAGCGGTTGTCATTCCTAATTTGCTGGCTTTCTTCTTCAGAGAAGTTAATTCAATAATTGAGAGTTTCAAGGTTGATAGTTTAGCAGGTTCTATCCAAAAGATGACTGTTCATCTGATAGGCTGGGATAGACCAGGTGAAGGGATGGTAAAGTTGAACACCGATGGGTCGCGTAAAGAGGACGGAAGAATTGCTGTCGGTGGTGTATTGAGAGATGTAGGAGGTGCTTGGTTGTCAGGTTTTGCTCAAAATCTGGGTTTGGGCTCCTCTTTTATTACCGAGCTCTATGGTATCTTTTCTAGGCTTAGGGTGGCAGAGGATCTGGGGATTAAGAGGATGCTAGTGGAGTCAGACAATCTTGAATCAGTCAAGATGATTTCTGATAAAAGGGCTCTATGTTTAGGGAGCCAGAATTTAGTTAAAGCAATTAGAAGGATTTGCTCCTTTTTCGATTCTATCAACTTTTTCCATGTTTTCAGGGAGCAGAATCGGGTGGTAGATCAGCTTGCTGCTGAGGGCCATGAGAGGGCTTTGGGCGTCTCTATTTTCTCTTCCCCTCCTGATTAACTGTTATCTTTGCTTTCTGAAGATATTGTGAGGGTTAGCTTTCCTAGGCTAATCCCGGGTTAATTTGTTGTGGTGTTTGTTTGGTCTTTACTTTCTTTTCCCTACCAAAAAAATTAACTACTATATTAATATCATAAATAGTATTTCAATTTTATTGTCAAAATAAATTCATTAATTACACAGCCTATACAAATTCAATCGAACAGTTTCATCAATTCAAATATTGAATTATAAATAGCATCACATGTTTCATATGCAAATTGAAATATCCATCATCTAAATCTTTCAGTACTATTGTTTCATTATTAATTACTAATTCACCTTTATGTTATTTTGTTGTTTCTCCATCGCTTGATGAAGATTTTAATGAATTTAGGTAATTTCTATTAATAGATGCAATCGACTTATTACAAAGTGTAGTAAATATATGTTTTAAAATTGAAAGATTATATAAAAAAAATATTATACAAGAACGAAAAGGAATGACCCTTGCAAACATGTCAACAGGGACAATAGATTATGACTTTAACAACTTCCAAACTATTATCAATCAATTATAAAAGTATGTTTGTTAATTTATTTACAATTTGTAAATTTAAATTATTTTCAAACAAAATATTAATATCAATACATGTAAATAATATAAAATTTAAAAAAATATTAAAATGTTAAATTTTATACAAGAAAAAAATTTATCAACTCGCGCAATGCGCTGGCACAAGACTAGTTTGATAAATATTGATGTCCTTTATTTGCTCAATATTCATAAAATATTTATCTCATTTATTTGCTCAGTATTCACAAAATATTTATCACTGTAGTGACTTGTTCAACTATTATGAATACTATTGTCATCAAAATATTCTATAAGTTAACACAACTAATTCTATAAAATAAATAATCAACTAATTATCTAGCAAACAAAACTCCAACAAAAATTAAAATAAATTAAAGACACAAAAAAACCAAATTATATAACTTCAAATTTAGAACAAAAAACTCAAATTCTTGCTTATTTTAAAGCATTCAAATTTCCTATGTAATGTGTATTAGCAAATGAAAAAATAGAGATTAGAATCCTTAATAAAGGCGCAAGAATAACATTTTAAAATTTTTTAGTGTTGCTGAAATTAACAAATAAACATTCACAAATTATGCATCAATCAATCGAAAAATACAAAAAATTTAGTTGTTTCAATTAAAACCATATTGTTTCAGCTATTGAAATACTTGCATTATACACATAATAATGTCAATTAGATCATATGAAAAATAACTACGCTAAATGTCATATATTTCTTCGACTGCAACAAATTAATCTAAATATCACACATAATTCGGAACGGCCAAACTTAAAGTTGTAATTGACAATTCAAGTTACTGCTTTAGGATTACTCATTGTATCCAAATTTTTCAACTATATAAATAAACAAATTCATGCACATATTCAATTGTTTATCTAAAATTCTCTACCCAACAAAGTGAAACAAAATGTCTCTACTTTACATCTTACTTTTTTAGACCCAAACAAAAGAGATTGAAACATAACATTTCTCTATCACATTGATGATGGAATTTGGATACTTATCAATAGAAGAAGCAAACAAGAATTTCATTTCTCCGTTTGAATTCAGCAACATATTTACTTATAAAGGTATAAAATAGTTTCATGGCAGTTTCCATTAGTCCATTCCCTAGAATAAACATGACATGTGTAAACTGCAATCCCATGCCTTAAACCTTGCTTTTATTGCCCTCTATATTGGCTACCTTTAGCCCATGTCTCCACACTAAACCCATCATACTAATCATCAATCCAATCACCCTTATATCTTCCACACATTGAATAGTAATATACTCCACTTTTTAAACACTTTCCTATATAAAGTTCACCCGCAAAAACAATATCATTGTTGTAAGCTTGAACCCAACACCTTGAATTTTGCTTCTTTTCTATTTTTTTACTTTTACCTAGTTAACCAAATTATAACTTTTGATTCTGTCATAATGCCTTGAATCAGTATATCCCGTTTCCTATTCGGAGTAGGATTTGGGTTTTCGGATTCCTAGTTGGATTATGATCATGGGTTCCTAGTTGGATTGGGATCATGGGTTCCTAGTTGGATTGGGATTGGGATCATGGGTTCCTAGTGGGATTAGGATCATGGGTTCCTAGTGGGATTAGGTTAGATTGGGTATTATAAATACCCCATTATGTAACCTAATCATCGTAATCTGAATTTCTCTCCCTCCTAATAATACTATTCTCCTTCTGCCCGTGGACTAGCCAACACAACGTTGGTGAACCACGTAAATCTGTGTTTTTCGATTGTTTATTATTTTATCTTTCATTAATTCCGCACAACAAACTGGTATCAGAGCTTTCGGTTTTCGATCGGGGTTTTGGTTTTGGGAGAGAAAGATGTCTGCGATGAACGTGAAAATCGAAAAGTTTACCGGGAGAAATAGTTTCAGTCTATGTCAGATCAAGATGCGGGCTTTGTTAAAACAACAAGGTCTGTGGACGCCATTGAAGAAGGCAACGGGAGAAGTCACTGCTGAGATGGCGATTCTAGAAGAAAAGGCACATTCGACAATTATGTTGTGCCTCGCAGATGACGTCATCACTGAGGTCTCAGACGAAGAGACTGCTGCTGGTCTGTGGATGAAGTTAGAGAGTTTGTACATGACGAAATCTCTAACAAACAAACTTCTTCTGAAACAACGTCTGTTTGGCTTGCGAATGCAGGAAGGTACGCAACTCAGGGATCATTTAGATCAATTGAACACATTATTACTAGAATTACGTAATATTGATGTGAAAATTGAAGATGAAGATGCTGCTTTGATTCTGTTGGTTTCTTTACCGCTTTCATATGAGAATTTTGTTCAATCATTTATTATTGGTAAAGATTCGGTGACTTTGGAAGAAGTTAGGTCATCTCTTCATAGCAGGGAGTTGCGCCATAAGGCGAGCAATACAGGTGCAGATAATCAGGCCTCTGGACTGTTTGCCAGCGGCAGTAAGGGAAAGGGAAATGGTGGAAAGAAGAAGTCTAAGAAGCCGTTCTCAAAGAGTCCCAAGCCAGACGACACTTGTAATTACTGTAAGGAGAAAGGACATTGGAAAACTGATTGTCCAAAGAAGAAGAAGAAATCAGAAAATCAACCAGGTTCTGCTGCTGTAGCAGATGGCGACAGCAGCTCTGAAAATGATATTGCTCTAGTTGCTGACGGACACACTCATAACTCTGATGTGTGGGTTCTTGATTCTGGAGCATCTTATCATATTTGTCCAAGGAGAGAGTGGTTTTCAACTTATAAGCAGGTAGATGGAGGTAGCATTTCAATGGCTAATATTCATGTCTGCAAATCAGTTGGAATAGGCTCGATCAAGTTGAGGACACATGATGGTAAGTTCTGCACGTTGAACGAAGTCAGGCATGTTCCATTGATGATGAAGAATCTGATATCTCTGAGTCTGTTAGACAGCAGGGGTCTCAGCTGGTGTTAGACAAGGTGCCGAACGGCCTCGCCCGGGCGGACCGGGGGGTGGCCACCTCATGGCGACGTAACCGGTGATTGGCGCCGAAAGCAACCAATCGTGGAATCAAGCTGCTCGGCAGGACCGGAGCTCGGAGTATGGAAGAGTCGCCACCCACGAATGGGAAAATGAACACCGATCCCTTGCGGGAGATCGGTGAGGGTTCGGGAAACTTAGGTACGAGCCGAGAAGGCTAGCTCCTTTCCGGAGAAAGGCTACTAGGCACCCCGATATCGCCCGGTTATGAACCACCGGCCTCCTACTCAGCGTGTTAGGCGATAACGGACTAATCGCATATTTCTTTAAGTTTAAAATTCATTTGAAACCTTTTCTTTGTCGCTTTGAAAACCGTTTTGAGCATGTTATTGAAAGCCAGTTTAGTAAAGAATCACCCATTTTGCATAAATTTAAAATACATAGGAGAGAGAGGGGGAGAGGGAAGAATTGATTTATTCATAGTGTGTTTTGTGCTTTAATTTACATATTAACTCTAAACTAAGCTCACTCCCAAAAACGAGTTTATTTAAATGGTTCGTGCCTTAATCGTCGTTGGAACGATTTAGGTACGTTTCAAAACCCCGTTAATTTACATGATGTTCACTCGAATCGCCGTTGGAACGACTCGAGCGTTTTGAAAACTTTGAACAAGAAGTTTTAACCAAAAACGTGATTAAGCATACAAGTCCATTTGCTTTTGTACAAAACCGTTTAGATAGGAAAACGATTCAAAACAATATTATTTTCCGGAAAACGCTTTTAATTACAAGGCTCGCTTAATCCGCCATTGGAACGGATTAAGGTTTCAAAACGTGATATTTTAGGAAGACGTTTGAGAATGATAAAGAACTAAAAACCTTTTATTTACATTAGGAACCTCTAGAAATATTTAGTTTAAGTAACCAAATTGGAATCTCTTTTTGTAGTTCATTTTCCCCTTTTCCCTCAAATTAATCCTCACTTGAACATATTTACAACAATTAACTATTTTAATCCAAAACTCACCCAACCAAATACCTTTGAAATATATACATATAGATGTCAAAGGGAGAAGAAGAAATATATACATATATATACATTTTTAGTAGAAATGGTAATTATACCTATAGATTAAAAATGAGGAAAAGAGAATATATATATATTAAGATTATTAATAGGTAAAAATAGTAATGAAAATAATACTAGATATAATACCATTTTATTTTAATTAAAAACATGTAAAAACAACGAACAAGGTTCATAAATAAGAAAATAACTTTTAACTCCAAACAGTTTTTACATAATGGATTCATAGAAAATAACCCCCCCAAAATAGTTTTTCCTATTAAATGTGCTAAACTAATAAACTAAATACTCCTTAAATATTAATAAACCCCAAAAGTAGTTAGAATGAAAAATGCACAAAAGACAACATTATTCACACTATTAAATATATGTGTGTATAACCCCAAAAAAGATTAAAACACAAAATAATACTCTAATATACCCTTATCTATGGATTTATCCTTAAAACACATCCTACAAATTAATAAAAAAACTCAATAACCAATAAAGTGTAAAATATCCAAAATAGTCCCTGCTCTCACATCAAATCCGAAAAGGACCAAAAATACCCAACCTAAATAAACCTATACATAAAATAGATATATGCTACCTTTATACCCATATAAAGTAAGAACCTATTAATAACAAAATAAGTGAATTATATGTATAGCAAAATGAAAGAATTAAAAGTTAAAATGAAAATGGAAATAATATATGTATATTTATATCATTATAATAAAATAAAAGGGAGAGTAAAAGGAATATGTTAATAGTGAAAATTAGTAAGTAATATAAAACACAATCAATGATCTTACCAAAAAAAAACACAATCAATGAAATATAGTATATACCGTCAAAATAAATGCAACCCACTTTAGAAAATTATTTAAAAATTACAGCAGATTTAGTGACAGAAACTCCGTCACTAAACTGCAGTTTGCGATAGAAATTCTTAAAATATCACAATCAATCCCTCAATTTCCAGATTTAATAAAAATGGCAGATCTACTCTATTTCATCATTTTAGCCCCCAAACTACCCCAAATCGGGTCATGGTTTGTAACGGAGGATTCTAAAACAACGTTTTATTGAAAATAATGGTTCAAAACGTTTATAAACACACGGATCTACGACGTTTGGATCCCGAACTACCCTTGAATCGGGTCACGGTTCGTATTGGGATCCAAAACGAAGTTTTATTTTAAAATCAAAACCAAATACTTATTCAAATAGTAAACAAAAATTAAGTAAATATTATTGAACAATGAAGAACAATAAAAACACAATAAATGGGTCTAGTTCCTCGGATTTTACCTTTTCATCGATAACGGAGTCCAAATCAAGTCGATTGATTAGTGTTTAGAGTCGGATTTTTGGTGTTTTTTTTTGCTTTGTTCGGGTCTCGCCGAATTTTTCCAGAGGTTCGGGTCCAATTTCCTCCTCCCATTTGCCTTGGGCTCCATCCTATTTATAGGCAAATGGAACCCCAAACTTCATTTATTTTTGGCTCCAAGCCAACTTGGAGCCAAAGGCAAGCTAGATGAGCTTATTCATTATTATCTTTATTGTTATGATTATTATTATTATTATGATTATTATTTTATTTTATTTTTTTATTTTTTTTTTTTAAAAAGAAAAATAAAAGCACTTGGCTTTGGCCAAGTGCAGCGAAATTGCACTTGGCCAAAAGCCAAGTGCTATTGGGCTGGGCCTGGCGGCCCAGCCCCGTCACGGGCCGTCCAACGGCCCGTGACGAAAATAGCGGCCCCCGACGGGGCCGCGTTTATATATATAATAATAAAATAATAAAAATAAATAGTTAAACAAATAAAATACACCTAAAATTAACTAAAATCCATAACGATTTTCATCGAAAATCATTTTTGTCAAAACCGATTTTATAAAATTAGCTTTTTATAAAATCGATCTTTTTACAAAACCATGTATATATTTTTTGGATTGCTCGAATACCAAAATAAAACCCTCTATCGTCCCGAGATTTTATTAATAATAAAATTAATAGGAAAAGGGCGTGAAATACCCCGAACTCGGCGAGACGATTTAAGATTTCACTCGCGGAACCGATTCGCCCGTCATCTCGATTCGATTTCTGAATTCGATCAAACCGGTCTTCACGGTTCCTTCGAACAACGTTTTTTTTTATTTTTTATTGACTCATCATTTATTTCAATCGACTGATTTGGATCCCTTTTTATGATTTTTCTTCATCGGTCCTCCGACCCCGGTGTCTACAGTTGCCCCTACTTTTCTATTTTGACAGTGATGTGTGTGTTTTTGAAAACATTTTTTGTGAACGCAACACATGCAATGGAAATATATTAAAGTAAAAGACACATATAGAGTGGGAGGAGAAATACCTGATCTCCATGTCGCAAGTTCCTATCTTGTCTTCAATCTTCACTTTAGCTGTCCCGTCCTTGCCTCTGAATCGGCTGCCGGCGAACGCTCCTTCTGGGGCCCCTAGTCTCTAAATCGACCGCAGGTAAAATGGCTCTTTCTAGCAACCCTAGTCTAAATCGACCGCAGGTAAATGGCTTTTTCTAGCGACCCTAGTCTAAATCGACCGTAGGTAAATGGCTTTTTCTAGCGACCCTAGTCTTCACATCGACCACAGGTAAAGTTGCTTTTTCTAGCGACCCTAGTCTTTATCTCGACCGCAGGTAAAGTTGCTTTTTCTAGCGACCCTAGTCTTTATCTCGACCGCAGGTAAAGTTGCTTTTTCTAGCGACCCTAGTCTTTATCTCGACCGCAGGTAAAGTTGCTTTTTCTAGCGACCCTAGTCTTTATCTCGACCGTAGGTAAAGTTGCTTTTTCTAGCGACCCTAGTCTTTATCTCGACCGTAGGTAAAGTTGCTTTTTCTAGCGACCCTAGTCTTTATCTCGACCGCAGGTAAAGTTGCTTTTTCTAACGACCCTAGTCTTTATCTCGACCGCAGGTACTCTTTCGTTTTGAAATTAATCATTCAACCCTAATCTCCACATCGATCGCAGGCGTCCTTTCGTTTGCGTATCTCCACATCCATCGTTCGACCCTAATCTCTACATCAATCGCAGGAGTTTTCATGTATTGCAGACCTCCAAATCGAACATCCGACCCTAATCTATACATCGATCGCAGGCGTCCTTTCGTTTGCATATCTCCAAATCCATCGTTCGATCCTAATCTCTACATCGATCACAGACGCTCTTCGTTGATGATAGCTGGGCTTTATCACTCGTCCGAGAGTTGGAATTGAGACCTCGTCCAAGAGGTTTTGATATTTGGGCTTTATCACTCGTCCGAGAGTTTGTGACCGCAGTTGCTTCATGCCGTAGACTGGAGTCCGTAGCGGGGCCTATGCCCATGGATAATGCCGTAGACCGTAGTCCATAGCGGGGCTTGTGCCCATTGATAATGCCATAGACCGCAGTCCGTAGCCGGGCCTGTGCCCATTGATGATGTCGTAGACCGCAGTCCATAGCGGGGCATGTGCCTATTGATAATGTCGTAGACCGCAGTCCGTAGCGGGACCTGTGCCCATTGATGATGCCGTAGACCGGAGTCTGTAGTGGGGCCTGTGCCCATTGATAATGCCATAGACCGTAGTCCATAGCGGGGCCCGTGCCCACAGATCGAATCCTAATTTGCCTATCGAAGCCTACCTAGACTTGCACGGATTTCATGGAGCTATCCGAGTATTTCTGCATGTGGCTTGACTTGAGCCACGACCACCACCTGGTGAGTATTTTTATTGTATAACCTAGTGTAGTGATATGTACTCACATGATTATGAATGAATGTATATATATTTTTCTCTCTTTTTTTTTACATTGCTTCCCTCCTATTTTTCTTTACAGGGAGACCTCCATTCTATTGACCGGAGAGTACAGGAGAGCGTGGTGGCCGTACGAGAGGAGTCACTGTAGGATGATGATGCTTAGATCAGACGTCATTATCGGGATATGGAAGATGAGCGCTCCAGCTAGGAGGAGCGAGGCCAAGCAGCCGAGAAGAGGAGCCGTGTGGATATAGAGGCCTGACGAGCTGCTGAGGAGAGTTTGCAGATTGCGGTGGAGAGCCACCGAGTTTCGGATGAGGGTTGGCGGGCGGCCATGGATGCCTGTCGAGCTGCCTAGGAGGTCTTAGCTGAGAAGTGGGTTACTTACTTCAGAGATTTTGATCCGTTAGGGCACTTTTGGGATCTCGGATTTCCTCCGCATTGGTATGACTGTCATTGTTTTTCCTCGTAGCTTTCTTTTATTAGTATCACCCCGATGTATAACTTGTATATGGCAAGGAGTGGATATTTGTGTAGGCTTTTTATTTGGTGGTGGAGAAAAGAAATGTATAACTCATGATTCATAATACAATGCATTCCGTAGATTATAATGATTCCAATCATACTCTTCAAATATATTCATGTCTTTATTTATTTACAAACAACAGAAATACTTAGCCGCTTATACATTATTTTTATAATTGCTCAAGATATAACTACTGTTACCAGGATCCGCCTTTTTTCGGTTTTCAGATCCCAGCGATTTTTCAACTCTCCTTTTATTATCCCGGAATTTTCAAATGAGTGCCCTTTCGGGTTTTCACCCACTGGGATGTCCCTTATTGTTGCATAGGTCGCCCTTTGCGGGTTTTCAACCTATCGAGAATTTTTATTTTTTCTTTTCTTTTTTTTATTTACGAAAAGTATTTCTTAAGCCTATCCAGATTGGTAGGTTTCGGAGAACTCAATGCCACTCATCGTGGTTAGCTTCACCGCCCCTTTGCTTAGGATCTTCTTCACGAAGAACGGTCCTTCCCAGTTTGGCCTAAACTTGCCCCTAGGGTCGGTGCGCGTCATTCGGATCTGTTTCAGCACCATGTCTCCTTCTTTGATAGGACTGACCTTAACCCTTTCGTTGAAAGCCCGAGCCATCCTCCTTTGATATAGCTGTATGTGGTAAAGGGCCTCCATCCTCTTCTCGTCTACCAATGCCTTCTGTTCATAACACTTCTTCACCCATTCCGCTTTAGGAATCTCTACTTCTACCGCGATTCTCAGCGATCGCTTCTCAACCTCAATAGGCAGAACCGCTTCTGCCCCATATACTAAGGAGAACGGCGTTGCCCCAGTTGACGCTTTAACCGTCGTGCGATAAGCCCATAAAGCGAGCGGAAGCTGCTCGTGCCAATTCCAATGTGATGCTACTGTCTTTACGAGAATCCTCTTAAGGTTCTTATTGGTGGCCTCCACCGCACCGTTAGCTTGTGGGCGATATGGAGAAGACCTATGATGCTCGATACCGTATTCTTGGAGGAGACTTCTCACTTCCCCCTGAAACTGGACCCCATTATCCGTAATCACGTGGTGAGGCACTCCGAACCTGGTGATTGGGTGCTTTTCAATGAACTTCCTCATCTGCTTAGATCCCAACTTACTAAACGATTCTGCCTCTACCCACTTGGTGAAGTAATCAATGGAAACCACGATGAATTTGTGCCCATTGGATGCATTAGGCCTCACTTCTCCGATGATATCAATGCCCCAAGCTGTGAACGGCCAAACTGGTGCCAACACGTGCAGTTCCATAGCTGGCAAGTGATTATAATCTCCGTGGATTTGACAATCATGGCATTTCTTCGCATATTCGTTACAATCTCTTTCCATGGTGAGCCAATAGAAGCCTTGCCTTACGATTTTCTTTGCTAACACTGCTCCTCCCATATGGGCTCCACAAATTCCCGAGTGTACCGACTCCACTGCCTCACGGGCTTCTCTCTCATCCAAGCATCTCAATTGTAATCCATCGGCGTGCCTTTTGTAAAGCAAGTCATTGTGGATGACAAATTGCTGAGCTAACCTTCTGATCACAGCCTGATCCCTAAGTTCTGATTCTGCCAGGTACGTTCCACTTTTCATGAAGTTTACGATATCGAAATACCAAGGCCTTTCATCTGCCCCTAACAGCATTACATCTTCGTAGCATGGTTTGTGAGACCTCCTCAATACCAGAGGCTTTGAGGCAATATTCTGTGGATTATCCCATACCGACACCAACGTGGCCGAAGCATCTGCCGCTTAGTTCTGCGCTCGAGGAATATGATAAAAGCGGCACTCACTGAACCTCTGTGCCAACCCCCCTAGCTGGTCTAAGTACGGGTGTAACCTTTCTTCCCTTACTTCCCAAATTCCCTGTGCGTGCTCAATAATCAGCTTTGAGTCGCCCCAGATTTCAACATGCGACGCTCCTAGCGCTGCTAGCGACTCTAACCCGTAGATGCACGCTTCATACTCGGCCATATTATTAGTGAGAGGGAACGACAACTTCTTTGTCATTGGGATCCTTTCCCCTTCCGGTGAGATAAGTAACATTCCTACCCCGGCTCCATTTGAGTTAACCGCTCCGTCAAATAACATTTTCCACGATATAACTGCTCGTTGGGAAAACCATAGTTTATCTCCTCTTCTTCCACCCTTAGGGGCTGATTGGCCAGAAATTCCGTTACGGCTCTCCCCTTAATAACCTTCTTCGTCACATATTCGATGTCGAATTCTGACAAGAGTAACAACCATCGGGCCAGCTTTCCGGTTAAGGATGGAGTTCGGTACAGATACTTCACGGGATCCATCCGGGAAATAATGATCACTTTGTAAGACTGAAAATAGTGTTGCAGCTTCTTTGTTAGCCATACTACTGCCACGCACATCTTTTCGATCATATTATACTTAAGCTCGTATTCCAGGAACTTCTTACTCAGATAATACACTGCATGCTCTACACTAGTGTCCCCTTCCTGTGCCAACATTGCTCCAATGGATCGCTCCTCGATCGCTATATATAGGAGAAGTGGTTTTCTGAGTTTGGGTGGTCTCAAAACTGGCGGATTAATCAAATAGGTCCAGATGCTCTCCAAGGCTTGCTGACATTTGTCGTTCCAAACCGTCGGTTGATCTTTCCGCAGCAGTTTTTGATATACTGAACCTGCCCCAGAAATCCTCTCACTTCTCTCTCATTCTTCGGTGCTGGCATTTCCTGTATGGCCTTTGCCTTGTCGGGATCCACCTCGATCCCCTTGTTACTGATCACATAGCCTGAGATTTTCCCCGATAAAACACCAAAGAAGCACTTCTTCGGGTTCAACCTCAGCTTGAATTCTGCAATTCGGGCCAAAAACTTCTCGAGTGCAACGAAATGCCCCTCTCTCGTCTCCGACTTGACCATCATGTCGTCCATATAAACTTCCACCTCCTTGTGTATCATATCATGGAACAGTGCCGTAGCCATCCGTTGATAAGTTGCCCCGACATTTTTCAAACCAAACGGCATTACCCTATAGCAGTACGTTCCCCACTCAGTTGTGAACGAGGTCTTTGCCTTGTGCTTTTCTGCCATTTGAACCTGCATGTAGCCCATGAAGCCGTCAACATTTGTGTGCAAGACGCTCGATGCAGCACTGTCGATTAATACGTCGATGTGAGGCAATGCGAATTCATCTTTGGGGCAAGCCTTGTTGAGATCTCTATAATCGACGCACATTCTCACTTTACCGTCCTTCTTCGCGATTGGTACTACATTTGCAACCCAAGGGGGATAGTCGATTACTTCGATGAACCCTGCTTCTAACTGTTTCTTCACTTCCTCTCTGATCTTATCTGCCCATTCCGGCCTCATGCGTCGGAGTTTCTGTTTCACAGGCTTAGCCTCGGGGTATGTTGGAATACGGTGAGTTACGATTGATTGATCGATTCCTGGCATGTCTTCGTACGTCCAAGCAAACACTATTTCGTATTTTTTTTTATTATTCTCTTAAATTCTTTTCTCTCTTCAATAATTAATTCTTGAGCAATTTGTATAAGTTCAGGATTTTCATCCGTGCCAAGATTTAAAGTTGACATTTCTATTGCATTGATTTAAAATGTAGGCATGTTATATGAATGAGAATGGAATGATCAAAATCAACATCAAGCAAGTAAGCAAAATCAGAATTCATTTCATTGATAGTTTTGGCGAGTACATAATCGGATTCAAACAAAGAAGTAACATAGTTGTCATCATCAGGGTTCTCGGGTTTTCATGGGCCTTGGAGGGGTTTGGTTCATCCACCGCCCCCACGGTTGTCTATGTAGTGATAACTTGCTCCTCAGCATTCAGGTCAAGCATCATGATCCCCTCTATGAAGCAGCTTGCCTTTCCTTTGCCCCAGTCAGTAACATCGTTGAAGATCTTAAATCCGGGCAGATTCTTTCCCTCGGCCCGACTCTACCATTACGGCAATTTCCGGCTCGTCATCAGACTCATCCCAGATATGGATTGGAGCTTTCTGATTGATACCTTCCTCTTCCGAGGAACTTCCCCAGATATCCACAACAATCAGATCCATCACGTGAGGGACGTTCGGATTTACGTAGGAAGGGTCCGATGATCCATACCGAGCCCATCCTATAAGCTCATCATAATCCTTCAAGAACACCCTGCTCAACCTCTTTGCCACAAGTGGAATAGCACCCCTTCGGATACACATGAGTTGCTCCTGATCGCTCAAGGTGACCCGACATGAGGCATACTTGAACCTCCATCTTCTAGCATAATCCACGAATGCTTCCTCGGGAAACTGCTTGATCCTTTCTAAATCCTCCAACGACCCTGTCCACGGAATGTACATCTCATACCTCTACACAAAGGCCTCCATGAGGGACCCCCAGTCCCCTTTTGTCTTTACCGAGAGCATTCGGTGCCACATCAAAGCTTCTCCTACGAGTGTCTTTAGAGAATGCTGAACCAACTCACTTCGATAGAGTCCCGTGTTAAACATGTAGGCACGGAAACGGTTTATGTGGTCGATGGGGTTCTCATCTCCCTTGTACTTAGCCATGGTTAATACCGCCTCAGGTGTCTCCTCATCGGGTAACATCGGCACTTCCTCTGGACGTCCCCATGCGGTGTATTTCTTGATGAATCTCTTAGTCATTTCCGCCCAATTCACTTTTACGTACGTTGGAAGAGACATGTACCATACCAGTGACTCTCCTGCCAATGAGTTGCAAAACAAACTCGTAATTTCCTCCTCTTTGAAGCCCAAAGGACCCATATCGGATAGATAAAAATGCAAGTGCTCCAAGGGATCCTTATCTTCACTATACTCGTTGACAGTTGGAAATGGGCATTTGATAGGCCCAATTCGCATCGCACTATGTTTCACCACATGTGCTTTGGCCTTTCTATACTTCATAAAAAACAAGCTTGCCATCAGCGACCAATCATGCTTAGTCGATTCAGGTAGCAACTGAAACCACCTCAAAGGTTCGCCTACTAGCAATAGATAGAACCACGGAGCGACATCTTCCACCTCATATGGCTCTCTAAACATAGCGCACATATACTCGAACAAATGGGCTTCGGGATCTTCTACCCCACTGAACAAACTCAAAATGGGCCTGACCCTCTGAGATGACACCTCTTCGGCTTTTCCTTCGTCATTTATCACTTCCTCTGTTACTCCTTCTCCTAAGACGGACACATGCAATCCATTTCCCACATTTAACTTGTCTTCGGAACTCAAAAGCTCTTCCTTAAATTCACAGAATGAATCCACCACAAAGCTCTCCTCCAACCTAGATCCGATTGCGCTCACCCTATGACTAGGCGATGGATTGCACTTAGGGGGAGGGTTTGCTGATGATGGGTTGACTATTTTCTTTTTATCAATTAGATCCTAGATCTCATGCTTTAGCCTCTCACAATTTTCAATGGTGTGTCCGTAGTTACTATGGAACTCGCAATACCCCCTGGTTATCATTCGTGGTGTGGGTCCTGTCTTGTTCTTGGGAGTAAGGGCTTTCAGCAACTCCTTTTTCCGCAATCGTTCGAAAACTTTTGCATAGGTCAGATCAAACTTGGCGAACTGCCTTTTCTCGATAGCATTAAGATCAAGCACTTTCACTGCGGCCGATTCTGTACTCGCGCTTGGCCCTCCGGCACTATATCCAGACTTTGTCCACTTAGTATAAGCTTTCTTCGGCTCTCTGTCCCCTTCGACTGTCAAGGTGCAGCTATACATCTGACTGAAATCGGTAAAAGGCATATACCGCAGCTCATTCTTAATATACGGCAACGTGTTGCCAATTACCATTCGGATCTGATCCTGCTCAAGCGGCTTCTGCTTCATAACTGCCGCCTTGGCTCTCCACCTCCTCACAAAATCGGAAAAAGACTCATTAGCTTGTTGCTTAGTGCTTTCCAGTTCCTTTAGAGTAACCTCAAGCATAGTGTTGAAACTATATTGAGCGATGAATGATTTTGCCAACTCCTTCCAATCTCTCTTTGTCACTATCGGCAACGCATGAAACCATACAAGGGCAGCTCCCTCCAGATAGGTATTAAACAGTCCCAGGACTTGATCCTCAGTCAGGATTATGTGCTTCATTACTGCAACATACTGATTCATGTGAGCCGTGGGGTCCCCAGTTCCATCGAACTTCTTCATGTCAGGGAGCCGAAACTTCAAAGGCAAAGCAGTTGCCGACAAACAATTCTTCAAATTATAAAAGTCCTGACTTCCGGAGCTTCCCCCACGCAAGTCCTGCACTTCCTGAGTGATGTGCTGCTTCCACTCCTCTTCCTTAGCCTTCTCTTTCTCAAGCTGTTTCTGGATATAATCCTGATAGTCATCCTCATTCCCAAAGCGGGGGCCAGTGTTTACCTCATTCTCATCACGTTTACTACCACTCTTGTTATCCTTCAATGCCAGCTCAGCTAGCTGGGCCAAAATTGCGGCCAACTGATCGTTAATGTTGTTCACAGAGTTTTCCAATTCGGCATCCTTTTCGTCGGTCGTAGACATACTGACAGAAGACTGAGTATACTCGGACGAAGATGATTCAGAAGCCACAACTGCCGATTCGGAATTGTCAATTCATAGCTGATCAAACTGCCTGACTAGCCGGCTACTCTCGCGAAACCACAACCGCTTAATGATGAAGTCTACGTGAACGGTCATCCATTAGTATGTATGCATGGTTTATATGCATGATTCGTGGTGTGTGCATTTATTTATTTATGGATATATCAGATAAGAAGAACAAACGTCAGTCTAATTACACGTATCACAACATCTCTCTTCCACCCTTATTCCTCCACACACTCGATGGTCCAAGTCTCTTCCTAGGATTTTGGTTTGGGGCTCACATTGCGGTCCAGGGGACGCGTGATGCCGACGATTATTGCGGAAAAAAGTAAATCATCCATCAGACAATACAGTTCGTTTTGACGTATCAATGTTCAGTGACTAAGACATCGACCAAAGGGATTGTCCTTTCGGAATAACTCGTCTTTTGTCATTTTGCGAGACACATTAGTTTGGGTTTTGACTCCCTTTGAGCGCATCTCAGATTTTAGACGTGGTACAAGTTATTCTTCTGGTTCAATCATTCGTTATTGACAATGACTCGTTCCCTTTTATTCGCGTGGGTTCGTGTCTCGATTTTTGGATTACGACGGGATCTTTTGGATCTATCGAGAGACGCACCCACGTGTTTGTTTAGTGATGAAATCACTTTTCGGATTTTTTCCTTAGGGAACGGACTCATCACGTAACGCGTTTGTTTTTAGCGTCAAGGATCCGCTCGCTCGTTTTGGCTACGTGAAAAAGACGGCGAGTCTTATTCGAGCGCACGATAATCCTTCGGCTATTAACAACTCTTTATTTCTTCCAATTTACGGGATATATCATCCTAGTGTGGTTATAGAAAGTCAACATTTCGTTGAATCGCATGCTTATTCGAAGCAGGGATATTACCGTTCTTTTTCATTTAGGCACGAGTTAAGCAAACACGCAGATCGGGCCATATTTCTTGTAGTTTTGGTAACGGTCGAAATGATCGAGCCATTAGTCGAGCCCACAGTCTCGTCCATATGGCGCAATTATGCAGTTTAGCTTCGACTTTATGATTTTAAACGGCGTATATACCGGCTTGAGGCACGTATTTAACGGCATTGGTTCATTTTCTTTAACTACCCTCGGGATGGATATACATCGTAGATACAGAATGACTTTGGTCGTTTGTTTATTTTTGCTTTTATTTTCTTAGTCACCTTCGCGGATACACCCATTTCTCTTAAGAACAACACAAGGCGTAACGTAAGAGTTCATTTTTTTATTCAGAAGGGACGGGCCACGTTTATGAAACTCTTTACGTTACAACGGGGTCATTCGAAACAGAAATGTTCTTTGTTTTTGTTTTGTCATAATTTCGTTTTATCCCAACGTATCTAAAGAATGTAAATAACGGCTACCATTAATATAGTCTTTTGAATCGAGATATAACTATCCTTAATACCAAAACCGATTCGTATTAATACGTGCTTACGTCACAACGTATTTCCTGAACATGTGCCTTCTTCGCGACACGGAAAGGGACCAGGCGGGTCGCACAAGTTCATTCATACGAGATGACTAAGTCGTCTTTAGTCCGAATCGTTTCGATGTTTGGGGGTAGTTTGTACATCGGTTTAAGAGTATATATTAACGTATCGTTTCATTTTCTTTACATATTTTAGGATTAGACACGTATCATGGCAATTTGAAAACACGAACTGATTCATTCATCACATCAAAAATGGTAACGGGTAATCCTATGGCAACTTCTAAGGCTACTATATGCTGACACGGCTGATCGCGGGACCTCACAGGACCGCACAAATTCGCCCCTAACGAATGGATGGGGACCCTTTGGCGCCTTACTGTAAGGGGGAACTTACACTAGCCTCTTTCGAGCGACGAATGGACTCTCGCTAGAGGTTTCGCAGAAATTACCCAAAAGGTTTGCAATAATGCTTATGAATGCATACGAAAAGAAATAATACGATCCGTCCCCGTTAAGGGCTTAATACACGCCTTCCGGAATCAAATTTCTCGCTTCCCCAACAGAGTCGCCACTTGTTAGACGAGGTGCCGAACGGCCTCGCCCGGGCGGACCGGGGGGTGGACACCTCATGGCGACGTAAGCGGTGATTGGCGCCGAAAGCAACCAATCGTGGAATCAAGCTGCTCGGCAGGACCGGAGCTCGGAGTATGGAAGAGTCGCCACCCACGAATGGGAAAATGAACACCGATCCCTTGCGGGAGACCGGTGAGGGTTCGGGAAACTTAGGTACGAGCCGAGAAGGCTAGCTCCTTTCCGGAGAAAGGCTACTAGCACCCAGACATCGCCCGGTTATGAACCACCGGCCTCCTACTCAGCGTGTTAGGCGATAACGGACTAATCGCATATTTCTTTAAGTTTAAAATTCATTTGAAACCTTTTCTTTCTCGCTTTGAAAACCGTTTTGAGCATGTTATTGAAAGCCAGTTTAGTAAAGAATCACCCATTTTGCATAAATTTAAAATACATAGGAGAGAGAGGGGGAGAGGGAAGAATTGATTTTATTCATAGTGTGTTTTGTGCTTTAATTTACATATTAACTCTAAACTAAGCTCACTCCCAAAAACGAGTTTATTTAAATGGTTCGTGCCTTAATCGTCGTTGGAACGATTTAGGTACGTTTCAAAACCCCGTTAATTTACATGATGTTCACTCGAATCGCCGTTGGAACGACTCGAGCGTTTTGAAAACTTTGAACAAGAAGTTTTAACCAAAAACGTGATTAAGCATACAAGTCCATTTGCTTTTGTACAAAACCGTTTAGATAGGAAAACGATTCAAAACTCTATTATTTTCCGGAAAACGCTTTTAATTACAAGGCTCGCTTAATCTGCCATTGGAACGGATTAAGGTTTCAAAACGTGATATTTTAGGAAGACGTTTGAGAATGATAAAGAACTAAAAACCTTTTATTTACGTTAGGAACCTCTAGAAATATTTAGTTTAAGTAACCAAATTGGAATCTCTTTTTGTAGTTCATTTTCCCCTTTTCCCTCAAATTAATCCTCACTTGAACATATTTACAACAATTAACTATTTTAATCCAAAACTCACCCAACCAAATACCTTTGAAATATATACATATAGATGTCAAAGGGAGAAGAAGAAATATATACATATATATACATTTTTAGTAGAAATGGTAATTATACCTATAGATTAAAAATGAGGTAAAGAGAATATATATATATATTAAGATTATTAATAGGTAAAAATAGTAATGAAAATAATACTAGATATAATACCATTTTATTTTAATTAAAAACATGTAAAAACAATGAACAAGGTTCATAAATAAGAAAATAACTTTTAACTCCAAACAGTTTTTACATAATGGATTCATAGAAAATAACCCCCCAAAATAGTTTTTCCTATTAAATGTGCTAAACTAATAAACTAAATACTCCTTAAATATTAATAAACCCCAAAAGTAGTTAGAATGAAAAATGCCCAAAAGACAATATTATTCACACTATTAAATATATGTGTGTATAACCCCAAAAAAGATTAAAACACAAAATAATACTCTAATATACCCTTATCTATGGATTTATCCTTAAAACACATCCTACAAATTAATAAAAAAACTCAATAACCAATAAAGTGTAAAATATCCAAAACAGTCCCTGCTCTCACATCAAATCCGAAAAGGACCAAAAATACCCAACCTAAATAAACCTATACATAAAATAGATATATGCTACCCTTATACCCATATAAAGTAAGAACCTATTAATAACAAAATAAGTGAATTATATGTATAGCAAAATGAAAGAATTAAAAGTTAAAATGAAAATGGAAATAATATATGTATATTTATATCATTATAATAAAATAAAAGGGAGAGTAAAAGGAATATGTTAATAGTGAAAATTAGTAAGTAATATAAAACACAATCAATGAAATATAGTATATACCGTCAAAATAAATGCAACCCACTTTAGAAAATTATTTAAAAATTACAGCAGATTTAGTGACAAAAACTCCGTCACTAAACTGCAGTTTGCGACAGAAATTCTCAAAATATCACAATCAATCCCTCAATTTCCAGATTTAATAAAAATGGCAGATCTACTCTATTTCATCATTTTAGCCCCCAAACTACCCCAAATCGGGTCATGGTTTGTAACGGAGGATTCTAAAACAACGTTTTATTGAAAATAATGGTTCAAACGTTTATAAACACACGGATCTACGACGTTTGGATCCCGAACTACCCTTGAATCGGATCACGGTTCGTATTGGGATCCAAAACGAAGTTTTATTTTAAAATCAAAACCAAATACTTATTCAAATAGTAAACAAAAATTAAGTAAATATTATTGAACAATGAAGAACAATAAAAACACAATAAATGGGTCTAGTTCCTCGGATTTTACCTTTTCATCGATAACGGAGTCCAAATCAAGTCGATTGATTAGTGTTTAGAGTCGGATTTTTGGTGTTTTTTTTTTGCTTTGTTCGGGTCTCGCCGAATTTTTCCAGAGGTTCGGGTCCAATTTCCTCCTCCCCTTTGCCTTGGGCTCCATCCTATTTATAGGCAAATGGAACCCCAAACTTCATTTATTTTTGGCTCCAAGCCAACTTGGAGCCAAAGGCAAGCTAGATGAGCTTATTCATTATTATCTTTATTGTTATGATTATTATTATTATTATTATTATTATTTTATTTTATTATTTTATTTTTTTTAAAAAAAAGAAAAATAAAAGCACTTGGCTTTGGCCAAGTGCAGCCAAATTGCACTTGGCCAAAAGCCAAGTGCTATTGGGCTGGGCCTGGCGGCCCAGCCCCGTCACGGGCCGTCCAACGGCCCGTGACGAAAATAGCGGCCCCCGACGGGGCCGCGTTTATATATATAATAATAATAAAATAAAAATAAATAGTTAAACAAATAAAATACACCTAAAATTAACCAAAATCCATAACGATTTTCATCGAAAATGATTTTTGTCAAAACCGATTTTATAAAATTAGCTTTTTATAAAATCGATCTTTTTACAAAACCATGTATATATTTTTTGGATTGCTCGAATACCAAAATAAAACCCTCTATCGTCCCGAGATTTTATTAATAATAAAATTAATAGGAAAAGGGCGTGAAATACCCCGAACTCGGCGAGACGATTTAAGATTTCACTCGCGGAACCGATTCGTCCGTCATCTCGATTCGATTTCCGAATTCGATCAAACCGGTCTTCACGGTTCCTTCGAACAACGTTTTTTTTATTTTTTATTGACTCATCATTTATTTCAATCGACTGATTTGGATCCCTTTTTATGATTTTTCTTCATCGGTCCTCCGACCCCGGTGTCTATAGCTGGTCAGGAAAAGATGGAGTTCTACATGTCTATAAAGGTTCTGATGTGATTCTGAAAGGTGTGAAGTATGGTACTTTGTATTTCTTGCAAGGTTCCACTGTTACAGGTTCAGCTAATGCTGCATCGTCAGAGATTGACCAGGAGGATATGACAAAGATATGGCATATGAGACTTGGTCATATGGGCGAAAGAAGGATGCAGATTCTATCAAAGGATGATCTTCTTGGTGGTCATAAGGTCAAGAGTCTGGAGCTTTGTGAGCACTGTGTCTTTGGGAAACTACATCGCAGCAAGTTTCCCAAAGCTATTCACATAACAAAAGACACACTTGATTACATCCACTCTGATTGTTGGGGTCCATCTCGAGTTGAGTCTTTGGGAGGTCACAGATATTTTATGTCTCTGATTGATGATTATTCAAGGATGACCTGGGTCATCATGATGAAGCATAAAAGTGAAGCTTTCAAGAATTTCACGCAGTGGAAAGCATTGGTGGAAAACCAAACAGGAAAGAAGATAAAGAGGCTACGAACTGATAATGGTCTGGAATTCTGTTCGTTTGAGTTTGATCAGTTCTGTAAGGATGAAGGGATTGCTCGACATCACACAGTCAGGAATACACCGCAACAAAATGGTGTAGCTGAACGAATGAACCAGACATTACTGGAGAGGGTGAGGTGCATGCTCTCTAACGCTGGGTTAGAAAGAAGATTCTGGGCTGAAGCGGTGAAAACAGCATGTTATCTGATTAACTGCGGACCACACACCGACATACAACTCAAGACGCCTACAGAAATGTGGTCAGGAAAGGTTACTGATTACTCAAATTTGAAAGCTTTTGGATGCACAGCTTACTACCATGTTAATGAGGGTAAGCTAGAACCAAGAGCCAAGAAGGGAGTGTTCGTAGGCTATAGAGATGGAGTTAAAGGCTTCAGGATCTGGGGTCCATCAGAGAAAAGGGTCATTTTGAGCAGAAATGTAGTCTTTGACGAAAAATCTGTGCTTAGACCCATTGTGAAGCCTATAACTGCAACAGAAACTGATACCATTTATAAACAGGTGGAGTTTCAAGTCATACAGAGTGAGAGTGGCTTGAAGGAACAAGAGTTAGAAGCGGAAGTAGAGCTACCAGAGTCTACACCATCAGTTTCTCAACCATCTGAAGCTACACATCGTAGCTTAGCTCAAGATCGACCAAGGAGGGTTGGAGTTAGGCCACCTAAGAGGTATGAGGACATGGTGGGCTATGCACTACAGGTTGCTGAAGAGGTGGACACTCGTGAACCATCAACTTACCAGGAAGCTGTTTCAGGCGCCGATTCTGAGAAATGGCTTGCTGCTATGGGAGATGAGATGGAGTCCCTTCATAAGAATCAAACATGGGATTTAGTCATACCACCTCCAGGGAGAAAGATTATCACTTGCAAGTGGGTTCTCAAGATAAAGGAAGGGATATCACCTACAGAGGGAGACAAGTATAAGGCTAGAGTTGTTGCTAGAGGTTTCAATCAAAGAGAAGGAGTGGATTATAATGAGATATTCTCACCAGTAGTCAGAGACACCTCCATTAGAGTGTTGCTAGCTATAGTTACACATCAGGATTTGGAGCTTGAGCAACTTGATGTAAAGACAGCCTTTCTGCATGGAGATTTGGAGGAAGAGATCTACATGACCCAACCAGATGGTTTCCAGATTCCTGGGAAGGAGAATTATGTTTGCAAGTTGAAGAAGTCCTTGTATGGACTTAAGCAGTCTCCCAGGCAGTGGTATAAGAGGTTTGATAGCTACATGATGCAGCTGGGCTACACCAGGAGCCCATATGATTGTTGTGTCTATTACAATAAACTAGAAGATAAGTCTTTTATCTATCTGGTGTTATATGTAGATGACATGTTGATAGCTGCAAGGAAGAAGCACGACATTCAGAAGTTGAAGGGTCTTCTCAGCGCAGAGTTTGAGATGAAGGATTTAGGTGCAGCTCGGAAAATTCTGGTAATAGAGATTTACAGGGACAGAAGCAAAAGGAAACTTTTTCTGTCACAGAAGGGCTATATTCAAAAGATCTTGTCAAGATTTGGCATGTCTACCGCAAAGCCCATAAATACTCCTAGTGCTGCAAGTGCACATCTGTCTATTGCTTTTGCACCTAAGTCTTCTGAAGAGAAGGAGTACATGTCTCGAGTTCCCTATGCTAGTGCAGTAGGAAGCTTGATGTATGCAATGGTCTGCACTAGACCTAATCTTGCACAGTCTGTTAGTGTTGTTAGCAGGTTTATGGGTGAACCTGGCAAGGAGCATTGGCAAGCTGTGAAGAGGATCTTTTGGTACCTAAAAGGTACATCTGACGTTGGTCTTATTTATGGAGGTGATACAGAGTGTTTGGTGACAGGTTTTTCAGACTCTGATTATGTTGGAGATGTTGACACTAGAAGATCTATGACTGGTTATGTTTTCACTCTTGGCGGTTCAGTTGTCAGTTGGAAAGCTACTTTGCAGTCTACAGTGACTTTGTCTACTACAGAAGCAGAGTATATGGCACTGACTGAAGCTGCTAAGGAGGGGATTTGGCTTAAAGGACTGGTTAATGATCTTGGTCTACATCATGATCATGCTATAGTGTATTGTGACAGCTTGAGTGCAATCTGTTTAGCCAAGGATCAGGTTCATCATGAGAGGACCAAGCATATAGACGTGAGGTATCATTTTTTGAGAAGTGAGAAGAGGGTCAAGGTGAAGAAGGTAGGCACTGCTGACAATCCGGCTGACATGTTTACCAAGCCTGTTCCACAGAGCAAGTTTCAACACTGTTTGGACTTGCTAAACGTCAGAGATTACTAGTTGCCCTGTGGGGGCAACTCTGAGGCAGAGGGAGAAGTCTGTTCATCTGGCACTATCATGGGTGCATCTGTTATGTTTTCAGGAGGATTCAAGTCAAGGTGGAGATTTGTCGTAATGCCTTGAATCAGTATATCCCGTTTCCTATTCGGAGTAGGATTTGGGTTTTCGGATTCCTAGTTGGATTAGGATCATGGGTTCCTAGTTGGATTGGGATCATGGGTTCCTAGTTGGATTGGGATTGGGATCATGGGTTCCTAGTGGGATTAGGATCATGGGTTCCTAGTGGGATTAGGTTAGATTGGGTATTATAAATACCCCATTATGTAACCTAATCATCGTAATCTGAATTTCTCTCCCTCCTAATAATACTATTCTCCTTCTGCCCGTGGACTAGCCAACACAACGTTGGTGAACCACGTAAATCTGTGTTTTTCGATTGTTTATTATTTTATCTTTCATTAATTCCGCACAACAGATTCTTTTAAACTTTCAACACTTGGCAGAGAACGAATACGAAATAGGCGAATACAAGGCAAAGGAATGAGAACAATATTGATAAATAACCAAAGGGTAATTGAGAAAACAAGCATAAAAAACAAATTGAGGATAAACAATGTCAAGGATAGGACATAAGTTATGGGACATAAGAAACCTCGTGATTAGCACATTTAAAAAGTAAAATTCCAATACAATTGATAGATGCACCATGCGTGTGTGATTAGAGATGTGATTCTTCTAGGTGTTGAGAGTCATGTTGGATTGTACCTCTGTTGAAGCCAAATCTATGGTTGGTAGCATCTATGCAGAGGTAAATGATCCATTCATTTCTTCTTTTGCTACCATCTGCTTTCCTATTGTGAACTATTTAGTTTAAGAGTTGAATATTTAGTAACGATTTATTTAATAATATAAAAAATAATCATTTTTAGTTCAAATATAGTATGCTTTAGAACTAGTTTTACAAAAGATGTGGAATTGAATGTTTGTAAATTTTTTGAAACAGATCAAATACCATTAACTGGATATAATAATTTTTCTAACAGATTAAGTTATGAATAATATAAGCTTGCTTGAATAATAAATATAGTAGGGATACAAAAATTGTGACACCTGAAGATTTATAGTGGTTCGGCAAAACTATGAGTACTCCACTCCTCAAGACCCCTTATTAGGATTTATATTGCAATCCTTTAATATGTACATATCAAATCTTCCTTAAGTTTAAGGGTTATTTTGACCGAATATCTAAGGACATGAATTCAAAATTGGACACAATTGTTGACTTTTTTTTATCGTTTTTGGTCCAATTCGGTCAAAAAAAAGTTAAAATTTGGTTTACTTCTCAATTTTCTTCCATGTATATTAGATCGAATCAAGTATCCTCAAGATGCATCCGACCCTGGTTTTCTTACTTCATATTTAGCATATAAAATTTGGAAGAATTTACTTAGTATGCTTTATTTTGAAGAACTATTCCATCCATATATCATATATCTTTTCTTAAATATAGTCTCCTTAAAAATTATTTTTTAGATTACAGTTTACTTATTTTGATATGTAAAAAAAAATTAACCGTAAATTAGTTATAGATTTTGAGAAAGTTGAGCTAAAAACATTTAATATCTAATAACTAATTCTATGGTCCTACATATTCAATTGATTTGGAGTATTATTTTACCTAACAGAGTTGTTTTGATTGACATGGTAATATGAGCCAAAAATTCATTTTTAATATATTCTGGTGCTCCCATGCACTTAAATGAGTATTTTTTTAGAGGTGTATCATATCATTTTTCTTCTTCTGGTTATGCTTGATACTGTGGTCGAGGAGTTCATGGTTAAAAATAGAATCGGGGAACCCAGATCTATACTGCTTGGTGCTTTGGTAACTATAGCTCCAAATCAAGATCAGTTTGCCTCATCAAATTTACTGCCTATGAATATTCATAAGATATTCAATTTATGTTTACTATTTTGCAATGTAGTTATTAAACTCTTATTTTCTCTTCGAGCATTTCATTCTTTTAGCCAACTATTTCACCTTCTTCTTGATAGAGTGCAACTCTTGATGGTTTGTTATTCATGTGTGAATCATATATATACAGAGTACAGTCTGAATTATAATAAAACTCTAATCCTATAGTGGCTATAATCAAGTAACTAACTGTTCAGAATATACAGATAAATACAAATAAACAATATATATCTAATACACCCCCGTAGTCGAAACGAACGAAGGACGAACATTGAGACTAGACCTGAAGTCTTCGAATAGCGGAAGTGGGAGGCCTTTGGTAAATATGTCGGCCACTTGATAGTGATATGGAATGTGTAGGACATGAAGTTCACCTTTTGTAACTTTTTCCCGAACAAAGTGGATGTCCATTTCGATATGCTTTGTGCGATGATGTTGAACTGGATTTCCCGTGAGATAAACTGGACTGATATTGTCACAGTAAACAATTGTGGATTTCTGAATGGGGCAGCAAAGCTCGAGAAGTAAATTATGGATCCAACATGTTTCCGATACGACATTTGCGACTCTTCAGTATTTAGCCTCTACACTGGATCGGGATAGAGTGGGCTATCGTTTAGCTGACCATAAAATCAAATTGTCGTGGAGGAACACACAGTAGCCAAAAGTTGATCGGCGAGTGTCGGGACACCCTCCCAATCGGCGTCGGTATATGAGGTAGGTTGATTGCGAGATGACGTGGTGAAGTTGAGGTTGAGATCAAGAATCTGTTTTAGGGCAGCCATGTGTGATGTTTTTGGATCATGCATAAACAGACAAATTTACTGAACGACATAGGAAATATCAGGCCTGGTGACGGTCAAGTACTGAAGTGAACTAGCCAGGCTTCTATATTCAGTGGGATCATGATAGGAGGAGCCAGAGGAGAGACTGAGTTTCTGCTTTGTATCAACTGGAGTGGTGGCGGCATTACAAGAGCTAAGTCCGGCATTTTGGATGATTTCAGATGCATATTTGCGTTGTGATAAGAACAAAGAACCATATGAGCGGGTGACTGAAATGCCTAAAAAATAGTGCAGTGTTCCCAAATCTTTCATTGCAAATTTAGAACTCAATTTTGACATGATAGAATCCCAAAGAGTGTTAGAGGAGGTGACTAGAACAATGTCATCAACATAAAGCAGTAGATAGGCTGTGTCTGAATCTTGATGATACACAAATAAAGAGCGATCAGATACAATGTGAGAGAAACCTAGAGTTGTGACAAAATTAGTAAACCGGTGATACCAGGCCCGTGGAGCTTGTTTAAGTCCATATAAAGATTTCTGAAGTAAACAGACATGATCTGGGTGTACTGGATCACGAAACCTCAATGGTTGGTGCATGTAAACAGCCTCATGAAGATCTACATGAAGGAAAGGATATTTGACATCCAGTTGATGAAGGCTCCAAGTTTTAGCTAATGCAATACTGAGAACTACCCGAATAGTAGCCGGCTTAACTACAGGGCTAAACGTCTCACCACAGTCAATGCTAGTCAATTGTCCTGAACCGTTGCCAACCAAACGTGCTTTGTATCTTTCAAATGATCCATCTGACTTGGTTTTGTGCCTGAAAATCCACCAACTACAAATAACATTAGCATTTTTTGGACGGGGTACAAAGACCCGCGTCTTATTTTTAATAAGAGCCTCAAATTCATCGGTCATGGCTAGTGTCCAATTTGGACCACGTAACACAATGGAAGGATTAGCTGGGATAGGCGAGATAGGAGGAGAGGTTGAGGCAGACAAGTTCAACATACGACGAGGTTTAAAGATGTCATGTTGGGCATGAGTGGCCATTTGGTGAATATGAGGATTGTCGGCAGTGCGCGGAAGGATATGAGACAGATTGTGGGATGTAGGCGAGTTTTGGGAGGGCGTTGGGACAGAGGGGGCCAAGTCATGAGTAGGCGAGTTTTGCGAGGAATTAGGCGATACAGATGGGGCAGGGGAATTAAGTGGGGAAGGAGTGGGAGGGCGGGCAGGAATTGGTAATGAGGGAGAGGTAGGCGGCGGCTGGGTTGAAGAGGGAGATCGGGTTGCTGTTTGGGGAGATCGGGTTGTTGTATGGGGAGGAATGGTAGTCAAAATAGAAGTGGGAGACAGCAAGCCAGTAGCAAATTCGCTAGTGGCAGTGGATCAATCGGTGCAATGATCATAAATGGGAAAAACGGATTCGTCAAAGACGACATGGCGAGAAATTATAATTTTGTTGCTAGATAAATCAAAACATTTGTACCCTCTATGGTTTGATGGGTAGCCTAAAAACATGCAAGGGGAGGAACGGGCTTTTAACTTATTGCGTGAAGAAGAAGGAATGAGAGGAAAGCATAGACATCCAAAGGTTCGTAAATGGGAATATGTTGGATCACGTTGATAAAGAATTGTTGTAGGAGAAACATAGCCCAAAATTTTGTGAGGATAGATGTTAAGAAGGTAAGTGGCAATTTCAACAGCATAGTGCCAAAAAGAGAATGGAATGGATGCATGATTGAGAATGGTGCGAATTATGTTAATAATTGTACGGATTGTACGTTCAGATTTGCCATTTTGAGATGATGTATAGGGACAGGAAAAACGTAATTCCATACCATTAGATTGACAAAAATGCATGAAAGGAAGCATTATTAAATTCACCTCTGTTATCACACTCACGCTCAAATTGAGTACGAAGGAAGGTACGAAAGCAGAGAAATGCAGAATAGACTTGAGATTTGCTAGCCAAAGGAAAAGTCCAAATAAAATTTGTATAATGATTGAGGAAAAGTACATAATAACGATGACCATTAGAACTTAATGTAGGAGATGTCCAAACACTAGTGTTCTAAAAATCGGGCCAGGCGGCCGCCTAGGCGGAGATTTTCATAACACCGCTCTGATTTTCGTTAATAGGGCGGATCAAATCGGTCGGCCGCTTTATTACCACCTAGGCGGATCAAGGCGGAACGAAGCGGTGCAAATCGTAAATCGCAGCCTAGCCTTTTACCCGCCTAACTTGTTACATAGTTTTATATATATATATATATATATATATATATATATATATATATATATATGTGTGTGTCGTATTACCTAACCAATCAAAACACTCAATTGAATTAAAATTTGAACCCTCAAACAAAAGTAAAAATAAAATATACTAAAATATTATCTATCTATATATATATATATATATATATATATATATATATATATATATATATATTTCTTTTGTCCTGTTACCTAACCAATCAAAACACTCAATTGAATTAAAATTTCAACCCTCAAACAAAATTAGAAATAAAATATATTAAAATATTATATATTCCTAAAATATTATCTATATATATTTCTTTTGTCCTATTACCTAACCAATCAAAACGCTCAATTGAATTAAAATTTGAACCCTCAAACAAAATTAGAAATAAAATATACTAAAATATTATCTATTCCTAAATCGTAACCTAATCTCATTTCATTTCTTCAACCTGGTGATTCCTCCATATGCCGCTTCCTGACGAAGACGAAGACCGGCGACTCCACTCTTCCATACGCGGCTTACCTTATTGTGGCATTGATGTGTTATTTTTATTCTTAAGGATATTAATATAACAAAATATTACAATATTTTTTTATCTTAAATATTTATTATTACTATTTTTTAGATAGTATAATTTATATTTTAATTGTATTTATATAATAATTTATTTAAAAAAATTCAAAAATTCAAAACCGATTAATCTCTAAGACCTCTGTCCGTTCGACTAGCGCCTAGCGCTTTTTACAACCTTGCCAAACACCACTGTGTATTAAATCAAAAGGCATGCAAGCAAAATTATTAGAGGACTGAAAAGATAATTTAACTTGTTTTCTATAAACGCCATGGTTGTCAAAACCAGACCGGTCAAAGAACCGGAAAAGATAAATGGTCAAGAATTCGAGGTTTAATCGGGGTTCAATCGAGGTTCAATAGCGGTTCAAAAATATTGTGAAAAATAATACATTTATTCATATTTAACCTTATGTTATAGTAAAATAGTAACAAAATTAATAAAAACACTATACTAATAATAACATTTTTTAATATTAATAATGAACAAATTCAATATGACCACAAAAAATATAATATGTATGTAGATATAAATTGCAAAATATAAATATATACTTTTTTTATCTTAAATAGTATTATTATTATTAATATTATTAATTATTAAAATGCAAATATAACTAAACAGTAGAATGTATATTTTATAATATAATTTATATTTTATTATATATATAAATAAAGTTTAAATAAAAAATAAGATTCAATATATTTAAAGTATAAACTAAAAAAATATATATTAAGATAGTAAAGGAGTCTTAATTGTTATAGGATGGACAACCATATAAGAAGAAGGATGTTGTAATGAATATTTTTTTGTAACATAGAATATATTCATTTATAGTTGATTTAGATCATAAATTGGATGATAGCATGGTGGTAAGTTCCACCTTCTTTATTGAGAGAGTGCGGGGATCGAGAGAAATGATTTTTTATATAAAATATAAGTGAAATTGAACCGAATCCGACCGCTTAACCAGGATCGAGTCAAACGGTTCACCGTTAACCCGGACGGTTTGAGCGGGTTTATCCGGTTTTCAGTTATATCAAAAAATACCTTCACCCGAACCGTAATCTTGACCGTTTCCGGGCGAACCAGGTTGGACCGATCGGTCCGGTCCACATAACCATGATAAACGCAAGAAGAACAAACAGAAACATTCTTATTCCTATTACATAAGATCAAATTTTTATTTTGCAGGGTTGCTCAAAATTACATGCCCTGGATGTCCCAGACGATTGTGCCAAATATCAGAAGAAAATGCAGTAAGAGCAGAATTAGAAGGTGATGATGAAAAGCTAGACCCGACTGGATATAAATCACCCGTACTATTACATCTCATGATAGCTATCCCCGTCTCTAAATCCCAGACGATTGTGCCAAATATCAGAAGAAAATGCAGTAAGAGCAGAATTAGAAGGTGATGATGAAAAGCTAGACCCGACTGGATATAAATCACCCGTACTATTACATCTCATGATAGCTATCCCCGTCTGTAAATCCTTCACAGAGAAACCAAAAGGATCAAATTCCACAGACACGTGGTTATCAACAGTAAACTGTCACACAGAAATAAGATTCTTAATTAACCTAGGGGCATGCAAAACATTATTGAGTTTTAAAGGTTGATGTGCATTAGGTAAGAAAGCATTACCGTAACCAGAAATAGGAACTCTATGACCATTACAAACAATAATATTGCCTTTGAGGCTCATATTAAAATAAGAAGTGAGTGTACATTTATTTTTCGTCATATAAGATGTTGCGCCTGTATCCATATGCCATTGTTCTGGTGGTGGTGTGATTGACATAGTGTGCATAGCTTCTATAATGTCAGTTGGAATATAGGACTGAGGAGATACAGTGACATTGACCTGATGTGTGTTGGGGTGAGGTCCCAAAATGCCGGAATTGGATGGCTATCAAGCCAAATTTGGTTGATTCGGCCAAGGGATAGTGGGATACGGGCAAGGCAGAGTGGCCCAAGGTTGCTGAGATGCCCATGGAGGTGAGTAGCCCATGGAGGGAATGTCGGGTACCTAAAATTCAACGGCAGCAGGATGGTGGCTGTATTGGCCTTCTCTCCCGTGATGATATCGACCACCATTACGGCCACCGCGATAAAATTGGTTGTTGCGATGTAGCGCAAGTCGTGACTGTTGAAAGACGGAGGGGGAGGTGGTGGTTCAGTCACCGTAACATTAAGGGAGACAGAGTTTGGAGAAACGACATGCTTATGGGCCCGAGCGGTTTCCTCCAGTACAAGTATAGACCCAGCTTTATGGAATGAAGGGAGAGAGTCACCATGACAAATCTGAGTGCCGACTGTATTATAGGCATCGGTTAATCCCAAGATGAGTTGTAGGACCATTTGATCATTAGAGACGGGATAGTCAACATTAGCCAATTGATCTGATAGAGATTTCAGTTGCTGACAGTAAGATAAGATATCTGAGAAATCCTCTAATTTGATTTTTGAGAATTCCTGTTGGAGAAAAAGGGCACAAGAATGCTTATTATCAGAGAAGATGTCTTAGAGACGGGTCCATGCTTTAGTTGTTGTGGAGTCAATTTTAATTATGGTACAGAGTAAGTCAAGGGAAATAGTGCTATAAATCCATTGGAGAACGACGACATCTATGTTGGCCCAAAGGTCCGAGTTTTATTTTTTGTTTCAGAGAGGTGGTAGGAGTCTCATCAGCAGCGAGAGTCAAGTGATCGAGAACCTGAAAAGCCTTAGCATGAAGTTTGAATAAGGCGACCCATGTGGGATAATGACCTTTGTCGATGTCGAGTGTAATTTTGATAAATGTGGAAATATTGGATATTGTAAGTGAGGGATGGATGGGAGATGAGGGAGGAGTGGAAGTTTTGGTTATGTCCGGCATAATGGAGCGGACGACAAGGGGTCGGCAGAGGAAAAGTTTATGGAGGAAAAAGAGTGATCGGAAAAACTGAGAGAAAGAGGGGAGAGAGTTAGTTTAGGGTTAGGTCTCTGATACCATGATAGAGTGCAACTCTTGATGATTTATTATTCATGTGTGAATCATATATATACAGAGTACAATCTGAATTATAATGAAACTCTAATCCTATAGTGATGGCTATAATCAAGTAATTAACTGTTCAGAATATACAGATAAATACAAATAAACAATATATATCTAATACTTCTCTTAGAGTTCTACTATTGTCATTTAAAATGGTTTTCAATTTTCTATTTTTGATCGTTCGAGTTTAAATTACATATATATGGTTTATGGTTAATTTGAACTTGTTTTGGTCTTTGCATTATGTGATGCACAAAGATTTCATTTTGTTCACGAATATCTCCACATAGGAAGTGAAGCTGCAACACTTTAGTTAACAAAAACAGATCTTAAGGGGTTTCCTGCTTAGCAAAATACCAACTTACTGTTTGTTCTTATCTTTATTAGAAATGAAAGATCTTTTGGTCTTAATTGGTGTTTTACTTGTACTGAACAGGTTTCTAGATATGGTAATTCTAATTTGGTTTTTACCATGAAGAGACCAGGAACATAGAAAGAGCCATCATTTACCTTTTATATCCAAAGACGTACCGCGACATTCCATTTTGACTTGTTAACTTTAAAACTGAGTTCAATCCAAGATTTTACAATTCTAATATTTCCTTTGTATTACTTTATGAAACAAATTTTGTGATGTTTTCTATTTGAAGTAATAAGTATGTATGGAGTTGTAACCAACATTGACTTCCTCTCGATGTATTCACGGGAGTTAGATGGTGTCCTCAATGTGATACATGTTTTAACAAATTTCTTCTTGACAACATATATATGCTTTTGAATCTATTTTTTCTGTATACTATATATGGTTCAACTGTATGTTTGTATAAGTGTACTAACATTCTTCTTTGTGACATAATTTAGGCCCGTCAATACCTTGATGCATTTCCAGCGTTATCTCAAACTAAGCTTTTTTCAAAGATGGAAGATGGAAATATTAGCACTTGCACATGCGAGTTGTTTATGTTTCTTAAGTTCTAATTCATTTCCAAATAAAGAGTGATGCTTTTGTGTATAAATTTTAATTTTTTAGGGATATAAAAGATTTGAGACCATATTAAAAGCAGTTGACAAGATAATTCTCTCTCATGGGAGTATGAGTATAGAACTCCTTCCTCAGAAGTTAAGCTTTATATTTTCGAACTATTAGAGAAATTTTATTGTATACTGGGCATACCACATAAAAAAAGTGATGTGGTATGGCTTGGCCATTAAAAATTACATCTGTTAAAAGAATTAACAACTCAATAAAAATAATTACGGGCAAAAAATATAATTAGGATTAATCCCCATCACCTTCACGTCTCTTCTCCCTTTCTCCTTTTTCTCTTTATCTGGATTTTTTTTCGAACCAAAATCTTCTCTCAACTTAATTCATTAATAATAATTACAACTAAAAAACATAAACCTCAACAAATAAGAGAAAACCCACTGCAAAACTTGATAGTGGGTTTTTTCTTGAAATTATTAACACATTTTACGATTATGATATTGAGTTTTTCCTGGAAATTATTAACACTTTTTACGGTGATATTGGGGTTTTCCTGGTAATTATTAACACCTGATGCTTGAAACCTTTAATTGATTGTTTTACACTGAAAAATTGATTGTTTCTTGTCAGAAAAGAGGCTAAAACTAAAATTACAGTAAATGATATTCCAGAACCAAAAACTATTCACATTCCTTCTCAGTATTTAGATGAAATTGAAGCAAAAGGTAAGGGTGGAGATCGACCAGATCACTGATGGTGGAATTTGCTTCTTCTTTTTGTGTGGTCGAGCATATGTAGTGGGGTGCTTTACTTCGACTTTAGAAGATACAAAGAAAGAGCACAGGGAAAGGGATAAACGATGGAGAACGAACTAGTGTTGTAACATCTCAATTTTATGCATTTCATTTCATATAGATATATGCATTACATGACATTGTTAGGGACATTAGAATAATAATATTAGGATAAGTGAAAATATATTACTTGGACCTATAAGGTCAATATTTGGACTACTTGGACCTAAATGGTCAATACGTGGACTACTTCATTACATGGACCGAAACAAGATTGTGTTATACCTGTTACCTGTTATTTGATCTCGGGTAGTGACTGACTGGCGGTGTCACAACATTAATAAAACGGTTCATTCATTTGCATTTGTATGACTTGGGTGTGAGACTTGTTTGCGTGATTGTTTGTGATTGGTATTCATTGATTGTTTATATTCACTGAGTTGCGACTCATATAAATCGCTAAATTTTACAGCTAGTTGAAGTGAACGTTAGACTGGGACTCTAGAAGCTTAAAGAACTGTAGATTCCATGGATGAAAGGTCGGTATGCTGGGTTCCATCTCACTCTCTCTCCTCTTATCATAAGCATGTAGAATAAGTAAACTTTTGGAACTAAATAAGTTGTAAAATTTATATATAAAGATATATATATATAAGTATATATTAACATGTACGTGTGTTAGACAAGGTGCCGACGGCCTCGCCCGGGCGGACCGGGGGGTGGACACCTCATGGCGACGTAAGCGGTGATTGGCGCCGAAAGCAACCAATCGTGGAATCAAGCTGCTCGGTAGGACCGGAGCTCGGAGTATGGAAGAGTCGCCACCCACGAATGGGAAAATGAACACCGATCCCTTGCGGGAGACCGGTGAGGGTTCGGGAAACTTAGGTACGAGCCGAGAAGGCTAGCTCCTTTCTGGAGAAAGGCTACTAGGCACCCCGACATCGCCCGGTTATGAACCACCGGCCTCCTACTCAGCGTGTTAGGCGATAACGGACTAATCGCATATTTCTTTAAGTTTAAAATTCATTTGAAACCTTTTCTTTCTCAATTTGAAAACCGTTTTGAGCATGTCATTAAAAGTCATTTTAGTAAAGAATCACCCATTTTGCATAAATTTAAAATACATAGGAGAGAGAGGGGGAGAAGAAAGAATCGATTTATTCACAATGTGATTTTATGCCTTAGTCTATACTAATTCTAAGCTAATCTCATTCCCCAAAAACGAGTTTATTTACATGGTTCGTACCTTAATCGCCATTGGAACGATTTAGGTACGTTTCAAAAACCCCGTTAATTTACATGACATTGACTCGAATCGCCGTTGGAACGACTCGAGTGTTTGAAAAAGTGAGATAAGAAGTTTTAACAAAAAACGTGGTTAAGCATACAAGTCCATTTATTTTTGTACAAAATCATTTAGACAAGAAAACGATTCAAAACTCTATTATTTACAAAGAGAAAACGATTTTAATTACAAGGTTCGCTCAATCCGCCATTGGAACGGATTAAGGTTTCAACACGTGATGTTTTGGAAACGGTTTAAAAATGACAAAAAACGTTATTTACACTTTAGGAATATCTAGAAAAGCTTTTAATTTAAACAAACAACTTGAAATCTCTTTTTGTCTTTTATTTTCTCATTTTTACTCAATTAGCCCTTACTTGAACATCATTACAATAATTAACAAATTAAGGCCAAATTTACCCAATCAAATATATTTAAAATATATACATATATACAAAAATAAAATAGAAATACGTATATATACGTAGTTTTATCTAAAAGTAAGGATATATCTATAGATAAAAATGAGTAAGAAATACTATATGATATAATAAAGAAAATGAGAAAGAATACTAAATATAATACATTTTTTATTCTAGTTAAAGCTATGTAAAAACAATGGGCAAAAATCTCAAAATAAGAGAATATCATTTATCCCAAAATGGTTTCACCTAATAATAGCTAATATAACCCAAACAACCCAAAAACTATATATATATATATATATATACATACATATATTACTTTATAACATTAAATTCGAACAAATTAAATTTCAACATGAAATAAATAGCTATATAATACATAATTAATAGTTATAGGACTTAAAAATAATTTTTATAAACATATTACATAATTAAATACATATTTACACAAGTATAAATATCAAAAAGTTGAGAAAAGAGGGTTAAAAGGGTGATTTTCGGATTCCAGCAGATTACCGACGGAAAATCCGTCGCTAATCTACTGTTAGTGACAGAAATGACAGAATATCAGAAACAGTCCCTATACTTTCCAGATTTATTCAAATGCTTTAGATTAAATCTATTCTATCATTTTGGACCTCCGAACTACCAAAATAGGATCATAGTCTATAACGGAAACTCCTAAAATGACGTTTTATTTTTAAACGTTATTTAGAAATATTTTCAAAACTTATAATTACAACGTTTTTTAATCCCGAACTACCTTTGAGTCGGATCACGGTTCGTATTGGGATATTAAAACGAGGTTTTTTATTTCAAAAACAAAACCAAAAGTTTGTTTAACACGAGACGAAAATTAAATAAATACGGAATAATAAATAAAACGTGATAAATAAATAATTAACTAAATAAATAAAACTTTAAAATAAATAACTAAAATGATAAATAAATAAATAAAGTAAATAAAACGAGTCTAGTCCTCGGATACACTACAAAATAAATGATTATTTGGGATAAAAATGAAGGACAATTTAAATATATTGTCCTCAAATATTGTTTTCCAATTTTAACTGGGGACTAATTTATTAATAGTCTCTTTTTCCTTTTTAATTAAACATTGGGGACAAAAATATATAATAATATATAATATTAAAATTTTATAAATATTAAATTTTAAGATTTAGGGATAGAAATTATATCATTTCCCATATTTCTATCGTGCTTTTCTCGCAGCTTTTCTGTTTTCTCTCCTTGGCCTCCTTCGTTCATCCATCTATACTTCACGTTCGTTCACGTTTCTTTCTCCGACCACCCCTCTCCGAACTTCCTTTGTTTGTTCGTCATTTTATCTTTCTATAAACTAATGACAGAGCTGTTAGCAGAAGTTGTGGTTACGGCGGCTACGGGAGATCGAACTCTGGCGTATTGAGGTAATTTTTTTATTTTTGTTTCGACAATTACATGAAATCGAAGGCTTGATTTCGTTGATTGTGTTACTAACATTCAGGGTTTCAAGTTAAATTTGTTTCAGTATATATAGTTTAGGGGTTTTTGATAAATTTTGGGGGTTTTGATAATTTTAAATTTTTTCAAACCCTATATATCCAATTGATTAAATATATATAATTTGGGGGGTTTGAAATGGAAGACTTATGTGGAGGAGGGATAAATCATCAACTTTAGCTTAGAACCATCTAAGTGTTAGTAGAGGCAATAAGGGTAATTTTGTCTAGTAAATGGCAAGCACCTGTGAACTTATTGTTGGCATTCTCTCTGCTGGAAACCATTTTGCCTAGCTTATGGAACATAAGTTGATAAGATCTTTGAAAGTAGACCCTCGATTCATGCCTTGTTTTACAAATCATTACTGTCAGTTGAAAAATGTTAATACTCACTGAAACACCATATCCCATTTTCTCCTTAGACTTACTATCTCGTAGGTCTTTTTTATCTATACTTAATGTTAGAATTTCTTTCAACACATACATGAGATTACCTAATAAAGGCAGAATCTAATCATAGAGTGGATGATGTGTTGTTTTTGGGCTCTGTTATTGTTTCTTTTGCCTTTCTCAATGTTGAAGAAAAGAAAGGTGATTCATTCTTTTTCACAACTAATTTGTTAATTTTCTCTTTTTCCAACTTCATACGAGTTTGAATTATATTAATATTTAGTCATGAGTTTAAAATATGTTGCATGTTTTTGCAGCTTGTAAAGAGATATGCGGATGAGACTTTTACATCTTTAATTATTTCAATAGTATTCTCCTTGTATTCAATTGCTCTTGTCGAATGCCTTGTTGGGCTAGAGTTAACCTTGATCGTATCAATTCCTTCCAGATGTATAAATGTGGCATTAGCACTCATTGTAGTGTCATTGTTTGATGGTACAATTTTAATTCCGTACTCAAGAAAATACATGGGAGTTTTAGATGTTCAAATAAAATTTAGTACTAATGTTTAATTGGTTGCAGGTAACAATGTGTCCCTCACAGCTGTACTAGTTGTAGTAACCAGCCTTGTTGTTGATTCTTTTAGTGCTCATGGACTGGGAACAACGACCTTGTCAGCAAAGGAACCTAGGGCACTTCCTTTTTGTGCCATAGCTTATGCTCTCACTGGTATATTGGGGTCACTGTTTTATTCAGTTCTAGTAGTTAGGCAAATCTTGCTTGCAATAGTTGGCTGAGTGCACCTATAATTTTTTCATCTCTGTAGTCATGTTCATTATTATTGGGTTATGTTTTTCCATCTTTAATTGTTCTTTTTCCTATGCATTATAGTTATTAATCACATAAATTAGTATAGTTGTCAAATCAGATTTTGGATGTGATGTGTTGATATGCCAGTTATGTTTCTCCATTGCAGTGAACAAGTTCACAGTTGGTAAAGTTTTGTGCAACTCTTTTCATTTCTTGCTCATTTAGTTGTGTAAGTGAATCAGGTGACTCATTTGTTAGCTTGGGTTTTGCTGTGGTTAGATAGACCTATAGTTGTATACTAGTGTAGGGTTTGGATTTTGGAATGTCAATTTGAACAATGTTGTCTCTAACATACTCTAAGTTAAGTTGGTTCTATGAATTAGATAATCTCTGATGCAGGCATATGCTGCAATTTTATTCAGAAAAATCTAATACCATGAAGTATAAACATATGTGTTGTCTCTTTAGGAGTTATGAATCATAACATTTTTTTTCAGTTTGAATATTCAAAAATGCAATTTGATGATGTCTTTACCAATTGAAATGCATCAATTTATTTTGGGGATAAGGTACCAAAATAGGCCTATAATTTTTGAGGAAGTATCAATTTAGGCTCCACGTACAAAATAGCACCAATATAGGCTTAACGTTTTAAAAATGTACCAATTTAGGCCTCGATAATAGAGTAGTATCAATGACGTGTCTCGTTCCATTATCGGGGCCTAAATTGGTACTCTTTTTTAAACTTTAAGCCTATATTGGTGCTATTATCTAGTTGGAACCTAAATTGGTACTCTTTTTACTTCATAGCTATTTCACTTTATTTTCTTAGTTGAATTGGACTAATTTCATAACATTAGATGGTATGCTTTTTAAGCACTCCCTTTATTGGATCATATCAACAACTCTATTATCTTGAGCACCTCTGTTATCTTGCAGATGGCTTTCATGATGCATGACGTGATAGGTCTTTCTTGCCACTGAACAACTATGAACAAGATTTGCCTTTTGATTCATTTGAGGTCATCCTTTTGAGCAGGTAAATTGCTTTCTCTATTTTTTGTGCATTTGCTTGTTCAATGCAATAATCTAGAGCTAATGGTTAATTATTTTGTAACTATTAGATGCAACTATTCTATTTCCACAGGTTTTGGTCTCTCGATTGAAGAGATTAAGTGTTCTTGTAAAGAAATGGAAGAAAGGCAACATGGTTTCTGTTGATCACTTTCTTGTTGGTCATTATTTGCTTCATGTTACAGAATATATAGAGGTTACAAAATGGTGAGAAGAATATACCAGTGCATTGATCTACCATTTTGTAAACCATTGTTGTTTTTTGGCTGTCATTTTAATTCCCCTATACTCAATTGTTGTTTATGTTGGCTTGCCTATTATTTTGTATGTTCTTTTAGCCTTCTAAATTTGGTGAAAATTTGTTACTTTTCAGAACTGCTAGGGATTCTGAATCAGAGCCTTAGGCTTGTGTCTGAAAAAATGGAAAGTTGGGTAAGTTTGTATTATATTATTTTGTAGTTGAAGAAATGGAAAGTTGAGTAAATTTGTAGTTTCTACAAGTAATAAATCTTATTTGGATTCCCTTTAAACCTGCTTATGATACAATCTGAAATTAATTCAATTTCCACATATGATCCAAGTTTTTTTGCAGTTGCCAAAATTACATTGACAGCGAGTTCCCAAGGAATTTCAAGAAAATATGTTATAGAGGTATGGATTATATGGAAACTAATTCTCTATTGTTTATAATTTAAGCATCTTCTCAATCTAACATTGTCTGTTGATCTGGATTTATATACAATAATAGCTTTTCATAGTCTCTTGTCTATATATAGTCATAGTATTTTATTGTGCAAAATCCACTAATTTGAGACTGAATTCACTTTGAAAAAGGGTTTTGCTGTGATGATTCTTTATTTTTTTATGGTCACTAGTTACTTGCAGTTATTAGGGTCCACATCTACAATCTCTATTAGCTTGACATGCTATTTTTCGATCATGAACTAGGTTAGTGTAACTAGCCAAGTCATCCTTTTAAACTACAAAACCTCCAATCCTTATTCAGATTGTAGGTGTCTTATCTTGTTAAAATACTTGTATTTTAAGTGGGTTGTCCTTTTTCTGAAAGTCATTCATTTCTTTAACTGGTAATTTATTAGAGAACAGTTAGGAATGTTTAAGGTAATTGTTTTGCAAATTGAAATTTGTCATTTCAAAGGCGTTGACTTGTGTATTGAGTTTGTGGATTATGTTTTTTTTCTTGTTAAGAAATATGTCACATGAATGGAGATCCAATGAGATATGTTTGATATACCTGGTCTAATATGCAATTCGGACATGGGTTTAAATTTGCTTGTATGTTATGTTTTTTGCATTTCTTTATTGAATTTGATTATCTCTTATAAGTGAATCGTAACTAGGATTTAAATTTTATGTTACATTTTGTTGTCTTTAATAGGTTCCAGATTACATAGGCCTGAAAAAAGTTAGAAAAATCAAGATTCTGGATGGAATGCAAACAAAATAAATACCTTGATCAGGTTCTGTCTGCACCTTATTTCTCTTTAATTCTGTTTTGCTACTATGATAACATCCTATAATATGTTATTTGTGTTATGTGTATAAGCTCTCTTCAATCCAAATAATTGTCCTATAAATAAGGGATAAAAGTTGTCTTTTATGCATAGGACGATGGTCCTCTCTTCATTTGGAGATAAAAAGTCATGCCCTAGGAATAGGGGCAAAATTTGTCTCATATGCATAGGGACGACAGTCGTCTCTTTATTTGGAGATAAAAAATCGTCCTTAAGAATAGGGATAAAAGTCGTCTTCATTTCATAGGGACGACAATTGTCTCTTTCTTTGAAGACAAAAGATCGTCTCCTACGAATAGGGACAAAATCGTCTCCTTTGCATGGACGACAATCGTCTCTCTAGAAACGGGGACGACAACCGTTCCTAGAAACGGGGACGACATTTGTCTCCAATTTTACGGACATATGTCGTCTCATAAAATGGGGACGGCATCATCTATTTCGTCCCCTATAGAATAGGGTACGCTCGCATGGAGGACGAATCCAGGGGACGATAAAAATTGTCTCCAAAACTAAAGGGGACAATTTTTCTTATTTTGGGAGACAATTTTTTCCGTCTCCAATGATTCTTTTTTTTTTTGTAGTGATAATACCTCAAGATTAGTATTGACAGCTGAAGTCGGTTGATTCCACGAATTGTGATTTTTCGGTGTTTTTGGTAAAATATTTAACTTTGGAATATTTGGATTTTTTAGGAAAAAAATGTTTTTCCCAAAAAAAATCACTTTCTCTCTCTAAAAATTTCCTTAGAGTGAGAAGCTCTCCAAAAAGTCTCATCCTCAAATGCATGGGGATCCGTGCCTTTTATAGGCACGGATCCTAAAAATTTTTGGGCATAGCCCGAAGGGCGTCGGGCTATGCCCAAAAATTAACCAACGTTGGGCGTGCGCCTAACAGACGTTGGGCGTGCGCCCAACAGACGTTGGGCGTCCGCCCAACGTCATTGGGCGTCCGCCCGACAGATGTTGGGCGCGCGCCCTGCTGTCGCTGGGCGTGCGCCCCGCGATGCCGGGCGCACGTCCAACTGCCGTCGGGAGCGCGCCGGCTGCCGCTAGGCGCTCGCCCAACGCCGCTGAGCACCCGCGAGCCGTCCACTCGGCGACCGCAACCCCTACAGATCCTCTCGTGATTTTTATTATTATTTTTGCTTTAAATTATCGGAACCGACCGCTTCAACCGTCTTGTTATGGATTTTTGTCAGAGGTCCTCCAACTCGGTGTCTACAGTTGCCTCTGCTTTCCTATTTTGACAGTGATGTGTGTGTTTTGAAAACGTTTTTTGCTAACGCAACACATGCAATGTAAATATATTAAAGTAAAAGACACGTATAGAGTGGGAGGAAGAATACCTGATCTCCATGCCGCATACTCCGGCCTTTTCTTCGATCTTTGCCTTGTCTATCTCGTCAATAGCAACCCTGGTCCACGACCACGGGTAAAATGGCTCAAATGCAACCCTGGTCTCTAAATCGACCGCAGGCAAAAAAGGCTCAAAAGCAACCCTGGTCCACGACCGCGGGTAAAATGGCTCAAAAGCAACCTTGGTCCACGACCGCGAGTAAAATGGCTCATGGTCCACGACTGCGGGTAAAATGGCTCAAAAGCAACCCTGGTCTCTAAATCGACCGCATGCAAAATGGCTCAATAGCAACCCTGGTCCACGACAGTGGGTAAAATGGCTCAAAAGCAACCCTAGTCTCTAAATCAACCGCAGGCAAAATGGCTCAATAGCAACCCTGGTCCACGACCGTGGGTAAAATGGCTCAAAAGCAACCCTGGTCTCTAAATCGACCGCAGGAAAAATGGCTCAATAGCAACCCTGGTCCACGACCGCGGGTAAAATGGCTCAAAAGCAACCCTGGTCTCTAAATCGACCGCAGGCAAAATGGCTCAAAAGCAATTTTGGTCCACGACCGCGGGTAAAATGGCTCAAAAGCAACCCTGGTCTCTAAATCGACCGCAGACAAAATGACTTAAAAGCAACCATGGTCCACGACCGCGGGTAAAATGGCTCAATAGCAACTCTGGTCAACGACCGTGGGCAAGATGGCTCAAGAGCAAAAGGCTCTCTTTAGCAATTTTGGATTTTAACATCGTTGTCTGTATTTTACTGGAGCTATCGTCTCGGGTATTTGAGTTGTTGATAGGAATGTCTTTATCTCTTCGTCGGGAACATTTTAGACCAAAAATTATTTTTCCATCGACTGTTGTCTGTATTTTGACTGGCGCCACTGTTCTGTAAAATTTTGGCTGTCGTCTGGAGTCATATCCTTATGGTATTGGTCACTGCCTAGCATAAACGCAAGCTAAAACGGACTACAAATCAGAGGTCTGTGCACTTGGTAATTAATTATTTACTTTTTACCTTTATGTCACGTCGTACTTTTTTCGCTATTTACGGGAATGTCATTCCCTTCTTCTATATAAGGTGGTGGGGTTTCATTTCAACCCCACACCTTCTCTCTCTTCTCTCTCTCTAGCACTAAACTTAGAGCATTCTCGTGATGGGTTCGGATAAATACGATGGCACGAAGGGTATGGACGCGGGTTTTGAGAACTTGACTAAAGTGGCTCCTTTTCAGCATCATGCTTCTCATCTGAGTCGGACCAACATCAATCCGGTAAGTACCCCCTTAATCTTTATCATTTGACAAGACTTCTAGGCCTTAGCAGCCCCATTTTGAACATCATTTGCATGCTAACCTTTAGGCTGCTTAGAAGACTTTTAGTTAGAAAACGCGAATTTTTATGCACGTGAGCAATGCTTTATGCTTTTTGTTTGTTGAAAGAATATAAACTATATACATGTGAATAGTAAAAATATGAACAATGCATGCCCATAGTAAAACGTGAATAGTAAACACGTGAATAGCAAAAACGTGAATAGTAAAAAACATGAATAATGCATGTTAACCGCAAAAAATGTGAATAGTGCACGTGAATAGTAAAAACGTGAATAGTGCGTGTGAATAGTACAAATGTGAATAGTGAACAGTAAAAACGTGAATAGTAAAACGTGAATAATGCATGTGAATAGTAAAAACGTGATTAGTGCACGTGAATAGTAACAATGTGAATAATGCATGTGAATAGTAAAAACGTGAATAGTGCACGTGAATAGAAAGAAAATGTAAATAATTAAATTAAACGTTTTTAACCCAAGTTAGAATTGGATTAAACCCCTCGCAAGAACGCGGGAGAGTGGAACACCAAAGAATAATGAATTAATCAAATCCTGTACAAATGATCCTACGAATGAAATCTCAACGAGTAACGATCCAAATCGAAAAGAACTTCCATGTTAGATTTAAACATAATCGCAAGAATAACTAGGTTAACAAAATTTCTTATTAGACATACGCATAGAAGTGAGGCTCTTGAGGAGTAATGACTTTAGTTTGGCCTCTTGCCTTACCCGTACTGTTCCTTCCAGGTTATTGGCATTTCAGGGACCACCGAGGACATTCATACCTGGCATGCCATGCTTAGCCCGGCAGCCAAAGCCCATGTACGAGAGTTGGGCTTCGAGCCTTTCATCCTGGCGCTGCCTCACGCCAACGGAGTGTGCGACCGGTTCGGCCTGCGCGCCTTATGCGAGAGATGGGTAGACTCGACCCACACCTTTCACTTCTCGTTTGGGGAGATGACGATCTCGCCCCGCGACTTCTCCCTGCTGACCGGATTGCGGGGGTAGCGGCATCCCGGTCCCGTTTTTCTTCGATATGGTGCGTCCTTGGGTTGACCGAGCTGAGATATCTGCTCTGATCGGACCCGGAGTCTATACAGGTGTCAAGTCCACCCCGGCGAAGTTCATTACCACCTTTGGATTATTGAGTCGCAGGGACTTCTGTGACCGAGATGACACGGATCAGGCCACTCGCAGCTTCCTTCTGTACACTTTAGGCGAGACGATCTTCCGCACTAAGAGCGGAACCATACATGCGGGTCTCATCCAGGCTTTTCGTGATTTGGATGCGGTGTCGTCCTACGATTGGGCAGGAGCCGGCTTGGCTTTTCTATATAAATTCTTGGACTTGACTTGCCGGAAGCGCAAGGATTTCGGCGGTTACACCTTTGCCCTCCTGGTACGTCCTCTATCATTGGCTTGTCTCTTTATTCTTTTCGCGATTTCTGCTTTTGACATCTGTTTCTACGAGCAGGTTTGGGCCTATGAGAGGCGGATTCTTCCGTGCACCCGCAGGAGTAGGCCGCGCACGGTTAGGCTTCCACTTATGGCGAGGTGGAGTGACTTTGATTTGCGCACTGAGAGGAGCCGGACGGTGGCCCGACTCCTATTATGGATCGACACGCGGAGCTTGGGACAGGTGAATGTCTCCTAGCTATGCTAGATTTTCGTTTGATCTCATCTGACTTTTCTTTTGTTTTTCAAATTTCATTCAGATGGGATGACCTCGACTTTGGTCCCGATTATGCTTATGTCACCCGCATTCAGGGGCAGCAGTGTGTGCTCACTGGCCCGTGCGTGCGAGCATGGTATTTGGCGACCGAGGTTTTACTGGGGTTAGCGCCACACATTGGACGCCAGGTGAGATTCCCGTGTCCATGTTTGCGGTGAGGGTCATGCCCTTGTCGGACATCCGTCGTGATTTGACTCGTCGATTTGCCCCTCGAGATGTGTGGGACCACGCAGGGGGTCGCGTCCACTATTTATCGACTCTGTTGACCCCGTTGGATCCTCCCGAGGTCGCGATGGATGTGAACCTTACGGATGACGTGTTTTCGGCGGAGGCTGTTGCTGCGGTCTTTGGTCAGGAGGAGATTCCGGTGAGTGCTTTGACCTATTTATTCTTTATTTACGAGATGGTTATGGGTATTTATTGTGTCTTTACGTGCGGGAGGGTTCCTTAAGGAGCGCTCGGACGTCAGACTTTTTTGATGGTGCTCGGGCCCGGACGTCTGCGAGCGAGCCTTCCTATTATGCAGGCGAGTCCTCGGGCGTTGCCCGACCAGAGCGGCTTCGCCTTGGCACACCCTTCCCGATCCCAGGGAGAGATTTTCCGGTGATTCATTACGGCGAGGCGGGCGTGGCCTCAACCTGCGCTGTGCCGGCCACCTGGTGAGTATTCTTATTCTGTATTAGTGTAGTGAAATGTATGCGTGTGATGCACATATGTATGTATGACTTCAGTTGTTGTCTGTTTTGATACATTTTTTTTCTTCTTCTTTTTTTATTTGCAGAGCGATCTTCATGCAAACGAGCAGCGGCTCAATGAGTCGCAGCGGGATGCCGATGCTAGGGTCGGGCAAGTCTATCGAGAGAGAAATGCTCATTGGTCGGAGATGATGCGAGTGGAGACCGAGGGGCGTCTTGCCGCAGAGGAGATGATGCGAGTGGAGACCGCGGGGCGCCTTGCCGCCGAGGAGGGTCGTCGGGTTGCCGAGGAGGCCTTATCTGCGGAGCGGGCTTCTCGTCTGAGGGACTTTGAGGACTTTTGGGATCTTCCTCCTCATTAGGCTCATTATTTGTAGTTTTCTCATTAGTATTACCCCGATGTATAGCTTGTATATAGGGAGATGGGTGGATAGGACGTAGGCTTTTTATGTGAAAGAGGTAGGAAATGTATAACTCATGATTCATAATACAATGCATTCAGTAGATTATAATGATTCCAATCATTCTCTTCAAATATATTCATGCCTTTATTTATTTACAAACAATAGAAATACTTAGCCGCTTATACATTATTTTCATAATTGCTCAAAATATAACCACTGTTACCAGGATCCGCCTTTTTTCGGTTTTCAGATCCCAGCGATTTTTCAACTCTCCTTTTATTATCCCGAAATTTTCAAATGAGTGCCCTTTCGGGTTTTCACCCATTGGGATGTCCCTTATTGTTGCATAGGTCGCCCTTTGCGGGTTTTCAACCTATCGGGAATTTTCATTTCTTTTTTTTTTCTTTTTTTTTTACGAAAAGTATTTCTTAAGCCTATCCAGATTGGTAGGTTCGGAGAACTCCATGCTGTCAATAGTAGTTAGCTTCACCGCTCCTTTGCTTAGGATTTTCTTCACGAGGAATGGTCCTTCCCAGTTTGGCCTGAACTTGCCCCTAGGGTCGGTGTGCATCATTCGGATCTGTTTCAACACCAGGTCCCCTTCTTTGATAGGGCTGGCCTTGGCCTTTTTGTTGAAGGCACATGCCATCCTTCTCTGATATAACTGCACATGATAAAGAGCCTCGATCCTTTTCTCGTCTACCAATGCCAACTACTCACATCGCTTCTTCACCCATTCCGTCTCGAGAATCTCTGCTTCTACTACGATTCTCAACGATCGCTTTTCAATCTCAATTGGGAGGATGGCTTCGGCCCCATATACCAAGGAGAACGGCGTTGCCCCAGTTGACGTTCTAACCGTCGTGCGATAAGCCCATAAAGCGAGCGGAAGCTGCTCGTGCCAATTCCGGTGCGATTTTACTGTCTTTACAAGAATCCTTTTAAGGTTCTTATTAGCCGCCTGTACTGCACCATTAGCTTGCAGGCGATACGGAGAAGACCTATGATGCTCAATACCGTACTCTTGGAAGAGACTTTTCACCTCTCCCTGAAACTGGACCCCATTATCCGTGATCATGTGATGAGGCACTCCGAACCTGGTGAACAAGTGCTTTTCAATGAACTTCCTCATCTGCTTAGACCCCAACTTGCTAAACGATTCTAACTCTACCCACTTGGTGAAGTAATCAATGGCGACTGCAATGAATTTGTGTCTGTTCGACGCATTAGGCCTCACCTCCCCGATGATATCAATGCCCCAAGCCGCAAACGGCCAAATGTGTGCTAACACTTGCAGTTCCATAGCAGGTAAGTGATTATAATCTCCGTGGATTTGACAATCATGGCATTTCTTCCCATATTCGTTACAATCTCTTTCCATGGTGAGCCAATAGAAGCCTTGCCTTACGATTTTCTTTGCCAATACTGCTCCTCCCATATGGGCTCCACAAATTCCCGAGTGTACTGACTCCATTGCCTCACGGGCTTCTCCCTCATCCAAGCACCTCAATTGTAAACCATCGGCGTGTCTTTTGTAAAGCAAGTCATTGTGGATGAAAAATTGCTGAGCTAACCTTCTAATCACAGCCTGATCCCTAAATTCTGGTTTTGCCGGGTATGTTCCACTTTTCATGAAGTTTACGATATCGAAATACCAAGGCTTTTCATCTGCTCCCAACAGCATTACGTCTTCATAACACGGTTTGTGGGAACTCTTCAGCATCAAAGGCTTCGAGGCAAGATTCCGAGGATTATCCCATACTGATACCAAAGTGGCCAAAGCATCCGCTGCCTGGTTCTGTGCTCGAGGAATGTGATAAAAGCGGCACTCACTGAATCTCCGCGCCAATCCCTCCAACTGGTCTAGGTATGGACGCAATCTTTCTTCCCTTACTTCCCAGTTTCCCTGTGCTTGTTCGATAATCAGTTTTGAGTCGCCCCAAATTTCAGCATATGATGCTCCCAGCGCTGCTAATGACTCCAACCCATAGATGCACGCTTCATACTCGGCCATATTATTGGTGAGAGGGAAGGATAACTTCTTTGCCATTGGGACCCTTTCTCCTTCTGGTGAGATAAGTAGCACTCCTACCCCGGCTCCATTTGAGTTAACCGCTCCATCGAAGAACATTTTCTACGGTATAACTTCGATTGCGTTCAAGTGCTCATCGGGGAAATCATAGTTTATCTCTTCCTCTTCCGCATTTAGAGGCTGATTGGCCAGAAATTCCGCTACGGCTCTCCCCTTAATAACCTTTTTCGTTACATATTCGATGTCAAATTCGGACAAGAGCAACAACCATCGGGCTAGCTTCCCTGTTAGAGACGGAGTTCGGTACAGATACTTCACGGGATCCATCCGGGAAATAATGATCACTTTGTAAGATTGAAAATAGTGCTGCAGTTTCTTTGTTAGCCATACTACTGCCACGCACGTCTTTTCGATCATATTATACTTAAGCTCGTATTCCAGGAACTTCTTACTCAGATAATACACCGCGTGCTCCACACCGGTGTCCCCTTCTTGGGCCAGCATTGCCCCAATAGATCGCTCCTCGATTGCTGCATAGAGGAGAAGCGGTTTTCCAAGTTTAGGCGGTCTTAAAACCGGTGGATTAGACAAATAGTTCCAGACACTCTCCAATGCTTGCTGGCACTTATCATTCCAAACTGTGGGTTGATCTTTCCGTAGCAGCTTAAAGATCGGCTCGCAAATCGCAGTGAGTCGTGCTATGAACCGACTGATATACTGAACCTGCCCCAGAAATCCTCTCACTTCTTTCTCATTCTCGGGTGCTGGCATTTCCTGTATGGCCTTTACCTTATCGGGATCCACCTCAATCCCTTTGTTACTGATCACATAGCCTAAGATCTTCCCCGATGAAACGCCAAAGAAGCACTTCTTCGGGTTCAACCTTAGCTTGAATTCTGCGATTCGGGCCAAAAACTTCTCAAGTGTATGGAAATGCCCCTCTCTCGTCTCCGACTTGACCATCATGTCGTCCACATAAACTTCCACCTCTTTGTGTATCATATCATGGAACAGTGTCGTAGCCATCCGTTGATAAGTTGCCCCGACATTTTTCAAACCAAACGGCATTACTCTATAGCAGTACGTTCCCCACTCAGTTGTGAACGAGGTCTTTGCCTTGTGCTTTTCTGCCATCTGAACTTGCATGTAGCCAATGAAGCCGTCAACATTCGTGTGCAAGACGCTCGATGCTGCACTGTCGATTAATACGTCGTTGTGAGGCAATGCGAATTCATCTTTGGGGCAAGCCTTGTTGAGATCTCTATAATCGACGCACATTCTCACTTTACCGTCCTTCTTCGCGATTGACACTACATTTACAAGGGGGATAGTCAATTACTTCGATGAACCTTGCTTATAACTGTTTCTTCACTTCCTCTCTAATCTTATCCGCCCATTCCGGCCTCATGCGTCGGAGTTTCTATTTCACGGGCTTAGCATCGGGGTATGTTGGAATACGGTGAGTTACGATTGATTGATCAATTCCTGGCATGTCTTCGTATGTCCAAGCAAACACTATTTCGTATTTTTTAATTATTCTCTCAAATTCTTTCCTCTCTTCAGTAGTTAATTCTTGAGTAATTTGTATAAGTTTAGGATTTTCATCCGTGCCAAGATTGAAAGTTGACATTTCTATTGTATTTATTTCAAATGTAGGCATGTTATATGAATGAGAATGCATGGAATGATCAGAATCAACATCAAGAAAGTAAGCAAAATCAGAATTCATTTCATTGATAGTATTGGTGAGTACATCATCGGATTCAAATAAAGCAGTAATACAATTTTCATCAACAGGGTTCTCGGGTTTCTCATAAGCCTTGGAGGTGTTGGGCTCGTCCACCGCTCCCACAGTTGCCTCAATAGTGATGACCTGCTCCTCGGCATTCAGATCTAACATCATGATCTCCTCGACGAAGCAGCTTGCCTCTCCTTTGCCCCAGCTGGTGACATCATTGAAGATCTCAAAGCCTGGCAGAATCTTTCCTTCGGCGCTAGTCCATGACTCGGGAGTCCCAAAATAAACCTTCCCGTGTCCCTCATTCATAAAATACTTCTTTAGGCCCACCTTTCCTTCACTACCGGTGTTGGACGGACCTCCCAGCTCATATCCCAAACCCCTCCAGGTTTTCTGACTCTTGAAGTCCGGAGATTCTGGCAACCCTTGATGGTGTGCTCCCAAGCCCATACCGGGGATGAAACCCCCTTTCATCATCTTCACCACATCGGCGGTCATGTTAGACTCGCATATCCCTGAAACTTGGAATCCGGAGAAAAGCTGAGGCTCAATTCCCAACGCCGCCACTGAACTCAATTTCTCAGCCCTGATCGTCACTATCTCCTCCCCGAAGGGAAATTTGATCATTTGGTGGAGCATGGAGGGCACCCCTCCTAGCTTATGGAACCATGGGCGTCCCAACAACACAGAAAAAGTCACCGGTATATCCAGCACAGTGAACTCTGTTTCTTCCTCGTGTGGCCCCACCTTCAGCTTGGCCTTAAAGACTCCTTCAATGTGCCTGCGGCTATCATCGTAGGCTCTGATCACGGTTTCAGAGGCAGTCAAGTCTCCTCTTTCCACTCCCAACTTGGACAAAAGATTCAGCGGGCAAACATTAATGGCCGATCCATCATCAACCATCACACAACTAGTCTTCTTCCCGTTAATTTCAGCTCGGATGTATAAAGGCTTGTTGTGAGCCTTACCCTCTTCCGGGAGATCTTCGTCGGTGAAAGTGATTTCAGTCTTCTTCCGGGCCATAATCGCCCCTATTAGCGCTGCCGGCTCAGTATCGGTAGAAATGACCAAATTCTGCAGCTCCTTCATCAGATTCTCACGGTGGTACTTGGAATGACATAGGACTTCCCACACTGTAGACTTAGCTTGTGTTTTCTTCAACTGCTTGAGGACTTGGTCATCTGGCTTGGGAGCCGATCCTTCCCCTATTTCTGTCTCAACTATGGGTGCCTTCCCTTCGGCCACCCGACCTGATCTTGTCATAACGGTGATCTCCGGCTCATCATCAGATTCATCCCAAATATTGATAGGAATTCTCCGATCAGCATCCTCCTCATCCGAGGAACTTTCCCAAATGTCCACAACCATCAGATCCATTACGTGATGGACGTTTGAATTCAAATACAAGGGATCCGTTGATCCATACATGGCCCAACCTATCAACTCCTCATAGTCCTTGAGGGACACTCTGTTCATCCTTCTTGCCGCCATCGGAATAGCGCCTCTCTGTATGCACATGAGCTGCACCTTATCACTCATCGTTTCTTGACACTACTCGTAGTGGTACCTCCACCTCTTAGCGTAATCCACAAACGGTTCCTCGGGGAATTGCCTGATCCTATCCAGATCATCCAGGGATCCCGTCCATGGAACATACATCTCATACCCCGACACAAACGCATCCCGAAGAGGTATCCAATGACCCATTTCTTCCTCTGATAGGCCTTGGTGCCACAACAAGGCTTCTCCCATGAGAGTTTCCGCGAAGTGTTCATGTAACTCACATTGAGGGAACCCAGCGTCATACATATGGTTGCGGAATAACTTTGCGTGTTCAGCGGGATCCCGGTATCCACCATACTTGGGCATTACTAATACTACTTCAGGCGTCTCGTAAGAGGGCGGGTCGGGTGTTTGCTCCGCAAGCATCCACACCGTATATTCCTTAATGAACCTCTTGGTCATTTCGGCCCAATCGCACTTGATACGCATCGGGAGAGACATATACCAAATCAGCGCTCCCCCATCAGTGAATTGCAAAACAGACTAGTGATCTCTTCTTCCTTAAAACCCAACGGCCCCATGGCCGACAAGTAGAAGTGAAGGTGCTCCATTGGATCCTTGTTGCCGTTGTATTTACTGACAGCTGGCAACGGACGCTTAATAGGCCCAATTTGTAGTGCAAAACACTCTGCGGTCCTATCCTTAGCTTTCTTGTACTTCTCTAGGAATAAATCGGACAACTGTTCCCAATCATGTTTGCAGGAGTCAGGCAGTGAGTGGAACCACCCCAAAGGCTCGCCTATTAACGAATGGTGGAACCACTGAGCAATCTCGTCCATCCCAAAGGATTCAACAAACATATCATGAATATACTCAAGCAAGTGCACATCGGGATTCTCTCCTCCACTGAATAGACTCAATTCTGGCACAATAGTTCGAGACGACCCTTCCCCGGTCTCTTCAACACTATCTTCATCATACGGTGCTCCACCGTCTAACCCTTCATCCATCGGTTCACCCTCCTGCTCCTTGCCAAGGAAGGACACGTATAAACCATTTCCAACATTACTCTTCTCATCGGAGTCCAATAACTCCTCTTCATTTTCCCCGAAGGATTCCATGACTAAACTTGCTCCGAGCCCAGACCCGATCATGTTCACCCTATGGTTAGGCAATGGATTACGCCTAGTGGAAGGGTTCGCTGATGAAGGATCAGCTATCTTCTTTTCCTCAATCAAATCCTGAATCTCGTGTTTCAGTCTCTCGCAGTTCTCAATAGTGTGCCCATAATTACTATGGAACTCGCAGTATCCCCTAGCTTGTATCTGCAGAGTAGGCGGTGCTTTGCTATAAGGAGTGAGGGCTTTCAACAATCCCTTTTTCTGCAATCGTTCGAAAACTTTTGTGTAGGTCTGATCAAACTTGGCGAACTGCCTCTTCTCGATAGCATTAAGATCAAGCACTTTCACTACGGCCGATTCTGTACTCGCGCTTGGCCCTCCAGCACTATATCCAGACTTTGTCCACTTGGTATAAGCTTTCTTCGGCTCTCCGTCCCCCTCGACTGTCAAGGCGCAGCTATACATCTGATTGAAATCGGTAAAAGGCATATACCGCAGCTTATTCTTAATATACGGCAACGTGTTGCCAATTACCATTTGGATCTGATCCTGCTCAAGCGGCTTTTGCTTCATAACCGCCGCCTTGGCTCTCCACCTCCTCACAAAATCGGAAAAAGACTCACCAGTTTGTTGCTTAGTGCTTTCCAGCTCCTTTAGAGTAACCTCAAGCATAGTGTTGAAACTATATTGAGCGATAAATGATTTTGCCAACTCTTTCCAATCTCTCTTCGTCACCAACGACAACGTGTGAAACCACACGAGGGCAGCCCCTTCCAGGTAAGTATTGAACAGTCCAAGAACTTGTTCCTCAGTTAAGATCGTGTGTTTCATCATAGCAACATACTGATTCATGTGGGCAGTGGGATCCCCAGTTCCATCAAACTTCTTCATGTCAGGGAGCCAAAACTTCAAAGGCAAAGCAGTTGCCGACAAACAATTCTTTAAATTATAAAAGTCCTGACTTCCGGAGCTTCCCCCACGCAGATCCTGCACCTCCTGAGTAATGTGCTGCTTCCATTCCTCTTCCTTAGCTTTCTCCTTCTCAAGCTGTTTCTGGATGTAATCCTGATAGTCATCCTCATTCCCGAAGCGGGGACTAGTGTTCACCTCATTCTCAGCGCGCTTACTACCACTCTTGTTATCCTTCAACGCCAGCTCAACTAGCTGGGCCAAAATTGCGGCCAACTGATCATTAATGTTGTTCACAGAGTTTTCCAATTCGGCCACTTTTTCATCGGTCGCAAACATACTGGCAGAATGAGTATAATCGGACGAAGGTGATTCAGAAGCCACAACTGCCGATTCGGAACTGTCAATCTGTAGCTGATCAAACTGCCTGACTAGCCGGTTACTCTCGCGAAACCACAACCGCTTAATGATGAAGTCTGTGTGAACGGCATCCATTAGTATGTATGCATGATTTTATATGCATGATTCGTGGTGTGTGCGTTTATTTATTTACGGATATATAAGATAAGAAGAACAAACATCAGTCTAATTACACGTATCACAACATCTCTCTTCCACCCTTATTCCTCCACACACTCGACGGTCCAAGTCTCTTTCCTAGGATTTTGGTTTGGGGCTCACATTGCGGTCCAGGGGACGCGTGATGCCGTCGATTATTGCGGAAAAAGTAAATCATCCATCAGACAATACAGTTCGTTTTGACGTATCAACGTTCAGTGACTAAGATATCGACCAAATGGATTGTCCTTTCGAATAACTCGTCTCTTGTTATTTCACGAGACGCATTCGTTCGGGTTTTGATTCCCTTTTGAGCATATCTCGGATTTAGACGCGGTACGAGTTATTCTTCTGGTTCAATCGTTCGTTGTTGACAATGACTCGTTCCCTTTTATTCGCGTGGGTTCGTGTCTCGATTTTTGGATTACGACGGGATCTTTTGGATCTATCGAGAGACGTAACCACGTGTTTATTTAGTGATGAAATCACTTTTTATTTTAAGGAACGGACTCATCGCGTAACGTGTTTGTTTTTAGCGTTAAGAATCTGTTTGCTCGTTTTGGCTACGTAAAAAGACGGCGAGTCTTATTTGAGCGCACGATAATCTTTTGGCTATTAACAACTTTTATTTCTTTCCAATTTACGGGATATACCCTCCTAGCGTGGTTATAGAAAATCAACGTTTCGTTGAATCGCATGCTTATTCGAAGCAGGGATATTACCGTTCTTTTTCATTTAGGCACGAGTCAAGCAAACACGCAGATCGGGCCATACTTCTTGTAGTTTTGGTAACGGTCGAAATGATCGAGCCATTAGTCAAACCCACAGTCTCGTCCATATGGCACAATTATGCGGTTTAGCTTAATTCAGCTTTACGATTTTAACCGGCGTATACACTGACTTGAGGCACGTATTTAACAGCATTGGTTCATTTCCTTTAACTACTCTCGGGATGGATATATATCGTAGATACAGAATGATGTTGGTCATTTTTATCTTTTCATTTTATTAGTCACTTTTGCGGATACATCCATTTCTCTTTAGAACAACGTCAGGCATAACGTAAGAGCTCGTCTTTTATTCGGAAGGGACGGGCCACGTTTGCAAAACTCTTTACGTTACAACGGGGTCATTCAAAACAGAAAGGTTCTTCATTTTCGTTTTGTCATGATTTCGCTTTATCCCAACGTATTTAAAGGATGTGAATAACGACTATCGTTAATATAATCTTTTGAATCGAGATATAATTATCCTTAATATCAAAACGATTTGTACTAATACGTGCTTACGTCATAACGTATTTCCTGAACATGTGCCTTCTGCGGGACACGGAAAGGGACCAGGCGGGTCGCACAAGTCCATTCATTCGAGATGACTAAGTCGTCTTTAGTTCGTATTGTTTTGATGTTTTGGGGTAGTTTGTATATCGATTTAAGAGTATATATTAACGCATCGCTTCATTTCCTTTACATATTTTAGGATTAGACACGTATCATGGCAATTTGAAAACACGAACTGATTCATTTATCACATCAAAAATAGTAATGGGTAATCCTATGGCAACTTCTAAGGCTACTATATGCTGACACGGCTGATCACGGGACCTCACAGGACCGCACAAATTCGCCCCTAACGAATGGATGGGGACCCTTTGGTGCCTTACTGTAAGGGGGAACTTACACTAGCCTCTTTCGAGCGACGAATGGACTCTCGCTAGAGGTTTCGCGGAAATTACCCAAAAGGTTTGCAATAATGCGTATGAATGCATACGAAAAGAAATAATACGATTCGTCCCCGTTAAGGGCTTAATACACGCCTTCCGGAATCAAATTTCTCGCTTCCCCAGCAGAGTCGCCACTTGTTAGACAAGGTGCCGACGGCCTCGCCCGGGCGAACCGGGGGGTGGACACCTCATGGCGACGTAAGCGGTGATTGGCGCCGAAAGCAACCAATCGTGGAATCAAGCTGCTCGGTAGGACCGGAGCTCGGAGTATGGAAGAGTCGCCACCCACAAATGGGAAAATGAACACTGATCCCTTGCGGGAGACCGGTGAGGGTTCGGGAAACTTAGGTACGAGTCGAGAAGGCTAGCTCCTTTCCGGAGAAAGGCTACTAGGCACCCCGACATCGCCCGGTTATGAACCACCGGCCTCCTACTCAGCGTGTTAGGCGATAACGGACTAATCGCATATTTCTTTAAGTTTAAAATTCATTTGAAACCTTTTCTTTCTCGCTTTGAAAACCGTTTTGAGCATGTCATTAAAAGCCATTTTAGTAAAGAATCACCCATTTTGCATAAATTTAAAATACATAGGAGAGAGAGGGGGAGAAGAAAGAATCGATTTATTCACAGTGTGATTTTATGCCTTAGTCTATACTAATTCTAAGCTAATCTCATTCCCCAAAAACGAGTTTATTTACATGGTTCGTACCTTAATCGCCGTTGGAACGATTTAGGTACGTTTCAAAAACCCCGTTAATTTACATGACATTGACTCGAAGTTGGAACGACTCGAGCGTTTGAAAACGTGAGATAAGAAGTTTTAACAAAAAACGTGGTTAAACATACAAGTCCATTTATTTTTGTACAAAATCATTTAGACAAGAAAACGATTCAAAACTCTATTATTTACAAAGAGAAAACGATTTTAATTACAAGGTTCGCTCAATCTGCCATTGGAACGGATTAAGGTTTCAACACGTGATGTTTTGGAAACGGTTTAAAAATGACAAAAAACGTTATTTACACTTTAGGAATATCTAGAAAAGCTTTTAATTTAAACAAACAACTTGAAATCTCTTTTTGTCTTTTATTTTTCCCTTTTTACTCAATTAGCCCTTACTTGAACATCATTACAATAATTAACAAATCAAGGCCAAATTTACCCAATTAAATATATTTAAAATATATACATATATACAAAAATAAAATAGAAATACGTATATATACGTAGTTTTATCTAAAAGTAAGGATATATCTATAGATAAAAATGAGTAAAAAATAATATATGATATAATAAAAAAAATGAGAAAGAATACTAAATATAATACATTTTTTATTCTAGTTAAAGCTATGTAAAAACAATGGGCAAAAATCCCAAAATAAGAGAATATCATTTATCCCAAAATGGTTTCACCTAATAATAGCTAATATAACCCAAACAACCCAAAAACTATATATATATATATATATATAGATATATATATATATATATATATATATATTACTTTATAACATTAAATTCGAACAAATTAAATTTCAACATGAAATAAATAACTATATAATACATAATTAATAGTTATAGGACTTAAAAATAATTTTTATAAACATATTACATAATTAAATACATATGTACACAAGTATAAATATCAAAAAGTTGAGAAAAGAGGGTTAAAATGGTGATTTTCGGATTCCAGCAGATTACCGACGGAAAATCCGCCGCTAATCTGCTGTTAGGACAGAAATGACAGAATATCAGAAACAGTCCCTATACTTTTTAGATTTATTCAAATGCTTTAGATTAGATCTATTCTATCATTTTGGACCTCCGAACTACCAAAATAGGATCATAATCTATAACGGAGACTCCTAAAATGACGTTTTATTTTTAAACGTTATTTAGAAATATTTTCAAAACTTATAATTACAACGTTTTTTAATCCCGAACTACCTTTGAGTGGGATCACGGTTCGTATTGGGATATTAAAACGAGGTTTTTTATTTCAAAAGCAAAACCAAAAGTTTGTTTAACACGAGACGAAAATTAAATAAATACGGAATAATAAATAAAACGTGATAAATAAATAATTAACTAAATAAATAAAACTTTAGAATAAATAACTAAAATGATAAATAAATAAATAAAGTAAATAAAACGAGTCTAGTCCTCGGATAATACCTCAAGATTGGTATTGACAGCTGAAGTCGGTTGATTCCACGAATCGTGATTTTTCGATGTTTTTGGTAAAATATTTAACTTTAGAAAATTTGGATTTTTTAGGAAAAAAATGTTTTTCCCAAAAAAAAATCACTTTCACTCTCTAAAAATTTTCTTAGAGTGAGAAGCTCTCCAAAAAGTCCCCTCCTCAAATGCATTGGGATCCGTGCCTTTTATAGGCACGGATCCCAAAAAAATTTGCGCGTAGCCCGAAGGGCGTCGGGCTACGACCAAAAATTTTGGGCCTACGCCCAAAATGGTTGGGCGGACGCCAAACATCAGTTGGGCGAACGCCCAACTTGGTTGGGCGTACGCCCAACCTCTGTTGGGCGTGCGCCCAACCAACGTTGGGCATCCGCCTGACGGATGTTGGGCGCATGCCCAACATAGGTTGGGCACGCGCGCCCTGCTGCCGCTGGGCGTGCGCCCCGCACTGCCGGGCGCGCGCCGGCTGCCGCTAGGCGCTCGCCCAACGCCGCTAAGCACCCGCGAGCCGTCCACTCGACGACCGCAACCCCTACAGATCCTCTCGTGATTATTATTATTATTTTTGTTTTAAATTATCGGAACCGACCGCTTCAACCGTCTTGTTATGGGTTTTCATCACAGGTCCTCCGACTCGGTGTCTACAACGTGTTTAATATTACTACGAGTATAAGTATTAATAGATGATTTGTCTAATGAATAATCTAGTAAAAAAAATTGTACGTATAGGGTGTTACATTTATTGGTATCAGAGCAGGAATATGACCGTAGGGACATACATACGCATACATTGCATGACATACATATCAGTTGATTATAATATGATATTACAATCATATAGGTTAGAAGAAGTTGGAGAACAAAATAGAAATGAAAATAAAATGAGGAGAGAGGAACCAGTCAGATCACCTTCTGTAGTAGCACCAATTAATAATCCACTACTATCACCTGCACATTCTCATGCATCAAATGTACACTATCAAGCTCCTCCTCATAGGCTGATACAAGAACTAGTGGTTCCAAGAAAAAGGCGGTTCGATAAACTAAAAAAGCAGGGTGCTGAAGAATTTACTGGTACCACAGATCCTACACAAGTAGAAGAGATTTGAAAGGGTTTTCAATTTGATGAAGTGCACTCCTGAAGAAATGTAACGACCCATCCCACGGACCGTGACCGGCACTAGGGAACGGGTAAGCTCAAGCTACCGGAACCCGTAGCAAGCCTTAATATAATATATGATCAACCTTACCAATAGCCTTAATATAATTTAATATTGAAACCTTCAAAAAGAAACACACAACAGAATCCTCAAACTGGTACTGCGGTCTAGAGTATAAACTTTAACATAGTTCTTAAATATCCATGCATAACAAGATAGATGTGCTGCCCAGAGAAAGGTTGTGGGCTGCAACAGACTTCTAGTCACCTGAAAAATTAAAGGAGTCAAACCTCCCATAGTGAATTAATTATATGCAATGCATGAGTAATTTAACATTTATGTCACACACAATAATAATAATCATAATATATAATATAAGTGATCACACAATATGCCTTTCATAAAATTGTCTTATAAATAAATAGATAGGTGGTTTAATACGTGTGTTGGACCCTAAACCTCAATACCCAATCTAATAATCCATCAATAATCAGCATTTCACTCATATCCAATAACTGGGGGACCGAGAATAACTCAACCGATTCCGTACCCAGCCTCACTTAAATCCAAAATCCACATATCATATAGCCCGACAATATCTCAACCGAGCTTATCCATATATCACAACATTCATAATATTAGTATCATCAATATCCAATAACCCGATAGTACCTGTGCGCATAAGGTCCTGATGCCGCTCACTAGGAAGCATGTCCACAACACGTATTTATCCACAAATAATTACATATAAATTATTATAAACAATAAGACACTTTTATAAGTAAAAATAATACTTTACTTGAAACATCATGAAATCATTTATTATGAATGCAAATGCTAAATTAAAAATGCATAACATATAATTAACTCACAAATTGCTCCTAGCTAACTGTCCTAGTTTTCAGGTACTGCTCCTCCTCCTACCGTCTGAGTATCTAAAAGAGATAATATTGTTTTTAGAATTTATATATGTTTAGGGAAATATTAAAATTTATTTTGTCCCGTTTTACAGACTATCTTTCGAAACTTCGGCAGAGTCTCCCCTATAAAACGAACATCATCCTAGTTGATAACATTGAGATATTAAGTTATCATTGGTGCGGTGAAGGTGGAAACCTTAATCTAAGAGAGGAGATGGTGACAGATCCAAGGAGGACCCAAAGAATAAAGGAAAGGGTACCATCAATGTCATAGCAGGCGGACCTGGGTACCAGCCAACGTTGAAAAAGGCAAGGACTACCGCCCTTGATAGGACGTCATTAAATCGCCCCTTTTCAGATGCAGGTCCTGAGATACCACCCCATGCGGATGCACTGGTCGTCACAATGATGGTTGAAGGCTGGGAGATGAAAAGGGTAATGATTGATACTGGAAGTTCATGCAATGTCATTACCCGAGGAGCTTTCACCAAACTCAGGATTGATCCTGTTCAAGTAGAGCCAACCGTGGTCGATATCTTTAGAGCTTTTCACAAACCCTCAAAAAGGAAGTCCGAATCTTATCTCACGTTCGCCAAGTTCGGAGTTTATTCGCCCTTTAGCGAAAAAATGTCTAATGTTCATTGCTGGGATGAGAAATTCTTCTACGTGAAGATAAAGGATGGCGAACCATTGGGTTTTCCTTCAGTCTGGAATCCCAGGCCGCTACATATGGCGGGCGACATGCGAATTTTAACGAACAGTGATGAGGAGGTGGCGGAGCTCATGAAGCAGATCAAGGCGGATGCATGGACTTATGCAGATGCCTTAGCTTTCATGATGAGTGATATCCCCTTGATTCGCCGGGAAGGGGATCGATTTATTTACTCAAAGATTGCGCAATTTGACCAAGGTACCCTTCATTTCTTCGTGAACTTTGATTACTTTAATGTTTTCTTTGGCAGGGGTGTATCTAAGGCCAATCACGCTCTTGCAGAGACGCGCAGGAAGTTTTTGGAGGCTGAAGCACGCAAGAAAGGTCAAGCGGTGAATCCTCAACCTGATACTAGTAAACGTCCTGCAGAGACGGTGGTTGAGCCGCCACTAAAAAGGAGTTAGCCCAAATCCTGACAAAGTTAAGGCAGTTCTGGAAATGCAAGCACCGCGGAATATCAGAGAAGTACAACGCCTTAACGGGCGTATCATAACATTGGGCAGGTTTATCTCTTGTTCAGCTCGCAGATGCCAGCCCTTTTACGAAGTCATCAAGAAGCAAAAGGCATTCGAGTGGAATGAGGATTGTGAAAGAGCCTTCGAAGGAATCAAGCGGTTCCTCACGGAGCCACCCATGATGAGTCGACCTTTGAAGGGAGAAGACCTCTACATGTATGTATCGGTTACGGACAAAGCCGTATGCACGGTCATGATACGAGAGGAGGATGGTCAGCAGTTTTCGATTTACTACGTGAGCAAGGTTTTGAAAGACGCCGAAACCAGGTATTCAAAGCTTGATAAAATGGCGTTGGCTGTTGTAACCACGACAATCTGCCTTAGGCCATATTTTCAGGCGCATACTGTAGTGGTTCGAACAAATATACCAATGAGAATGGTGTTGCAGAAACCAGACACTTCGGGAAGGTTGATGGAATGGGCAATTCGCCTGGGCGAATTCGATGTGAGGTATGAAAGCAGGTCATCTTTAAAGAGTCAGGTCCTGGCGGACTTCGTGAATGAATTCACTGACGAAGGGATAGATCATCCTAAGCCTCCGATAAAGGAATGGTCAATGTACACCGATGGAGCTGGTGCAGGCGTTGTGATCAAGGGTCCCCAATACATAAAATTGCGATACGCAGCAAAATTAAATTTCCATGCCACTAATAATGCTGCTGAATATGAAGCTCTGATATTGGGATTACGCCTACTCCAAGAAATCACTCTGGAGCGGATCGTGATCTATAGCGACTCTAAACTAATGGTCAACCAAGTAATCAAGAATTACGAGGTGAAAGACGAGGTTCTGGCCAAATACGTAGCGGAAGTCAAAAAGTTGCTGGATCACCTTGAAGCTAAGGAAACTAAATGGGAGCTAATTCACGTACCAAGGGAGTCTAACACAGAGGCTGATCATTTGGCCAAAATGGCCTCTTGTGAGGAGAACTGGGCGGATCCGGATTGTCCCTTCGAAGTTAAAATAGCTCCAGCATTTGCCTTAGAGGAAATATCCCTACTCACAACAGTAGAAGATGATTGGAGATCGGTCATCCGCCAATATCTGCTAAATGGAACCTTACCTGAAGACAAAGAAGAGGCACGACGGATAGTCAGGAGAGCGGCTTATTTCTCCTTGATCAATGACGGCCTTTATAGAAAGTCCTTTAGTCATCCTTGGTTGAAGTGCATTCTACCGGAAGAAGGACAATAGATCCTCAAAGAGCTACATGAGGGATCATGTGGGGCACATGAAGCATCCGCCACCATCTTGAAAAAATCCAGGTTAGCAGGTTTCTACTGGCCCACGGCTGAATTGGATGCACAAAAATTGGTAGAATCTTGTCACAATTATCAGATTCATGCGAATGAATCACATACTACCAAACACATTCAGAGGCCAATCATAGAAGGACGTCCATTCGCCCTCTGGGGAATAGATATTGTCGGCCCATTTCCCCCGACTCGCCGGTAGAGAAGGTACGTGGTAGTGGCAGTGGACCATTTCACTAAATGGGTAGAAGCCGAAGTTGTTTCCTCCATTACTGCAGAACGAATGGTGGAATTCGTCAAAGACAACATCGTAGAAAGATACGGTGTTCCACATACCATCATCACCGATAATGGAACACAGTTCAACTGTGGCGAATTCAAGGCTTTCTGTGAGGGGTTGGGCATCCTGAACAGATTCGCCTCCGTTTATTATCCCCAGTCCAATGGAATGACTGAAGTTACCAATCGGACGATCGTGCAGGGGATAAAGAAGAGATTGGGAGAGCATGATAAGAAGTGGGCGGATCAGCTAACAAGTGTTTTATGGGCTTATCGCACCACCCTGAGGACGGCTACGGGGGAAACACCATTCGCCCTTTCTCATGGCGTTGAAGCCGTTATTCCAGTCGAAATACAGGTCCCCAGTGACCGAGTGACCTTTTATTGTGAAGAGGACAACGACAAACGACTAAGGGAGCACCTAGATCAGATAGAAGATCGCAGGGATCAATCCTACGTGCGCATGGCGGCATACAAACAGCGGATTGCGGCTTACCATGATAAAAATGCCAAGCTTGTGGATCTAAATGTGGGAGATCTTATGCTTCGTAAAACTGATAAAGTCCAATCTCGAGAAGGCAAGGGCAAGTTAGGACTCAACTGGACGGGTCCATATCAGATAGTGGACAAGATTGGACCTGCTACGTTTAAAATACAGGACATGGAGGGCAATACACTACCACGCACATGGAACCTCCAAAATCTCCGCAAATACTTTGTCAGAAAATGAAGTGTATACACGGTCTTGAGTACTCTTTTTCCTTTAATAAGCTTTTTCCCATGTGGTTTTTCTTATTAAAGGTTTTAACGAGGCTCACTTATAAGACCTACTTGCTGTAATAAGGCATTTCTCCCATTAATAAACATCATTTGTTCTATTATCTATGTTCTTTTTATTGTTTACTGCAGCAATATCAATATTCCAGTCTTAAAAAGGGGGGGGCATCCAACGCTCTCCACATTTGCAATGTATCGCTATCTTAGAGATACGTCCTCGATGCCAAGAGGATCAATCTTATGGGCGGATCCGTCTCTAGGCGGATCCCAATCTCCAATAGAGTTAAAACGATCCTTGGACGCAAGGTCTTTACACTCTCTTATCCTTCCCAGAAAGGAATTCACAAGTCCTACGAGCGGATCATTTCACCTCAAAGATAGGTAGCAAATCGATCCCCTGGGCAGCTTTACTTCCTCTAGAAGGAATAGAACAGCTTCCAAACCTTCACAAAGGTTCATACAGTGGAGTATGGCTGGCCACCTACTCCAAATCCTAGATGTCTATATATTTCCTTACGCAAACGTAAAGGTAAAATAACATAGTTTCGATAAAGGATCAAAACAAATTGTACTTAAAGGATATTCACCTCAAAGTACGCCATGTAGTGATCCCCAAAGGGAAGTTGGCTGGCGGATCTCCATGGATCAGCTCCAGGAGATCCGCTGGCGGACCTATAAGGCGAATCTCTCCATTCGCCTCTATAACGGCTGGCCGCCGACTCGGCCACAAAAGATTATTAATGAGCTATTAATTAGCTAAACCGCCAGGTTAAGAATAACGTGTAACTGCCATTAATGAAGCATTAATGGAGACTTTCTAGTTACCTGAAGGTTACAACTTCCCAGCTATATATAGCCCGATCCCCTAGGCTATCAAGGTATACATTCTCACAATTCTTGTCAATTCCGTTGGTTTCCTTGATCCATCTTACTGACTTTGGCATCGGAGTGTCCCCAGCCGATCCCAACAGCGCCTCACAGGGAAGGGCTCCGGTGAAGGATTTTTCCTCAAGTTATCACTAGTAATAACTAGGGTCAACCCTGCAATAAAATACACTTCTATATTTAAAAATATCCAAAGTCCAAACAGGGACTCCATAGACTGCAATTTATCAACCCGGTTGGACACCAATCATCCGACAGTTCCATAACTGTCAGTAATTCCAACACTTTACTCCCAAAATTACTTATCGTCAAATATCATATAAACATATATATATTTATAATTCATATTTATAATATCTATATCAACCAAATTAACTAACCAATAATCTTAAGAGCATAATTAATTAATTATGCTTAGTCCAATCTCCCTTCAACCTTTATTTTTAAAATTATATATTCTGAAGTTTATTTAAATAAGGATCCAAAAATCATTTTTAACCCAACTTAATTTATTTTCTTTAATTTCACCCAACTATATACTTTTGTAATTTATAGAGACTAAACGGTAAGGAATTTGACCAAAGTCCAAGAATTAATGTTGATCCAAATAATATTTAGAACATTCTAAAGCTAGCCAAATAATTTTTCTACACTTATTTCGTATATCACCGGAAAATATCACCGGTGTTCGGGATCCGCCTATCGGAAAAATTAAAGTTGATTGTTTTGAGAAATTAATTATACCAATTTGTTCTTTATGATTCTAGGAGTCTAGAATCACTCTCAAAACACTCAAAATCGACCGGAAAATTAAACATTGGTTAGATTTCTTACTTTTTCCAGTGTAGCTCCGATTACCCCTCAAAACTCCTTGCATGCATCAAAATCTAGTGTATCCATAGGTAAATCGACCCACTGAGTCCATTTTTGGTGTTAGAATTGCAAAATAATGAACATATGACCGAGAAATAGAGAAAATAGCAAAAGTGACGAATTTTCTCTCTCTAAACGATTTTTAAAAACTCAAAATCTCTCAATAAAACTTACATGCACTTGTAGCTGGAGTTGAGAGCTTCGTTTCGGTATAAAAATCGTGAAGAACGGTGAAGAAATGAGGGAGAATGAGGTATGTGAAGATTGTAGAATGGAAATAATGCTTTGAATGTGGAGGTTGAAGATGATCGGCGTGATAGCTGATCTTTATTCACTAAAAATTGGCCAAATTTCCATATTGACCCTATATTTATAATATCTTTTAAAAATTTCTCAAAAGTAATTATACTTTAACTTTAACTCCTTCTAACTAATTCATTTTAGCAATTAGCTTATATATATATAATTTGGGGTATTACAATTCTTCCCTCCTTAAAGAAATTCGTCCTCGAATTTAAAGTTAAAGGACTAATCTCATGTTTGAAATAGATCAGGATAATTATTCTTCATCTGCAATTCGGATTCCCAAGTGCACTATTCCATGGAATGATTACTCCATAACACCTTCACCATTGGGAAGACTTTTGATCGAAGTTGGCGAACTTGACGATCCACTATTGCCACTGGTTGCTCCTAATAAGATAAATCTTCACTAACTTCTATCGCTTGAGGATGAAGAACATGAGAAGGATCAGGAACATATTTCCTTAACATTGGTATATGGAACACTGGATGAACCTGTGATAAGTTAGGAGGCAATGCTAATTGATATGCAACTTCACCTATTCTCTTCAAAATCTCAAATGGTCCGATGTATCTAGGTGTCAACTTCCCTTTCTTTCCAAATCTCATGATTCCTTTCATTAGTGACACTTTGATAAAAACATAGTCCCCTTCCATGAATACCACGTCCTTCCTCTTTGGATCCACATAGCTTTTCTTCCTACTAAAGGCAGTTTGCAATCTTTGACAAATGATAGGGACCTTTTCAGAAGTTATTTGTATTATCTTGGGACCAGTGAGCTTCCTTTCACCAACTTCTTCCCAACATAAAGGAGATCTACACTTTCTACCATATAATGCTTCATAAGGAGCTATTTGAATGCTTGAGTGGTAGCTATTATTATATGCAAATTCAATGAGAGGCAAATATGTATCCCAATGACTACTAAAGTCCAATACACACATTCTCAACATGTCTTCCAGCATTTGGATTGTTCTTTCAGATTGACCATCTGTCTGCGGATGAAAAGCTGTGCTAAATTTTAACCTAGTGCCCAAAGCACTTTGGAGTTTTTCCCAAAACTTTGAAGTAAATATCGAGCCTCTATCTGACACAATAGACACTGGTACTCCATGTAGGCAAACAATTTTATCCACGTACAACTGTGCCAATTTTGCCACTGAATATGTTGTTTTTACTGGAAGAAAATGCGCTGACTTGGTTAATCTATCAACTATGACCCAAATAGAATTATATCCGGTTAAAGCACGGGGTAATCCAACTAAAAAATCCATGATTACTCGCTCCCATTTCCATTCTGGAATAGGTAACTGTTGTAATAATCCTGAAGGCTTCTGATGTTCGAGTTTCACTTGTTGACAAGTCAAACATCGAGATACAAACTCTGCCACATCTCGCTTCATACCATTCCACCAATACAGCTTCTTAAGATCTTGATACATCTTTGTAGAGCTTGGATGCACATTATAAGCTGCCAAGTGTGCTTCTTCCATGATCTCTTTCCTCAAATCATCTACATTGGGAACACAAAATCGGTCTCCATATCGTAGACATCCACCATCGTCAATTCTAAAATCTCGAGCCTCACCATCATTCAATTCATCTACAATCTTACACAACTGAGGATCTCTTGATTGAGATGCCTTGATTCTATCAAGTAATACCGATCTAACCTTAAAGTGAGCTAAGAATGTGCCATGATGATTCAACTCTAGTTGCACTCCAGAATCATACAGTTCTTTAATCAAAGGCTTTCTTTCTGAACTAATATGAGCTAAACTTCCTGAAGATTTCCTACTTAGAGCATCTGCCACGACATTAGCTTTACCAGGATGATATAAAATGGCACAATCATAATCTTTCAAAAGTTCTATCCAACGTCTCTGCCTTAAATTCAAATCCCCTTGCTGGAATATGTATTTAAGACTCTTGTGATCAGTGTAAATTTCATAAGCTTCTCCATATAGATAGTGTCTCCAGATCTTTAGTGCAAATACTATTGCTGCTATCTCTAAGTCGTGAGTTGGATAATTTTGTTCATGTTTCTTTAATTGTCTCGAAGCATAAGCTATAACCCTACCATAGTGCATCAAAACATAGCCTAAGCCAACTCTAGAAGCATCACAATATACAGTGAATCCTCCTGATCCAGATGGTAGAGTGATTACCGGTGCTGAAGTCAAGCATTCCTTTAGCTTTTGAAAACTGTTCTCACATGCTTCTAACTATACAAAAGGAATATTTTTCTGAGTTAGCCGAGTTAAAGGTGCAGCTATCTTGGAAAAATCTTGAACAAATCTCCTATGTTAGCCAACCAAACTTAGAAAACTATGAATTTCTATCACTGTAGTGGGTCTCTTCCAATTGGTGATTGTTTCTACCTTTTTAAGATCTATTTGAATTCCATCTTTGGACATTACATGTCTTAAAAAAGCCACACTTTCCATCCAAAACTCTTATTTAGAGAACTTAGCATAAAGTTGATGTTCTCTCAAAGCATGTAATACCATTCTCAAATGGTTGGCGTTTTCCACCTCGTTCTGTGAATATATCAAGATATCATCAACGAACACAGTCACAAGACGGTCTAAGAATGGTCTACACACTCTATTCATTAGGTCCATAAAGGCTGCTGGTGCATTGGTTAAGCCAAACGACATTACCAAAACTTCATAATGGCCCTATCGTGTTCTGATAGTTGTCTTGGGTATATCTTCGCTCCTGATTCTCAACTGATGATACCCAGACTGCAAATCAATTTTAGAGAAGTGACACGCACCTTGCAACTGATCAAATAAATCATCAATTCGAGGAAGAGGGTATTTATTACGGATTGTCACCTTATTCAACTGTCTATAATCAATACAACGCTGAAACGATCCATCTTTCTTCTTAACGAACAACACATGAACACCCAAATGAGACACGCTAGGTCGAATGAAGCCTTTATTAATTAAATCTCACAACTGTTCCTTCAACTCCTTTAATTTTGCTGGCGGCATTCTGTAAGGTGGCATATATATTGGGGTAGTACTAGGAACTAAGTCAATACAAAACTCAATTTCTCTTTCAGGAGGTAACCCTGGTAATTCCTCAAGAAAAACATATGGGAATTCATTAGCAAAAGCAATATTCTCTACTTTACCTTAATATACCATTGTATCATTAACGAAGGCTAAATATCCTTGACACCCTTTATGCAATAACTTCCTATCTGTTATGGGTGATATTAAAATTGATGAAGAAACAACTCTAACAACATTTCAATTTGAATTATATCTCTCTCGGTATGATCAAACTCACCACTTTTCCACAACAATCTAAAATGGCAAAATGTTGAGATAAACAATCCATTCCCACGATGACATTAGAATCAATCACATCCAACAGAATCAAATCCACATATAGATCTCTTCCTTCTACTACAATAGGATAAGAAGAGGGCACAAGATTGGTTTTTCATGACTTACTAGTGGAGTATAGTTAAGATAAGGAGTACCTTAACTTTTGTGGAGTTAAATTATTCTTATAGGAAACCAAGGAGCAATAAAAGAATGGGTAACACCAGTATCCAAACATATTGTAGCATCCTCCGAAACATTTCAAGTCTCATTATCTTGTGGAGTAAGAGTGAATTACACTATAGTTTGTCCCTGTTCAAACTACAAATTTCTGCCAACTGTCAGGTCTCTACAAACAAAACGACTTGGTTGACTTAGAAGCATCCCACACAATTTCTGAAACTGATGATGTAGAAAGATTCCCAATTTGAATAAAAAGTTTTGTCTTAATGCACTGGATGAAGACCTCTAAAAAAATGAGGTTATTTGATTTTTTTTTTCTAGCATATGCCCACACTGCTTACGAATATCTACTAGTTGTAACATAATAAGGACCATGATAATTTATGCCATCGATATTATTATCTTTTTCTGATGGTTGCAAAGTTTTTTTTACGAAGTCTTCATTAAATATTTTCTTAAATTTAACCCACATTATAATTTCCATTTAAGTGTAAATATTATCTTTGAACCATGCTCGTACATCACTCTTCAAATGGTATTCTACCATATAGATGGTAAGATAGTCATTGCATTTTTTCTCTACTTAATTTAGTTAGTCTATAGGGTCATCTGTGACACCATCATACATAGTTTGTATCATTCTAAAAAACCTTTCAACTAACATGAGCCGCAATAACTTCCACCAATCTGTGATCAGCTTCTAAAAAAATTGTACAATTTGAGTTGAGGTGAATAGTTGTGTGTGTGGTATGAAGGTTAGTAGATGATCAATGGGGTTAGTAAGTTCTAGGTTCGTTAGAGACATGAAAGAAAACGAACCAAATTATGGATATAAGTGTCGCACATAGGAATTGAGGGCAAAATGAGATAAGCTTTAATGTAATGCATTGAAGTCACAATTCATAAGAAGATATAATAGTAGTTTGGCAGGCCGAAGTTTGAGAAGAAATATAATATTGATAAAACATATAAAGGACAATGCAAAAGAATTGATTGAATTTTAAATCGCTTCCATTTCTAAAGAAAATTATTTCTTCTTATCGAACTCTTTGGTTCAAATGAGGTTCCACTTAATTATTCCTCTAGTTCGTTTGCAACCTCTAAATTTGCCTCTTCTTCTCATGAGAGGTAGTTAGGGTAATAAATCATTACACTTTTTGCGAACAAAATCTCATAATCTAAATCACTATAATTGCTTGATTTACTAATTAAGTTTAAACTATTTTAGGTCTTGATTGCCTTATTCTGTAAACAAATAAAAGGTATTTGCAAATAATAAGACTCTTACGGTACGCTGGATCTAACTAAAAGAAGACTGTCAAACACGGATTCACAACCCTAATTCCGCAGTAACCAGAACTTCGATTACCCTAGGTTCAGAATTTCTAACATAGGCTCTGATACCAACTTTGTCACGACCCATCCCATGGACCGTGACCGGCGCTAGGGAACGGGTAAGCTCAAGCTACCGGAACCCGTAGCAAGCCTTAATATAATATATGATCAACCTTACCAATAGCCTTAATATAATTTAATATTGAAACCTTCAAAAAGAAACACACAGCAGAATCCTCAAACTGGTACTGCGGTCTAGAGTATAAACTTTAACATAGTTCTTAAATATCCATGCATAACAAGATAGATGTGCTGCCCAGAGAAAGGTTGTGGGCTGCAACAGACTTCTAGTCACCTGAAAAATTAAAGGAGTCAAACCTCCCATAGTGAATTAATTATATGCAATGCATGAGTAATTTAACATTTATGTCACACACAATAATAATAATCATAATATATAATATAAGTGATCACACAATATGCCTTTCATAAAATTGTCTTATAAATAAATAGATAGGTGGTTTAATACGTGTGTTGGACCCTAAACCTCAATACCCAATCTAATAATCCATCAATAATCAGCATTTCACTCATATCCAATAACTGGGGGACCGAGAATAACTCAACCGACCACACGCCCAGTTAGCTGGAGGACCGAGAATAACTCAACCGATTCCGTACCCAGCCTCACTTAAATCCAAAATCCACATATCATATAGCCCGAGAATATCTCAACCGAGCTTATCCATATATCACAACATTCACAATATTAGTATCATCAATATCCAATAACCCGATAGTACCTGTGCGTACAAGGTCCTGATGCCGCTCACCAGGAAGCATGTCCACAACACGTATTTATCCACAAATAATTACGTATAAATTATTATAAACAATAAAACACTTTTATAAGTAAAAATAATACTTTACTTGAAACATCATGAAATCATTTATTATGAATGCAAATGCTAAATTAAAAATGCATAACATATAATTAACTCACAAATTGCTCATAGCTGACTGTCCTAGTTTTCAGGTACTACTCCTCCTCCTACCGTCTGAGTATCTAAAAGAGATAATATTGTTTTTAGAATTTATATATGTTTAGGGAAATATTAAAATTTATTTTGTCCCGTTTTACAAACTATCTTCCGAAAATTCGGCAGAGTCTCCCCTATAAAACGAACATCCTCCTAGTAATAACTAAGGTCAACCCTGCAATAAAATAAACTTCTATATTTAAAAATATCCAAAGTCCAAACAGGGACTCCATAGACTGCAATTTATCAACCCGATTGGACACCAATCATCCGACAGTTCCATAACTGTCAGTAATTCCAACACTTTACTTCCAAAATTACTTATCGTCAAATATCATATAAACATATATATATATATATATATATATATATATATATTTATAATTCATATTTATAATATCTATATCAACCAAATTAACTAACCAATAATCTTAAGAGCATAATTAATTAATTATGCTTAGTCCAATCCCCCTTCAACCTTTATTTTTAAAATTATATATTCTGAAGTTAATTTTAATAAGGATCCAAAAATCATTTTTAACCCAACTTAATTTATTTTCTTTAATTTCACCCAACTATATACTTTTGTAATTTATAGAGACTAAACGGTAATGAATTTGACCAAAGTCCAAGAATTAATGTTGATCCAAATAATATTTAGAACATTCTGAAGCTAACCAAATAATTTTTCTACACTTATTTCGTATATCACCGGAAAATATCACCGGTGTTCGGGATCCGCCTATCGGAAAAATTAAAGTTGATTGTTTTGAGAAATTAATTATACCAATTTGTTCTTTATGATTCTAGGAGTCTAGAATCACTCTCAAAACACTCAAAATCGACCGGAAAATTAAACATTGGTTAGATTTCTTACTTTTTCCAGTGTAGCTCCGATTACCCCTCAAAACTCCTTGCATGCATCAAAATCTAGTGTATCCATAGGTAAATCGACCCCCTGAGTCCATTTTTGGTGTTAGAATTGCAAAATAATGAACATATGACCGAGAAATAGAGAAAATAGCAAAAGTGACGAATTTTCTCTCTCTAAACGATTTTTAAAAACTCAAAATCTCTCAATAAAACTTACATGCACTTGTAGCTGGAGTTGAGAGCTTCGTTTCGGTATAAAAATCGTGAAGAACGGTGAAGAAATGAGGGAGAATGAGGTATGTGAAGATTGTAGAATGGAAATAATGCTTTGAATGTGGAGGTTGAAGATGATCGTCGTGATAGCTGATCTTTATTCACTAAAAATTGGCCAAATTTCCATATTGACCCTATATTTATAATATCTTTTAAAAATTGCCCAAAAGTAATTATACTTTAACTTTAACTCCTTCTAACTAATTCATTTTAGCAATTAGCTTATATATATAAAATTTGGGGTATTACAAGAAAAGTTTGATTATGGTGTATTTTTACTCCAGGGAGATGCATATGATTGGTGGGAAACTATTCCTAATAGCACAGTTCAGCCCCCTGTGTTGACATGGGATGACTTTGTTCGTGAGTTTCGTAATAATTATATGCCAGAGGTGTATGTAGATGACAAAAAGAGATGCATATGATTGGTGGGAAACTATTCCTAATAGCACAGTTCAGCCCCCTGTGTTGACATGGGATGACTTTGTTCGTGAGTTTCGTAATAATTATATGCCAGAGGTGTATGTAGATGACAAAAGGAGGGAATTTATGAATCTGAAACAGGAAAGAATGACTGTGGCTGAATATGAAGTCAAATTTAATCAACTGTCAGCTTATGTTCCTTCTTTGGTGGCTACGGAAAAAGACAAATGCAAGAAGTTTGAGGAAGGTTTGAAATATGAAATTCGAAGTAAAATTACAGCTTCTGATCTTGAAACCTATCAAAAACTAAAAGATGCAGCTATTAGAGGCGAAAGGTTGGAAAAAAAAGAATTGATTTCCAAACAAAAAGGGGTTATAATCATTCTAGTGTTGAGCAGAGTAACACGTTTGTCAAACGTCAAGCTAATTCAACTCTTTCATAGTCAAAAGCTAGAAGTGGATATTTTTCTAATCGAGGGGGAAGAATGAGTGCTCCATCTTATTCAAGACAGATTCAAAGGCAAAGCTCAGTATTGAAATCAGTTTGTAATATATGTGGAAGATATCATGAGGGAGAATGTAGGAAACTGACTGGGGGATATTTCTATTATGGTTCCTTAGATCATTTTCTACGTGATTATCCAAAAAAGGGAGTATCTGGCAGAGATGGTTCAGAGGCTACAGTACAAAATACAAGGGCGAGTTGGGTTGTTATGCCAGCAGGTAGAGGTAGAAGCAGAGGAGCGACAATGAGTACTGCTGGAGGCATTGGTAGATCTGAAGCTCAGGGTTCTAGACCACAAACTCAAGTTCGAGCATTTGCTTTCAATAGATAGGAAGCCATTGCTGCACCACAAGTTGTGACAGGTAAACTTTCGATTTGCAATCTAGAAGCTTATGCATTAATTGATTCTGGATCCTCTCATTCATTTATATCATCAAATTTGGCATCACATTTTCATATAGATTATGAATCATTGGGGTTTGATTTAAATGTGGGGACTCCATTAGGAGAGTTTGTGATAGTAAATCAGGTGTATCGAAATTGTTTGATTCAAATTGGCTCGGCAGAATTGAGTGTAGACTTGATATTGCTAAGTATTAGAGAATTTGATGTGATACTGGGTATGGATTAGTTCACAAAGCATCATTAAACTGTTAAATGTTTCACTAAAGAGGTTATTTTTAAGCCACCGGATCAACCAAAAGTTATCTTTCAAGGGGACCCTCAGTTTGTACCAACTTGTTTGATCTCTGCCATCCGTGCTTTCCGTTTAATCAAGGGTGGATGCCAAGCATATTTGGCGCATATCATCGATACCAAAGCAACAGATGTAGCACTTGAGAATATTCCCGTGGTAAATGAATTTCCAGATGTATTTCCTTCAGACTTGCCGGGTATACCTCCTAGTCGAGAAGCAGAGTTTACAATTGATTTGATTCTAAGAACTGCACCAATTTCTATCTCACCTTATAGAATGGCGCCAGTTGAATTAAAGGAGTTGAAAACACAATTACAAGAACTACTTGATAAGGGGTTTATCCGACCTAGTGTGTCCCCGTGGGGTGCTCCCGTTTTGTTTGTCAAGAAAAAAGATGACACAATGCGATTATGTATTGACTACAGACAGTTGAATCGGGCCACCGTGAAGAATAAATATCCTTTACCTCGAATAGATGAATTATTTGATCAATTGCAGGGAGCACATGTATTCTCAAAAATTGGCTTGAGATCGGGGTATCATCAACTCAAAATTTCAGAAACAGATGTTCCAAAGACGGCTTTCCGAACTCGGTATGGGCATTATGAATTTCTTATGATGCCGTTTAGGTTGACAAATGCACTAGAAGCTTTTATGGCATTAATGAATAAGGTATTTCAAAAGTACCTTGACAAGTTTGTTATTGTTTTCATTGATGACATACTTGTGTATTCAAAGAGAAAAGAGGAGCACAAACATCATTTAAAAATTGTGCTGCAGATATTGAGGGAAAAGTAGTTGTATGCAAAGTTTAGCAAATGTGAATTTTGGATGGATCATGTTTTATTTCTAGGAGATGTGATTTCAGGTCAGGGTATACAGGTAGATCCTAAGAAGATTGAAGCAGTAGTTAATTGGGAAGTGCGAAAGTCTATAATAGAAGTAAGAAGTTTTCTAGGGTTAGCTGGATACTATAGACGTTTTGTTGATGGATTTTCTCTTATTGCTGCTCCATTGACTAAACTATTACGAAAGAACATTTCATTTCAGTGGACAGACGCTTGTCAGCAAAGTTTTGAAGAGTTAAAGAGACGATTGACTTTTGCTCCAATTTTGACGATTCCTACTGGCATGGGAGGATTTGTGGTATATACTGATGTGTCTCATCAAGGTTTAGGGTGTGTTCTAATGCAACATGGTAAGGTAATTACATATGCATCGAGACAATTAAAACCATATGAATTATCATATCCAGTGCATGATTTAGAACTTGCTGTTGTGGTGTTTGCTTTGATGATTTGGCGACATTATTTGTATGGAGAAACATTTCAAATTTTTACTGATCACAAAAGTCTGAAATATTTGATGAGTCAAAAAGATTTAAATATGAGACAACGAAGATGGTTGGAATTGTTAAAGGATTATGATTGCACAATAGAGTATCATCCTAGAAAAGCGAATGTGGTAGCAGATGCTTTAAGCAGAAAACCTGGTAGTGTTTTAGCTCATGTTCAAGTATCTACATTTCCTTATTTGGTGCAACTCCGTGCTATGAATGTTGAGTTAGATTTGAAGGAGAATGGAGTTCTGTTGGCCAACTTTAAGGTGAGACTAGTGTTATATGATAGAATCAAGGAAGCTCAAATTTGGGATCCACAGTTCAAGGAAATAATGGAAAGTGTAGAACGAGGGAAAAGTACTAATGTTGCAGTTGAAAATGGTACTTTGATGATAGAACAAAGAATTTGTGTGCCAAATGTTGATAATCTACGTAAGGAGATTCTAGAAGAGGCTCATACTGCTCTATACGCCATGCATCCTGGAATGACAAAGATATACAATACTTTGTGGTCTCATTTTTGGTGGCCTAGAATGAAAAAAGATGTGGCAGAATATGTTTCTAAATGTCTAACATGTCAGCAGATCAAAATAGAACATCAGGCTCCAATTGGAAAACTACAGCCATTATCTATACCAGTCTGGAAATGGGAAAGGGCAACTATGGATTTTGTTTATGGACTACCAAAGACTCCAAGCAAGAACTATGCTATTTGGGTAGTTGTGGATCGATTAACAAAGTCAGCTCACTTTTTACCTATACGGTGGGGTTGTTCACTTGAGAATTTGGCTAAGAAGTACGTGAATGAGATTGTTAGATTACATGGGGTGCCGGTATCTATTGTATCAGATAGAGACCCACGATTCACATCTCGGTTTTGGACGACTTTACAACATGCTTTGGGTACAAGGTTAAATTTTAGCACTGCATTTCATCCTCAAACTGACGGGCAATCTGAAAGAACAATTCAGACATTAGAAGATATGCTTCAAGCTTGTGTTCTTGAGTTCAAAGGTGCGTGGGATGAATATATTGCTTTGATAGAATTTGCTTATAATAATCATTATCATAGCAGTATAGGTATGGCACCATATGAGGCATTGTATGGAAGAAAATGCAGAAGCCCTATTTATTGGGACGAAGAAGGCATGCGTGTTTTAGAAGGTCTTGAGAAAGTGCAAGATGCAGTGGAGAAAGTGAAGGTAGTCAGAAGCAAACTTAAAGCAGCCCAAGACAGACAGAAAAGTTATGCAGATCAACACAGAAGAGAGATGGAGTGTGATGTAGGGGAGAAAGCATTTCTCCGAGTTTCACCTTGGAAAGGCGTGATAAGATTTGGAAAGAAAGGAAAATTAAGTCCAAGGTACATTGGACCGTATGAAATTCTTGAAAAAGTTGGTCCTCTTGCTTACAGATTAGCATTACCTCTAGAGTTAGCTCAAATTTATGATGTTTTTCATGTAAGTATGCTCAGAAGATACCGATCAGATCCTACACATATAATAAACGACCAAAGAATTGAAGTTGCTGATAACCTCAGTTATGTAGAAGAGCCAGTGGCAGTCATTGGGTATAAAACAAAACAGTTAAGAAATAAAGAGATACCATTGGTTAAGATTCTGTGGAGAAGTCATTCAGTAGAAGAAGCTACATGGGAAACGAAGGAAAATATGAGAAAAGAATATCCGTACTTGTTTCACGAATCAGGTAATGAATTTCGTGGATGAAATTCTTTAAAGAGGGTTAGAAATGTAACATCTCGATTTTGTGCATTTCATTTCATATAGATATATGCATTACATGACATTGTTAGGGACATTAGAATAATAATATTAGGATAAGTGAAAATATATTAAATAGATGTTTAAGTGTGTCTTGAAGTATAGGGACTAAATTGAAGAATCTTAAAAGTATAAGGAATAAAGTGTAATTTGTTAAATTTATAATTAAATAATATTATATATAATTTCAGATCAGGTAATAATAATAATAATAATAATAAGATAGTGGTGAGTGTAAAAAACATAATTACATAGGGATAGATATGAGATTTTACTCAAACCCATAAGATAACCTTGTGGAAGGTTTATGTGATCCATTCTAATCTGGAAATCTCCAGAAATTTAGAGAGAGAAACACCTTAAAGAGAGAGAAAGTGAAGAAAAAGGGAAGAAGAAGAAGAAGTGGTAGTAGTAGAAAAAGAGAAAGGTATGTTTACACATCACTTTGCACAAATTATTTCATAATTTTGGAAGCTGATTTTGAGAGAGTTAAAGAAGGGAAAGTTTTGAGTTTAGGTCTTAGGTAAATCTCAAAATTTGTTTCATGCAATTTGGTTAAGTATTTTAGGAGATAGGGTATAATCTCTTAAACTAGCGCTAAGTTGAATCTTATACATGAAGCTGTTGTTGTGGTATGTTTTTGAAGCCTTTAAAGACTTCATTTGGAGAGGTGTTAAAAATAAGAAATGTTCAAATATGTCTTATTTAGTGATCTGGAAAGTTTGGTTAGTATTGTATTTGTATGTTAAGGTATAACTAGGAAAGAAGTTTATATGTGCTATGTTGCCTATGTGTTGACACAGTATCATATTATAAATTCGGCTATAAATTGTACAACGCATAGAAAATTCTGAATTTGGATATAGTATACTCCTGTTTGTCTAGTTTAAGTAGGAAAAAGAATCAGAATATTTGGAATTATATCTTTTGAGTTATAAGTGATTTGGTAGAACTGGTACAGGGAAATTGTGTTCAAAATAAGACTCAAAGAGAAATATTGTAATAAATTATGTGTACTTGGACATTCTATAAAACTTTAGTATGATATGAATATATGAGTCTAAGATAAAATAAAATCAGAATTAGTTCATTTGGATAAGTGAAAGGGAGTTATAAGGTTTTTAATATTAAGAGGTCATATTAGTATAGACACAAATATCATTTGATGGACACAAGTGTAATGAAATGAAAAATAAAAATCAATAAGTAAATAATATTAGGTTTAAAGAGGGTGTAATTTATATTTAATCATATGTTAAATTATATTATAGGTTCTCATAATATCGAAGATATTCCGGAGGAAGGTTCAAACCATCATCGAGAAAATAGCGGCATAGATGTGACTATAAACATGATATGAAGTTATTTTTTTATTTGTGTTTGTGAATTGAGAATTGTGGAGTTTGATTGAATACATAATGATGTGAATTGTTGAAATTGATTTGAATAGATATGAATTGATACTTATTGAACATTATTTGTGATAATTGGATGTAAATGAGGAGTATGTGTGTATGTTAAATGTGACACTTCTTGAATATTATTTGTTATAGTTGGATGCAAATAAGGAGTATGTGTAAACGGATGGCGTTGTGACATACCAGTTCAGTCACTGTTATGACTACTTGAAATTATATGGACTACTTGGACCTATACGGTCAATATTTGGACTACTTGGACCTATAAGGTTAATATTTGGACTACTTGGACCTAAATGGCAATACGTGGACTACTTGATTATATGGACCGAAACAAGGTTATGTTATACCTGTTACCTGTTATTTGATCCTAGGTAGTGACTGGCTGGTGGTGTCACAACATTAATATAGCAGTTCATTCATTTGTATTTGTATGACTTGGGTGTGAGACTTGTTTACGTGATTGTGTGTGATTGGTCTTCATTGATTATTTATATTCACTGAGTTGCGACTCATATAAATCGCTAAATTTTCCAGCTAGTTGAAGTGAACGTTAGACTGGGACTCTAGAAGCTTAAAGAACTATAGATTCCATGGATGAAAGGTCGGTCTGCTGGGTTCCATCTCACTCTCTCTCCTCTTATCATAAGCATGTAGAATAAGTAAACTTTTGGAACTAAATAAGTTGTAAAATTTATGTATAAAGATATATGTATATATAAGTATATATTAACGTGTACGCGTTTAACATTACTACGAGTATAAGTATTAATAGATGCTTTGTCTAATGAATAATCTAGTAAAAAAAAATTCTACGTATAGGGTGTTACAAGTGTTGTCGGGTGGAGATCGAACAGACATTAATGGCGACTAGTGAAGGAGAACGAACAGAAAAGTTATTCCATGCCAGTGGTTGTGTTCTGAAAGTGATAGAGAGATGAATAGAGAGAAGGTTTTGGTTTTGTAAGAAATCCAAATACAGAAAAAGGGAGACTGAAGAAGAGACGTGAAGGTGATCATGGGGTTAATATTTCCTTTAATTATTTTTATTTGAGTTGTTAATTCTTTTTAACACATGTCATTTTTTTAATGGAAGGCATACCACATCACCTTTCTTAGGTGGTATGCCTGGCGTACAATAAAATTTCTCTTTGTCATATTATATTAAGAAATCCACAATTTTATGTTTTTATGATAATGTGTTGGTTAATCATGTCTTTGCATTGTAGGTGTTCATGTTACATAAATTTTCTCTATATATGTGTAATATGGATGACAAGCCTGCACTAGTCATTAGTGTTGTGGATAGTATGACTTACAAGTTAAGGACGAATCATGCAGAAGCAATTGATGTTGCCAAATATGTGTTATCATAATTTATGTTAACTTATATCTAAGTTAACCCAGGTACATGCTTGTAATTATGTTTATTGAGTGGAATAACATTATAAATTGTTATAGGTATAACATCTATTTGGATCCCTAAACTAAAGCTTCAAAGTCAATTAGGACCCTAAATTATCAAAATCATCAATTAGGCCCCTGAACTACCTAAAAATCATCAATTGAGTCCTCATTCTAAACAAAAATATTCAATTTAGGCCTCATCGAAAATCATTCGGTTGAACAGTTTCATACGTTTTTTTCCAAACCCATTTTGAACCAACACAGATATTATTACAGTCTATATCAAATAGTCATAGTTTCCGATTTTAGAGTAGAATAGAGACTTAATTGATGCTTTTTACTTAGTTTAGGGACCTAATTGATAATTTTAATAGTTTACGGTTCTAATTGATTTTGGAGCTTTAGTTTAGGGACTCAAATGGACGTAATGCCATTGTTATAATTTACAAATATTATATGAAAAATATTCATTTTATTTTTTTTATTGCACTTTTGGACAGGAAGTGGTGCAATTCTTCTAGGTGCAGAGAGTCATGTTGAATGAACCCTGTTGAAGCCAATTCTATGGTCGGTAGCATCTGTGCAGGGGTAAATGATTTATTCATTTCTTCTTTTGCTACCGCATGCTTTTCTATTGTGAATTATTTAGTTTAAGAGTTGGATATTTAGTAACACTTTAGTTCAATAGCATTAAAAATAATCCTTTTAATTCAAATATAGTATGCCCTTAAAACTGATTTTACAAAAGATATGGAATTCAATGTTTGTAAAACTTTTAAAACAGATAAAATACCATTGACTGGATGTAATAATTTCTGTAACAGATAATAAGTTATGAATAATAATAAGGGAAAAGTACAAAAATAAACCTTGTGGTTACACCTGTTTTCGATCAACACTCATGTGGTTTAAAAGTTTGCAAAATGGTACATTGAGGTTCATTCCGTTAGCAAACACATACCAAATTGACTAACGGTGTTAAAAGCCAAAGGGGAAAGAGTTAATTTGGTTCTTATATTTGTTTATTTTATAAATTAACCCCCCTTATTATTTAATTATTACAAACAAATCCCAAAATAAAAAATAAAAATCAATTAAACCATCTTTTCCATCTCTCTTTAATTTCTTATTTTTTTCTTATTTCTCTCTTCTCTCTTAATTTTTCTCTTTCTAAAATCAATTGAACATAAGAAAATACATGTTTACCAAATTAGCAATGCCAGGAGTACATTTTAGTTGCTTTGGTGCTGGAAGTGACATAGGAGACAGAGGACCACTCGAGTTGTCCAAATTGGATCGGGATTATTTCTCTCTCTAGATTTGTTGTTGATTTTGATTTGGTAAACAGGTTTTTTCTTATGTTAAAATGATTTTAGAGAGAGAAAAATTAAGAGAAAGGAGGGAGAAAGAAGAAAAAAAAGAAATTAAAAAGAGATGGAAAAGATGGTTTAATTGATTTTTTATTTTTATTTTGGGGTTTGTTTGTGATAATTAGATAATAAGGGGCGTTAATTTATAAAATAAACAAATATAAGGACCAAATTAACTCTTTTTTCTTTGACTTTTAACACTATTAGTCAATTTAGTATGTGTTTGCTAACGGAATGAACCTCAATGTACCACTTTGCATACTTTTAAACCACATGGGTGTTGATCGAAAACAGGTGTAACCACCAGGTTTATTTTTGTACTTTTTTCCTAATAATAAACTTGCTTGAATAATAAATAGAGTAGGGATAGAAAAATTGTGAGACATGAAGATTTATAATGGTTCGGGAAAACTAGGGATACTCCACTCCTCAAGACTGCGTCTTAGGATTTATATTGTAATCTTTTAATAGGTACATATCAAACATTCCTTAAGTTTATAGGTTCTTTTGATGAATATTTGAGGAAATGAATTCAAAATTGGACACAATCGTTGACTTTTTACCTTTTTCGCTCCGATTCGGTAAAAAGAGAGAGTCAAATTTTGGTTTACTTCTCGATTTTCATCCATGTATATTTGATCGAATCTAGTATCCTCAGGATGCGTCTAACCATGGTTTTATTACTTTATATTTAGCAGTTAAAATTTGGGAGAATTTACTCAGTATGTTTTATTTTGAAGAATTATATCATCCATATCTCATATATCTTGGGATCAATCCTACATAAAAATAAACTTTTAATATATTCAAGAAAGGAGAATTATCACTTCTAACATATTCATAATGAGGGAAATCCCTTAATATTGAGACCTATAGTAGTAGTTTTCTCCAATTCATCACAACATACTTCCTTTTCAAATAGAAATTTGAATCATTAATTTTATCATTAATGCTTTAAATATATGTATTATACTACTAACGGATTTTTCTTATAATATATTATGTCACTAAATCACGAACCTCATTTATCTCCTCCGCCAAATACGGTGTTTTTGAATGTGGAAAATCTTAAAAAGTGTCAATATCTTAAGAATGTCAACATCAGAATAAAATTAAAGTAGAATATTTATTACAACCTCAACAACACTTACATGTGCTAAATCCGTATTCTGATACTGATTTTGCACTATTTCAAACATATAGCACATCCTTTGCATAAAAAATGAAAATTATATTTGTTCACTACTCCATGAAAAGCTATATTGCCTTTTAGGACATCCTTTGCTCATCTGATAAAGGTCTAAATGCCTTATACATAATAATAATAATAATAATAATAATAATAATAATAATAATAATAATATGCATGTTTAAAATAATTTAAATAAATAAATGCAAAAATACATAATTAATATAAATCTTGTTGTCTTACTTATTCACATGAAGCTTAATTTTGAATTTGTCAACTCCGGACTTTATCGAATCAAATGAGTATTGTTTACCGCTTTTTTTAATCATGTCCGAGCGTGCCAGAAGTTTTGTAGAAAAACCTCAAAATGTATCTAAATCTAACTTCTATCAAAGACGATCGTGTGAAAGCTTAAAGGACATAAAAAAGCTTAAAGGACATAAAAAAAAAAGAAGCTTAAAGTTCGTAGTTAAATCTAGAAGACTGATCTTAACTAAATTGTAATTATGTCAAGAATTGTAAATTGAATTGACTAATTTTAAATTGAACAATTGAAAAGACTAAAGAAATCGAGAAATTACAATAAAAGATGAACAAAATAATAAAAATGACTAAGTTGCAGCCATTGAAGAATACTGGATTCTGTCTGGTTTTTATGTTGTTCAACGAGTTTCCTTTTTAACCTTACTCCCAAGAGCATATAATCACTACTCTCCACTACTCCTGAACTTAAGCCACTTCTTATTGTCGAATACTCCATGATTGCACGTGTTTTCCATATTTAGTAAGAAAGTTCCAAATTTTTGTAAGAAAGATCAATGATTTGCTAAGGTTGCTCCATAACTGATAAATAAGAAAGTTTCTAACTGTTCTCTTTCTCTATAACCGTCCAACAAGAAAGTTCATTACTACTTTCTCTCCCACTAATGCACTTTCCACCCCACTAATTCTTTTCCAACTTCAACGATTTTGCTGCTACATATTTGTGGATTTAATTAGATAATTGCACACTTCAGCCATCATTTTTGGTAAATTACAAAATCCACCCTATACTTCTAATGTGAGTAAATTACATCAAAGATAATTACATTTTACCACAAAAATATACCTTAAATATGGATGACCGGACAATTTAATAATTCTAACAGGCATTGGCCAATCAATTCGAATTTAACCATTTATTTCACTATTTTTAAAATTTGACTACTTATTTGACAATTTTTAATTAAAAATAGAAGACCTACTCTTTCCTTTAAATCCTATCGCTCTCTTGGTGTCTCTCTATCCTCTTTATCTCTCTTTTCCTTTCTCTACTCTTGGAAGTCAAGAAGAAAGAGAAAAAGAAAGTGGAACAAAGAAAGTGGTTCAGATTCCGATTGTCCATTTGTAGCTGCTACGATATCGAAACGAATCCTGAAGAAAAGAGAGAGAAAACCCGGGCTCGGCTCGGCTGTGATACAGCGCTGAACCACGTAGAGGCGGAGCGGCAACCGAGAAAGAAGCTGAACCACTGATTCTACACCTTAAGAGCGGTGGTTCCTAACGTTTCAAGGATTGATAAAGCATCATTGTTATCTGATGTTGTGTGTTATATAAACGAATTGAAGGCGAAGATTGATGAATTGGAGTCACACGTTACACAAAAGGAAACGAAGAAAGTGAAAGTGGAAGTTGCAGACAACACAGAAAATCAAAGAACAACCACGATGAATTATGGTTATGCTTCCATTTTGAAAGGATCCAAATTTTTAAAGCCTGCATAATTGTTACTTGAAGAGTTTTGTGATGTGGGGAGATCAATTTACAGTGAAAAAATCACCATGGATGCCTCTTATTTGAACAATATTTATATTTCAATTCTTTAACAATGGAGGATGGAAAATTTGTGGTGTATATCATTGAAGAAACTAATTCATAGGAAATATTGAATTTTCATTTTGAGAGAGAGAAATAAACTATTTCTAGAGAGAGAAAGAAACTGGGAGAGAAATAAAGGCAAAAAGTATCATTAGGCCCCCTGATCTTTCATTTTTTTTGGTTATTAAGCCCTTAATCTTTTATTTAGATACATTAAGCCCTTTTATGACCAAATTAGTAAGTTATGAACATAAAATTCGGTTAACTGGATGTTATTCATTGCATCTGCATTCGAAATTTATAGTTTTTCACTGTTTGAAAGGAGTTTTGGATGTGTAATGTGGTTGTAGGAAAACTGTTAAAACCTTAATTCAAACTGTAAAAAATATATATTTTTTTTAATAATTTCAAATACAGATGAAGTTAATAACATATTTTTAACAGAATTATATGTTCATAACTTACTAATTTGGTCATAAAGGGCCTAAGGAGACAAAAAATAAATGATGAGGGGCTTAATGTATCCAAATAAAAGATCAAGGGCTTAATGAACCACAAAAAATGAAAGTTCAGGCGCGTAATGATGCTTTTTGCCAGAAATAAACAAAGGAAAAAATGTCAAGATGAAGAAGAACTATTAATGGAAGAGAGAGAAAAAACATTAAAAGAAAATTTAAAAATTTAGTCAAAATTTTAATTAAAATGGTCAAAACTCGCGTTGACCAGTTAGTAACTGGCTAAACGTACTAAATTGTCCGATCATCGTTACTTCAGGTATATTTTTGAGACAAAATGTAATTCAGATACCAAAGTGTAAATTAAGGTATAATTCAGGTATCATTGGTGTAATTTACTCTTAATGTCTCATACATTTTCACGAAAAAGTTATAATTGGTAAAATAATACCAAATCTAAGCCAAATTAAGTACATTAATTGCAAAATTAGTCCAAATTAAATTAAAGGGTGAAATAAGTATATATGACGTTTATCCAGAGAAATGACAAGAAGAACTCGGTGCTCACTAATAAATTAAACGGTAATTTTAACAATCAATGGCTAATAATCAACTCAATTATAGCTTTTGCAATTAAAAAATAATTCATAATTAAATTTAATTAACTGTTGGTTGTATGAGCATACAATGAACCTCTTCAAACTTTGTAATTCCATCGTATGTATCATGTAATGTGTAGCACTTGCAAAGTTCTTCCATAATTCGATTTTCATTTATATTAGTTGGGCAAAAGAATCCAATTGGAATTCATATCTCTAAGAGCCATGCATAATATTATATTAATTAACTGTTAGATTTAAAAAAATCAGATAAATTAAACAAAAAAGTTTAAGTATCTTACAACATAAAAAAATTGCATAAGTGGAGCACCGAACCAAGCTACTTCGAGCATCTGAGTTATGTCTTCTCGTATGAGCCCGATGCGAGTATCTTCAAGATAACAAAATTGCCAAAATAAATGTTGTTATTTGGACCAAAACCAAACACAACAGATTCTAGTTTTCTACACATGCCATTTAAATGAGTAAAGTTACTAAAGTATATTTTCGATGCCACAAAGGATGTATTTGTTGCATGAACACTATCAACATGTGGTCTTTTGCCACTATACTTTGGAATCATGCGTGCCTAATAACCAATTAAGTAGATATTAATACTCAATCCATAAATGTATAAGAATACTTTAATATATTATATTGAAAAGTTAGTTATCTTGTCATTAGAAATAATAACAACCAAATTTTTTGGGCATTGTGTGAAAAAACCTTCAGCTTCACCAAGTTGCGTAACAAAGCTAACATGCACTGAAAGAGGTTTATCTTCATAGCCCGTCAAAACTAAATCGAAGGACATTTTCACGTGGCCGAGACGCAAAGGCTCACTCTAATTTAGGTGCAATTCTTGGTAGCTGGTACCTTTTTCAACAATTAGTTTCTCAGAGCCAACCATCAACGTTAAGTGGCATTTTTGCATCTATAGATGGACCAAAAAAATGCACATCAAAGTCATCATAATACTTCTAAACCAATACATCAAAAACCAAAATTCATTCACAAAACTGGTAAAACCAGTTTTGTCTCCATTCTTCATGCTTTTAGTGGTTGAAAATGGATTGAAGTTGGATGTATGGTCATCGAACGATTGCAAGGTTCTTACAAGGATTGAAGAATTTACTATGGTTGCCCATAAACTCCAATTAGAGAGTGAATCAAATACACTTTTCTATCCTTGTTGTGAATGCAAAGGTCGAGGGGTGTATCGTGACATATGGTGATGATGTTCATTGTGAATGAGGATATCAATGTCGAAAATGAAAATGAAGTGGAGCATGATATGATTAACCAGATGATAACGAAACCATTTTACAGAGCATACCGTATGTATGTAAGTATTTTGAGAGTCGTCGGGAAATCATTGTGTTATGGCATTCAATGAACTTTCTATCATCCTAAAATGATATTCAACTTAAAAGTGAGAGATAGTTCGACTAACAAGAGTGTTACGCAGTTGGTGAAAAGTAATTATTATTATTATTCGTTTGTAAAATCAATAATTGGTCGCTCAACAATATTGGACTTCTATTGACCGATTTTATATATAAAAGGTTTCTAATAACATTACAAATATTTTTAATACGAGTAGATTAAAATAAAACTTATTGTACAATATAGTTTCTTTCTCCTAATGTAGAGGATGAAAGTGTATTATGAACATATAACTCTAAAATATATAGTCAACAACCGAAACCCCAGATTGGAAAGACCATGGAAGATCAATAATAACCATGCAATCTTCATAACTAAATTCAACTTGTGCTCCATCAATCCTACAAGTTATAGGTTTATGTGATGCAAAAGCCCTCATTTCTCCAACTCCTTTTACTCCAATTTGAGCTGAATTATGGGTATAGGCCAATGATTGGATTGCACCACCGGTGTTGAGCATGTTGACTAGCCCAATTGGTGCAAATTGCACTGATTTTTCAGCCAAGGTTGTGACTGGAGAAACAGTGACAAGCTCGAATTTGAATGGATCTAGTGCTATTTCAATGTTGTCATTTGAGGTGGAGATGACTAAGTTCTTAGCTTGAGATGAGTACATGGCAAATACTTCTACTTCATCAATGGGAATTGGGTTTTTTCCACTTTTCCATTCTATGTCTTTAGGAGTAGTTTTACAAGTTACTGAGTGAGAAAATTGAGATGCACATTTGTTACGTCTACTTTCTTTACACCATCCTCCTCCTTGGCAGTTGAATACTCCGATAACTCCAGTGAACTGTTATAATTTACAATTATAATAACAAAATAGTCAGCCAATTATTCAATTAAAACAGAAAGAAACTTAATACATCATAATCTCCTGAATTTTGTCTAAAAACTCGATTGGCCCCTTAAATTTATAGATTATTTCATGACCTCATGAACTTTGCATAAAATGACATGATTAACCTCCTAAGTTCATATGGCAGAAGAAATGAAGATTTTGAAAATTGAAATGTAAGTCTATGGAGTCAATACGTTACTTTGAACCAATTTAGGTGGCCAATAAGTTTTTTTTATGTATGTAAATAGATATATTCCAAACGTAATTGTAAATTTTATCTGGAACATTTTCAATGTAAAGCAATTTTAGATCTAGACAGTAGTGGAGTCAGCCCTTAACTACTTAAAGCGTAAAGAAAATATATGGACTGAGACAAAATAATAAAATAAAATATATAATCCTTCATTTACGGGGATGCAATCAACACAACACCAAATGAAGATAGAGACAGTTGGTAGAAAAAGAAGCAACTGAATAAGAGATGTTTCCAAGTAAAAGTTGGTTTTATGGGTTTTGATATTTGCTTCCAAAAATTATTCAAAGTACCTTTTAGCTTAAAATTATAAACATTAATGATATAATTACTATTTCTAACGTTAGAGATATATATGTATTTTCTAAAAAATATTAGGAGTAACACAAAAACTAAACTACCAAATGTAGGGCACAAATTATATAGGGAAATTTATACTCGTTAAAAGTGACAAAAGGTTTACTTTATTATGGACCCAACCAAGCCCATTTTTTGTGGGCTGAGATGGGCTTAGCTTGAATTTAGGATAACTGACCTTATTGAGGTTCCAAATTTTGAGCATGGTTTTGCCATCATGAAGAGGGTCCTCAAAGAGACAATCTCTGGTGGGAAGGGCATAATAATTACACCGGAGGATAGAGCCGTCCGGCAAGACTAGACGTTTGAGCAATGAAAAGTTGTGTTTGCCGACGGAATCACTTATGTAAACTGGGCCGCCAGAAATAGCCCTAGAAGCAGCATGGAAGTCGGCACAAGGATGAGTAGATTGGAACATGTCCCAATCAGGATGTATAAAATTGCCCATCCATAAGCTATTGTATGCACAATGCACCATATGACAACCTTGTAGCCAAAATGTGCCATTTGGGTCACCAGACGGATCCGTACACCAAAAATCATCACCTATTAATTATAACATCGCCATATTATATGGTTAGTTCTAATTATGACAAATCTAATTCTCCAGACCTTTTATACATATTACCAAAAAAAACGTTGGAATCTCAAACTTTAATTTATAGAGAAAATTACATAGAAATTCACTTTTTTAAAACTATCTACAACTATATCACGTCATAATTTTGAATTATACCAAACTAATAATTTTAAATAAAACCGTTAATCTATAAAATTTATAAATTTAATTTTCTCTTTCATATATAAAATTTTCAAAATTGTATTATTCATTGATTAATTATCCAATAAATAAATAAAAATGATCATCTAACTAAATCCAAATTAAATAGCGGATAAGCTAACCTGTGCCTCATGGCACAGGTTTATCTTTGATATTAATTACTTTTTAGCATGATAATTACTTCTTTTTGGCTGTAAATGTAGGGTAAATTACACCCATGGCCACAGAACTTTATTCATTTCATATTATGACCATTCAACTTTATTTCTTTCCGGTATGGCCACTGAACTTTACACTTTTTAACATCGGTGACCACTTAACTTCATTTCTTCCCGATATGGCCACTGAACTTTACACTTTTTAATACCGGTGGCAACTAAATTTTAACTAACTTCTCAAAATGACCGTTAACGATCTCAAAATGAAAATATTCAAGAATTAAAGTTGTTCAGAACGACATTTACCATGAAACCACATTTTTTATTTTTGAAACTCACATTTTTTGAAAATCACATTTTTTATTTTTAGCCTTCAGTGGTCGTTTTGAGGCTAAAAAATCCAAAGCCTTAATGATATTCTAAGGAACTTTAATTCTTGAAAATTTTCGTTTTGAGGTTATGTATGTGTTGTTTGGTTAGGAGAGAGAAATTGAATTTTTAGAGAGAGAAAGCTCCGAAAAATGTGATTTTCAAAAATAAAAAATGTGGTTTCATGGTAAATGTCGTTCTGAACAACTTTAATTCTTGAATATTTTCATTTTGAGATCGTTAACGGTCATTTTGAGAAGTTAGTTAAAATTTAGTTGCCACTGATATTAAAAAGTGTAAAGTTCAGTGGCCATACCGGGAAGAAATGAAGTTAAGTGGTCACTGATGTTAAATAGTGTAAAGTTCAGTGGTCATACCAGAAAGAAATAAAGTTGAGTGGTCATAATATGAAATGAATAAAGTTCTGTGGCCATGGGTGTAATTTACCCTACATTTACAATAAAAAGAAGTAATTATTACGTCAAAAAGTAATTAATATCAAAGATAAACCTGTGACATCACAGGTTAGATTATCCGATTAAATAAACAAGTTTGTTTAAGAAAATTAAACAATCCATACACGAAACTCTAGAGTCAAGTTTAGGTGAAATTAATTAATTTATTTATTAGAAAGAAGTTTTGGTGAATTGTGTATTGAGGAAGTAGTCAACATATAAAGATCTCATACACGTGTTGATGTGTAAATATAATATGGATAAGGTTTTATGCACCGACCAAGCAATAAATTGGAAAATAATGATTTTAGTAGCATATCCTAATTAACTACTAATGGACCCACATGAAACCAACAAGAGATTTTAAATATTTTATTTATAGGGTTTCTAATTAAAAAATGGAAGAGAAATTAAAATATATATATATATATATATATATATATATATATATATATATATATATATATATATTGAGAATAACATATATATGTAATATAATTTTGATTAGTTAAATATAAGTATTATTTTGGGAATAACATAAAAAAGCGTCGGACAAGAAAACATACCAACACGGCCAAGAGAAATGGCTTGAGTACCAAGGAACATGAAATCGTTACAGTGCTCCATGCTTGCTATTACACCATTTCCATTGAAATGTTTTATCACAGATGTTGTCAATGCTTTGAAGTATGCTTTTGCTAGCTCTACTCTCCCTCCATAATTTTCGGATAACATCTCCAACAACTGTTTATACAAATTAAATATTATTTCGGATTAATAAATAAAATAAGATGACGTGACATAACGTTAGAGTGATCATATTGATCAACGTTAAAGGACATTTATATTATTAGAGTGTAAAATTAAAGAGCTATAATATTTGATTTTGAAATTCACAAACGAAAATAAGTGAAACGTGAAACGTTTCTGATACTATGAACGGAATTTACCGACATTAAAATTGTAGGTAGAATTTACTTACATGAATAACGTCCACCTTGACACCATCAATTCCAACTTTTTTCAAGTGAGAATGAATCCCTTCATACATCTCATCAACCATCTCCGGCCGCACTAACCCCACACCATTATTGACAATCTTATCAACGGCAAGATCCTCCATAGTCAACTCCAATCCCGGTGACAATTTAGGCTTGACCACCACAGATTCCGGCAGTCCCGGCACATTTGGCCTTAACCCACCCCAGTAACCACAAAGTGCATGCCATACATACACATAATCCACACTAGTAAATTCCTCTTTAAGGTCCCTAATAAATCCACTCATTCCCTTTTTATCCAAACTTTTAGGACTCACATAATCCCTAAATTTGTAATTTTCCTCAAATTTCAACAGCCTACATGGCATTTGCTCTCCTGCTACAGCATGACTTATTCCCTCTTTTGTGATTGGATCCTCATCGTGACTAATAGACTGCCACCCGTCATCAATCAGTACAAGGCCAGGTGGACAACCTCCATTGGTCAAATCTTTGACTCCTTCCCATACTCCTTGAGGGTGCACCGCAAGATAAAATGCATCCCATGTACACCACCCAAACTTATCTACTATACCCGGAGGTGTCTTTTCTTCAAGTAACTTAAAGCTCCCTAAATGAACCTTAATCACCTTCATCGCTTCTTTCACCAAATCAAACGGATCATCGCCGGCGTCTATGTAAAGAACACTCTGGAAACTATCGCCGGTGACTTTCGTGGATCCGCTTTCGACGCAGATGTCGATATTGTCATCGGCTCCCGATTGAAGAGAAGCGCGGAATGAGCCTTCTAGAAGAGGAAGAAGGAGGACATAAGGACGATTTGAATCGGAAGATTTGTCGAGGATGAGTATCTGAGTTTCGTTTTCGAGATCTCGGCCGTTAGAGCCGATCCAATGAGTAGTCCACCAGACCTTGAATCGGAAAATACTCATGAATTTAATGTTGTTCAATTTTCCGATGGGAAGGACGTGGCGGTCGTTGGATTCGGTAGAGGTGAAACCGAGGAAAGATCCGGCGGAGGTTAGGGATTTGTCGGCGAGGTGATGAAGAGAAGGAGTGAGAGTAATGTTAGGAGGAATTTGAGAGAGGAAGGGATGGCCATTGGCTTTGAATTGAGATTTTTGGAGAGAGATAATGGAGTTGTGGGTGTAATTATCAGTAGGAGCCATAGGTATAAAGAGAGTGAAATGAAGAAGATGAAGAAAGTGTGAAGGTTTTAATTGATTGAATGAAGTAAGGTCTTATTTATAGGCTAACAAGATATGGCATGGGTTATGAATAAGTTGTGTTGGCAAATTAAACTAGGCTCTAATGAGAATATTATTCAAAAAAGAGAGGGGAAAAAGAGACAGTTGGTGGGACTGGTAGTTGGTGAAATTGGAGAAATTCAACTGTGACATTTGCAACTTATCAATATCAACCTGATAACTTATACTTTCTTTCTTTATCAATCATTTCCTAATGAAATGAAATAGCATGATTCTCTTTTTTAATTGATTGGGTCCACTACACCCTATCCATTCTAAAAGTTCTCCTGAAATTGATAAAGATTTTAATAAATAAAAAAATTATCGTATATATAGCAATTTACAAAAAAATCTAAACTAAAGTAGAATATGATTAACATGTTGCTCAAATAGAAATTTTACTATGGTCCAAATTCATTAGACATTGTTAATAGAAACATGACAATTGTGCATTCTCTTTCCTTACACCAATCATCTCTCAATAAGGTAGCATACTATACTTCTCTTTTTTTCAATGGTTTAACAGTTAAATAATGCATTCTATTAAAACATATGAAAACTAAAATAACACAATAAAAAAATGACATAAAAAAAATACTTGTGAAAATAATATAAGTTACACATTGAAATCTAATATCAAAAGGTGACATTTACGTGAAATGTGGTTTTGAAGATTGATATCCATGTAGCTTATGTTATTTCCACACGTGATATGCATAATCCAATCTTCAAGGCCATAATGATGTACGCTATATGGTCGTTTTACAGTTGAACCGATCTAATCGGCCAGTTTAATCTAATTTTCAAAATATTGATATATAAAATTCGGAATAATAAAGAGTTAAAAATGTGACCCAAAAGGCCAAGTCAAAGACAAGGAAAGCGGCATCTCCCAAGGGTAGGTTGGCGTCGGCAGATGATATATGTCACGGTTGTAATGAGAATGAACACTAGAAGCACGCGTGTCCAAAGCTAAAGGAGAAACAGAAGGGTAAAGCTTCTGGTTCTGGTATTTATGTTGTTGAGATAAATCTAGCTATTTCTACATTTTGGGTAAGTCTAGAAAATATATCCATGTAAGGATTCTATGAACTTCAGAATTAAATAGATCAAAATTAGGCTTCCAGGGTTAAATTGATAGCACATGGTCTGCCACCTGGTACGACCCCCCCCCCCCCCCCCCCCCCCAAAATAACATCTCGAAGTCATCTGAATGGGAAATTTTGGCAATATAGAAATCATTCGCCAAGTCAATCAAAAGTAACAGTTCCTGTGTTTAGCCCAAAATGAAGGGATTTTCTGTTGAAGGAAACGATACGTACCCAACTTTCTTCCCCGACACTTTCATAATTAGAGACCGACTTCATGTGTTCCAGAGGGCGCATTTCTATGTTGCAGATAATCTAATATACAGGCATAACGGGTCATCATCTTCCTCATCTTCGATATTAGACTTCGCTCCCATACGATCGCTGTTAGTAAACTCATTGGTTTCAGGAACAAATTCCATGTTAGAAGATTCATTTTGGGATTGACCTAGCAAAGTATTCTTCCAGTTAGGCTACCTCTTGACTGGAGATGAAAAGGATCCAGAGGCTCAGATGAACCAAAAAAACCATTTGCCCCTTGGCTTTCATTTTACTCATTTGTGGTTGATCCGCAACGCTCTCAGAAGGTAGTGGTGGGGGCGGCGAGCCACCAGAAATGGTAGACATCAACCGCAACAACGCGGGGTATCACGCAAAGAGAAAAGTAAGGTCCTAAAAAAAACTTTGTACACTTGTCTGCGGTTTCTATTTCATTATATATCTATATATATTTTAGAAATTTGATTTATATTGTATTTTTTTTTTTTTGAAAGGTAAGAGTAATTCTGTGATATTTTAATTACATCATATTATAAAAAAAAAAAAATTCCATCATTGTCATCCTACGTACATGTAGGTTGATTTTTGGATAATATAATTTCTGTTTACTTTTTTTTTAATTTAAGAAAAGAATGGTTTAAAAGAAATTCAACATCTGGCAAAAAAGAAAAGAGAAAAGGGATATTTATTCTTATTCAAAGCGGAATAGTATTTTGGGTAAATTACACAGTAATCAAGATTAACCAATTATTTATAATTGTCTCAAACTATTAAACAAATTTATTTAAATATCACTTTTGGTGGTTATTTTTAAATCTGTATTTTTTTCTCTAACTAATTAACTGAAAATTTGATAAAAATAAAAATAAAGTTATGATATTTTAAAATTAAAAATCATATAATGATAAAATACATAAAAACGATTTTCATAATTGTAAATAAAAATTAAAATCTGATTTTATATGTAATTTCCTCTAGTATTTTTTGTGGGCCTGAAAAGGCAATGAGACCATTCTTACTTGATTATAGAAGAGGGTCAAATACATGCATATTATAATTAAATACAAAATTATAATTAAATCATATCATCAAATTTAATTCTTAATATATCATTATTCTCTATATATTATGATTTTACACTATCATTTAAAAATTCTATAATTTATGAAATAAGTCCATGTGTCTTTACGTTTTTTCAAAGTGAAAAGTATCTCGCATTGCTTTCAAAGCACTTGGTGGAGATATTTATAAAGAAGGTCCTCACATGTTTGGGGTGTGCTCCAAGGGGTACCCACTTTTGTGAAAGGGTGAGGACCTACCTCCTTGGTTGACCACCACGCGCGCACGCGCCGTCCGACCGAACCGGGTTGGGTTGGTGTGGTGTGGTGTGGTGTAAACAATATAATTTTTTATTGAAAAATTAATAATAATATTTTTATTATTATTTTATTAAATTCGTTTTTTATTTGTTATTAATTTAATTGCCTCTGATTTAGTCTTTGTGAACGTTATTCATAACGTCTCTTTTAATCTGAACGTGTCTTCTCCAAACCCAATCTTTCCCCACCTTCCTGATTTTCCTCCCACCTTCTTCTTCTGTAAATCAGAGCTCAACAGCTCTATTTTTTCTGTATAAATAGGTGGTGTGAGACTGCCATTAGACACAATTTTAATTTCATTCTTTCTGTATTTCGAAACTGAGCAAAAGAAATTGAGAGTGTAGACAGAAACGATTTTTGTACGGTGCAATACAAAATCGTATTTACAGAGGGCTGTTTTATCCTGGAGGCGACCGGAGTTCATACTGTTTGCTAATTCCGGCAGTTCCGCGAACGTCTTAAAGAAAGCGACATTGTCCGCGACTCTGCCCATTTATTTTTGTTCGGTCTGTTCCTGTTTTCTGAGTTTGAGTTACAACAATTTTAAGACGGTTCAATTACTGATGATGGCTACCGAACAATCAAATGGGATTGCTGAGATCAACAAACCATTCCGGTTTGAAGGAGCTCACTTCCGAAGATGGAGACAGAAGATGTTGTTCTACCTCACAACAAAGAAGGTAGCTTCTGTTCTAACTTCTGAAAAGCCAATTGTTCCTGAAGATGGTGATGAGGCAGATGTTTGTGCTGGTGTTCGTGCTGCTGAAAGATGGACAGAAAATGATTTTCTGTGCAAAAACTATATTCTCAATGGGTTGACAGATGACCTATATGATTATTACACTGCTGAAGAAAAAACTGCCAAAGAAATTTGGGAAGCTCTGCAAAGGAAGTATGACACTAAGGAGGCTGGATCGAAAAAATATGTTGTCAGCCACTACCTCAAATTTCAAATGACGGATGACAAATCAGTGGAAATTCAATCTCATGAATTGCAAAAGATAGCACATGCAATCATTTCAGAAGGTATGCCTCTAAATGATCAATTTCAAGCTGCTGTCATTATTGACAAATTGCCTCCTTCGTGGAAAGATTTTAAAAATGTTTTGAGGCACAAAACAAAAGAATTTTCGATGGAAAGTCTGATTACATGCCTCCGAATTGAGGAAGAAGCTCGAAAACAAGATTTAAAAGAAGAAGTGCTTATTGTTTCTAATAGCACTAAAAGGTCCACTGCGGTTCTGAAACCCACTCAAAAGAATTTTAAGAATCAGAACCGCAAACCAATCCAAAACCGCAACACCCGAGTTAATTTGAATTGGAACCTTCAAAGGAACCAAGATAGGCCACAGCAACAACCACCTAGAAATGATGCTGCTTTCCTATGCTTTAATTATGGGAAACCAGGTCATATGGCACGTAAGTGCAGGAACAGCCCAAACACTACTCCTAGTGTTAACCTGACTGAAGAGCAATATAATTTTGTTGCTATGATTTCTGAGATCAACCTCATAGGTGGGTCAAATGGGTGGTGGGTAGACACTGGTGCTTCCCGCCATGTTTGCTATGATAGAAGTATGTTCAAAACATACACTGCTGTGACCGAAGATAAGAAAGTGTTATTGGGTGATTCCCATACCACTATTGTTGCTGGGATTGGTAATGTGGAATTGAACTTCACATCTGGAAAAACCTTAACTTTGAAGGATGTGATGCATACTCCAGAAATGAGGAAAAATTTGGTTCCAGGCTATCTTCTCAACAAAGCTGGTTTCACTCAGACTATAGGAGCAGATTTATTTACTTTGACTAAGAACAATGTGTTTGTAGGAAAAGGCTATGCTACTGAAGGCATGTTTAAGTTGAATGTTGAGATTAATAAAGTGAATGCTTCTGTTTACTCCTTGTGTACTTTTAATGTTTGGCATGCTCGTTTTTGTCATGTTAATAAGTGTATCATTAAGAACATGAGTAACTTAGGTTTAATTCCAAAATTGAATTTAAATGAGTTTCTTAAATGTGATTATTGTAGTCAGGAAAAAATCATAAAAACACCTCATAAATCTGTTGTTAGGGATTCTGAACCTCTAGATTTAATTCATTCAGATATATGTGAATTAGATGGAAAGTTGACTAGAAATGACAAATGGTATTTTATAACCTTTATTGATGACTGTTCTGACTTTACTTTTGTTTATTTGATGAAAAATAAAAGTGAAGTGTTTGACATGTTTAAGTTGTTCATAGTTGAAATAGAAAATCAATACAATAGGAAAGTCAAGAGACTTCGTAGCGATAGAGGCACAAAATATGGTTCTAGCCTGTTTATTGATTTCTATAAAACACATGGCATTATACATGAAACCACAACACCTTATTCACCAGAAATGAACGGAAAGGCTGAAAGGAAAAATAGGACACTTACTGAATCTGTAGTAGCTATTATGCTCAGTTCAGGTGCTGCCTCACATTGGTGGGGAGAAATCCTTTTAACTGTTTGCTATGTGCTAAATAGGGTCCCTAAATCAAGAAGCAAAATCTCTCCTTATGAGATCTTGAAAAATAAAACACCTAGCCTATCATATTTTAGAACTTGGGGTTGTTTGGCTTATGTTAGGATTCCTGACCCAAAGAGAGTCAAACTTGCTAGTAGGGCTTATGAATGTGTGTTTATTGGATATGCTGTGAATAGCAAAGCATATAGGTTCTATGATTTGAATGCAAAAGTCATCTTGGAGTCAAATGATGCTGACTTTTATGAAGATAGATTTCCTTTTATATTGAGAAATAGTGGGGGTGCATCATCTAGTAGCATACCTGCTAGTAGACCTATAATGCAAAAAGAGATTGAGGAATCTGAACCTAGGAGAAGTAAGAGACCTAGAGTATCTAAAGACTTTGGTTCTGACTTTTATGCTTTCACAGTAGAAGATGATCCACTTACTACACAAGAAGCCTTAACCTCATTAGATGCTAATTTATGGCAAGAAGCCATTAATGATGAAATGGACTCACTTGAGTCAAACCAAACTTGGCACTTAGTAGACTTACCACCAGGTTGTAAACCAATAGGTTGTAAATGGATCCTTAAAAAGAAACTGAAACCTGATGGTTCAGTAGATAAGTTTAAGGCTCGCCTTGTAGCTAAAGGCTTTAGACAAAGAGAAAATGTTGATTTCTTTGATACTTATTCACATGTCACTAGGATTACGTCTATACGTGTTTTGATTGCTATTGCTTCTGTGCACAATCTAGTGGTGCACCAAATGGATGTTAAAACTGTGTTTCTGAATGGTGAACTAGAAGAAGAGGTTTATATGGATCAACCCGAGGGCTTTGTAGTCTTTGATCAAGCCCATAAGGTATGTAAGTTAGATAAGTCTTTATATGGGCTAAAACAAGCTCCTAAGCAATGGCATGCAAAATTTGATAACTTGATTATTTCAAATGGCTTTAAGGTGAATGAAAGTGATAAGTGTATCTACTACAAATATGAAAATGGTCTCTGCACCATTATATGCTTATATGTTGATGACTTGCTTATTTTTGGATCTAATATTCATGTTGTGAATGCTGTTAAGTCTATATTGTGTAAACACTTTGATATGAAAGATCTAGGAGAATCGAACGTCATTCTTGGCATAAAGATAACTAGGTCTGAAACTGGAATTTCTTTAGATCAATCTCACTACATTGAGAAGATTCTAAAGAAATATAACTACTTTGATTGTAAACCTGCATGTACACCTTACAACCCGAGTATAAAACTTTTTAAGAACACTAGAGACAGTGTAAGACAATCAGAGTATGTTAGCATAATTGGCAGTCTTCGTTATGCCACTGATTGTACTAGACCCGACATCGCGTATGTCGTAGAATTGCTATGCAGATTTACTAGTAGACCTAGTGTGGAGCATTGGAATGCTATAGAAAGGGTCATGAGATACCTTAAAAGAACCATGAAACTTGGATTACATTATCAAAGGTTTCCAGCAGTCCTTGAAGGATATAGTGATGCTGACTGGAATACCTTATCAGATGATTCCAAGGCTACTAGTGGCTATATTTTCAATATAGCTGGTGGTGCTGTTTCATGGAAGTCTAAGAAACAGACTATCCTAGCTCAATCAACCATGGAATCAGAACTGATTGCACTAGCTGTGGCTAGTGAAGAAGCAGGTTGGTTGAGAAGTTTGTTAGCTGAGATTCCCCTATGGGAAAAACCGATTCTAGCTGTATTGATCCACTGCGATAGTACCGCCGCTATTGCTAAGATTCAGAATCGTTATTACAACGATAAGAAATGACAGATACGTCGTAAGCACAGCACTGTGAGAGAGCTACTCACTAAAGGAGCTATTAGAGTGGATCACATACGCTCAGAAGAGAATTTAGCCGATCCTTTGACGAAAGGATTAGCTAGAAAGAAAGTCCAGAATACGGCAAAGAGTATGGGACTTATGCCCCTACAGTGATGAGTTACACACAATGGTAACCCAACCTATAGACTGGAGATCCCAAGAAATAGGTTCAATGGGTATTAACAAGTTGTGTTGTAATATGTGTCAGATCATGCAATTTGAAGCATGAATATCTTGAAGCAATTTGAGGTTGAGATAATAGAAACTCTTAATGAAGTCTATACTCCATTTGGAGTGAAGTACATAGCTACATAAGTACTTTTGATAGACTCGCATATATCAATGTGGAAGTGAGGCCGCTTCCTATGAGTTTAGGGCAAAACTCTAGAGCATTCATTAAACCGGGATAGACGTGCATGGCCATAAACGCACGGGCTACTAGAACTACACTCTGAAAAGGTTATGGCGTGATATAGATCAGAGATAGAGTTCAAGACTACGAGTCACTCTAGTAAAATCTGAACTATACTCACTACGCAAAGGTTCAAATCGAAAGATACCTCTGTTTATGTCTGACCTTATGTAACTGCTCAGTAAAACGATTTCAAAAATTCTAATGGGGGATTGTTGGGCTTGGCCCAATTATAATTTATGAAATAAGCCCATGTGTCTTTAAGGTTTTTCAAAGTGAAAAGTATCCCACATTGCTTTCAAAGCACTTGGTGGAGATATTTATAAAGAATGTCCTCACATGCTTGGGGTGTGCCCCTAGGGGTACCCACTTTTGTGAAAAGGTGAGGACCTACCTCCTTGGTTGACCACCACACGCGCACCGTCCGTCCGACCGAACCGGGCCAGGTTGGGTTGGTGTGGTGTGGTGTAAACAATATAATTTTTTATTGAAAAATTAATAATAATATTTTTATTATTATTTTATTAAATTCGTTTTTTATTTGTTATTAATTTAATTGCCTCTGATTTAGTCTTTGTGAACGTTATTCATAACGTCTCTTTTATTCTGAACGTGTCTTCTCCAAACCCAGTCTTTTCCTACCTTTCTGATTTTCCTCCCACCTTCTTCTTCTGTAAATCAGAGCTCAACAACTCTATTTTTTCTGTATAAATAGGTGGTGTGAGACTGCCATTAGACACAATTTTAATTTCATTCTTTCTGTATTTCGAAACTGAGCAAAAGAAATTGAGAGTGTACACAGAAACGATTTTTGTACGGTGCAATACAAAATCGTATTTACAGAGGGCTGTTTTATCCTAGAGGCGACCGGAGTTCATACTGTTTGCTAATTTCCGACAGTTCCGCGAACGTCTTAAAGAAAGCGACATTGTCCGCGACTCTGCCCATTTATTTTTGTTCGGTCTGTTCCTGTTTTCTGAGTTCGAGTTACAACATTCTAATTTATAAATCATAAACCCTATAAAATATATTCTAGACTTTTAATTTATAAATTATAATCCTTAAAATAGATTAAAAGTATTGATTTTACTAATTTAATATAATACAAAATGATAATTTGACATTGTTGTAAATAGTTTTTAAAATATGAATTTCTGTGTAATTTTCCCTATAGAAAATCCAACAAGAATAACAATTTAATGGATTTTGAAAAGAATAATTAAAGAACCTTTCAAAAGAAAAAGAAAAAAGAGAATAATTGAAGAAAAAAAAGATTTGACACCTAATAGTTTCAATTTTGGTTAACTGAAATTTTGATATTTTATTTTAACACACTAGATTTTTAATTATCGTCCCAATCCATTCTATTATAAAGTCATTTTAGCAGAGTATTCAAAGATTTTAATCAGTCTATATCTAACGGTAACGGTGAATAACCAAATTCAATTTTGATCATTTCATATAAATATTACTGATAAAGGAATAGAAAAAGTACTTCTAACCGTATTAATCTATATTTTAAATTTGGCTAAATAGTTAATCTTAAACGTAAAATTCAACTAAAAAAAGACTTAATACATCATTTGCCCCCTGAACTTGTCCAAAAAGTTTGATTGGCCCCCTGAACTTTCAAAGTGTCCCGATAGCCCCCTGAACTTGCATAAAATATTCAGTTAGCCCCCTTGAACTTGTGTAAAATGTAATCAATTGATCACTCGGCCGCAAAAAAAAAATAAGTTAAATGTGGAAGATGTATTGTACGAGTCTTAAAAAAAGTAAAACGGCCAAAATCGGAGTATGCAGTTCTAATATTAGAGAAGACAAGTTGTATAGTTGAGCAAGTAATAAATTCATTTTTAATTTATTTTTTAATTATGTAATAACATTCTAAGGCTTTGGTACTCTTTTCGGCGCTGAAATGGGTGACGGATGAGGGACATAGTCAGGTGGTTTTTGAGTCAGATGCGAAATCTGTGGTTGATGCTATTAATTCCAGAACTGACGATGTATCGGAGTTTGGCTCGTTGGTGTCTTGTTGTCGCTCTATTCTTCTTAACAACAATTATTCTGTTTGTTTTGTAAGGCGACAAGCGAATGAGGTGGCTCACTCTTTAGCGAAGTCCTCTCGTTCTTATTCTTGTCCCATGTTTTTTGATGTTTTGTTCCGTCTTTTTTACAATCTGTACTTAACTTTGATTGTCCAGTGGAGGTTTATTAATTGCATTCTTTTCGAAAAAAAACATTCTAAGATGCGTGGAATATATCTTTCGCATTTAACTTACTTTTTTACAACCGAGTGATCAATTGATTATATTTTACGCAAGTTCAGGGGGCTAACTGAACATTTTATGCAAATTCAGGAGGTTATCGGGACGCTTTAAAAGTTTAGGGGCCAATCAAGCTTTTTCGACAAGTTCAAGAGGCAAATGATGTATTAAGCCTTAAAAGAATGATACTTATTTTATTTGAGTTTGCCATTTGTATTTTTACTATTCAGAATAAAAAATTTACAAGTCATATTAAATATATGGGAAAAATTATTTTTTAACAGTTACAACTATAAATTTAAAATAGAGATAAAATAAATAACGGTAATTAATTGAAATTTAAAATTAAAATCGAATTTTCTAATTATCATGAAGAGTTTAATGAAACCAAACAAAATTTTAGGAACTTGAAAAAAAAAATAAGAATTCACAAAAAAAAAAAAAAAAAATCAGAAACATGTGGTTACGAGTGATTTTTGAGAAAGAAAAAGGGTGTTGTTATACTTAGCCTCAAATTTCCACCCCTAGCCCCGTGAAATGACGAAAATGCCCTTTCATGAGTTAAGGGTGATAAAAAGCTTTTTTATTTTTTGCTCTCTCGACACTCGGGCGTGTGGCTATCACGCCTCACCGTGTGGTCAGGCGTGATAGCCCCACGCCTCACCGTGTGGTCGGGCTCTCTCGACACTCGGGCGTGTGGCTATCACGCCTCACCGTGTGGTCAGGCGTGATAGTCCCACGCCTCACCTTGTGGTCGGGCGTGATAGCTACACGCCCGACCACAAGGTGAGGCGTGGGACTATCACGCCCGACCACACGGTGAGGCGTGATAGCCACACGCCCGACCTCACGGTGGGGTGTGATAGCCACACGCCCGCGTGTCGGGAGGAAAAAAAAGCTAGTCTGCTATTGAATTAAACCCGTAAATACATGTTACGTAAAAAAAATTAGTCCGCTGTTGATTTAAATCCGTAAAAAAATTAGTCCGCTATTGAATTCAACCCGTAAATACATGAATTAACAAAATAAAAATTTAACTAAAATTAACAAAATAAAAATTTAGTTAAACTAAATTAAACAAAATAAAATTTACAACAACTAAATTAATCTAAAAATTTAACATGTAAATATAATTTTAAAAAAAAAATCAAAAACCCCTCGAGCATATGAACATCACGCCCGAACCATAGGTCGGGCGTATGAACATCACGCCCGCACCATAGGTCGGGCGCATGAATATCACGCCCGACCTATGGTGCGGGCATGAGGCTATCACGCCCGAACCACAGGTCGGGCGTGATATTCATACGCCGGAACCGTAGGTCGGGCGTGATGTTCATACGTCCGACTGCGATTTCGGCGTTTTTGAAAAATCGCCAACAGATTCCACTTTTAAGCTTAAATCAAAAAACAAAAACGGTAAATCATATTTATTTTCGCTTTCCCTTTACGGTTGTTGTTACGCTCCATGTTTTGGTTCACAAATTAGTCCGGATTTGATCAAAGAATGTATAGGATATTTGAGAGGTTTTGTGTTTTTTCAAATTTTGGGTAAAGAGTAGTTCGATCTTTTCACGAGGCTATGAGTGGAAATTCATGGCTGGGTATAATAATTCACAACAAAAAAAATGTAATATAAAAGGTGCATAAAAAAAAGTAATATAAAATAATATAAAAGTAATATATAAAAAAGAATCATAGCGTGCTGGAAAATTCGATGCTCCAAATGCACCGACAATTTTATTTTTTACAAAATAGATAAGGTTAGGAGTCACCATTTCTGTTTTATGGTTTTGACCGTTGAAACGGTTAACTACCGTATGGATCAACTACCGCTACGTGATCCAATAATAATGTTACACGTCACTGCTAAACTCAAATATAGGAAAAACTGAGCCCAGACCACATACATTTGTTAAAAAATGTGTCGGAGGTAATGGATTGGACAACGTGTTACCTGCTATTCACAACATTGTTCATTGCTTACCTTTGGTGATAATGATAAATTTCACGCCGTATGTAAGTAAATTTTAGCTTTAATGTTTAATAAGATATTATAAATTTGGATTTAAAGTATTATTTGATCAAAATTTTATCATTTGTCCATAAGCTTTCATTTGATCATATTTAGCCCTTACTATTATAATTGATGAAATTTATCTTATCGATAAATAATAATATTTTAACATTTAAACTTAATACATGACATTTCTTAAAAAAAAAAATTATCACATTATGTGAAAATAATTAACTAGATTAAAAAAAAAATTCTAAACTAAAATCTATTAAGTTTAAATGTTAAAATATTATTATTTATCAATGAGCTTTGCATGGCGTTTAACTCTAATTAAATCTGCTATTACTAGATCTTTGGTTCATTCATTCTTGATCTATAAGTGGCCACTGGGATTGTTGAATAAACTTAATAGAAGTGTCAGGAACTTCCTTTGGACGGGTTATATTGATCAGAGGAAGCTAATCACAGTTCCCTAACAAACTTGTTGTAAAAGCTTGGAGGGTGGAGGATTGGGCATTAAGGATTTTAGAATCTTTAACCCGACTCTTTTAGGTAAGATGTGTTGGAATCTAATTCAAGGCACCAATTTTGCTATTTCTCTGATGAAATCTAGATTTATGGCTGGCTCTGGTTTGCCTAAAGCTACCATTGCTCCTTCCTCGATTTGGTCTTCTTGTAAGTTTGTTTATTCTTCCATTTGGACCAGACCTTTTGGTGGATTGGCCAGTCTTCTAAGCTCAATTTCTGGACTGATCGGTGGATAATTCCATCAGTGGCGAACAGATTGGGTCTTGAGCATCAACAAAAACGTTCGCGCTATAATTCTATTGATGACTTTTTGGTAAATTCGAAGTGGCTTGACTTAGGTACTCTACCTTCGGTTGTTCAAGATAGTATTCGATCTATTCATCGGGGTAGAGATGTTATTGATTTCTGCGCTTGGCAACCCTCTACGAAGGGTACTTTCTCTACCAAAGAATGCTATTCGGTTATCAGTCTTAGTTCCTCCTCAGTGGACTGGTATAAATTTGTTTGGAATGCTCACACTCCCCCTTCTCGTTCATTTACTTTCTGGAGGGGTTTGCATGGCTGGGTTCCGACTCACGACCTCCTGCAGCGCCTTGGAATCTCCATTGCCTCTTGTTGTGCTCTTTTTGGCAGGGATGCTGAGTCCATTAACCATTTATTCATTAGCTATTCTTTTGCAGATTCTCTTTGTACGGTCCTAGAGATTCATTTTGACTGCTCTTTATCTCGACATTCCCAATTCATCCATTTCTTTAGCACTCTTCGTAGCATTCTTTTTTGCTCCTAGGTGTCGATAATCTGGCGTATTGCCGCGGTCACTTGAATCTGGGAAATCTGGCATTGTCGGAATGAAGCAATCTTTAAGGATATTTCTCCTTCTATTCAGCACTCGAAGATCAACGTATTTCGAATGATTCGCGAATCTTTTGCCTCTTCTAAAGGTTTTTGCTCTTCGCGGAGAGATGCTGTTATCTTATCCCGTATTCTGGCTTCTCCTAGGCCGCCTCCTGCTCCCAATATTATTCCGGTCCATTGGCTTAAACCTCCTTCGGGCTGGGTAGACGGCTCTGCTTTTGGCACTCTTGGCGAGGCTGGAGCGGGAGGTATTTTTCGCAACTATCGATGTTTTCCCAAAGGTTGTTTTGCTTTTTCTACCCCTCCTTCTTTTGCTTATATGGCTGAATTGAGAGCCGCTATTTTCACAACTGAACTTACTTGGGAGAAAAATTGGCATCAACTTTGGGTTGAGTCAGACTTAATATACGTAGTTAATCTGCTTAGACATCGTTCCATGGATGTTCCTTAGAGTATTCGACAAGAATGGTTGCACTGTGTTAGTATTTGCTCTAGGATGAACATTCTTTTTTCTCACATCTTTAGGGAAGGAAATAGAGTTGCTGATACTCTAGTAAAGTTTGGAGTCTCTTCTTCAGTGATCAATTGGTAGCCTTCCGCTCCTGCTTTTTGCCATAGGTTTATCAATGATGACATTTGTAATATTTCACAATTGCGTTTTTCTTGATTTCTCTAAACTTTTCTCCTCCCCCCTTCTTTTTGTTTGTTCTCCTCCATCTCATCTCGTTCAAACACTCACTTTTTCCTTTTATTAATATATTGCGGGTTTGACGGTTCATGGGCCATGGGTGCTCACCCCGTCCTTGTTCTGTCTCGTCCCAATTTCTATTAAAAAAACGACTCCGTTAAGTTTTAATACAAATTAAATGAAATTTCACCAATTGGGATAGATAGGGGTCAAATGCAACCAAATAATAAATCAGGATCAAACGATAAAATTTAGATAGATCATGGACCAAATATTGCTTTAAGGCTATAAATTTTATAGTAAGATAAAATTTTAACATTTATATGACTAATTTTTTATGGTATCTAATTAAAAATTTGAAACAATTGTGTCACAGTTATTTAATTGCAATATCATATCGTTCAAATAAATTTGTAGATTAACTAAATCAGTTTTGCACATTTTTTTATTATTTTTAACTATATTAGTAGTATTGTAGATCTTTCCTTTCCTACCAAAAAAAAAAAGTAGTATTGTAAATATTTTAGACAATTTAATAAACAAAAATGATAATTAACTTAAATGTGACAGATTTAGTTGATATTTTAACAGTTTATATATATATATATATATATATATATATATATATAATTGGATTACTAACATATTTAAAGGATTTTTGGATTCGGATCCTCTCCTGTAATACTAAAACAGGAGAGGATCAGTTGCTCTAGTCCCAGCCCTTGGTTATAATTGAAGGGCTGAGATTTAAAATTAATTAGTTAACCTTTAATTTTAAGAATTAAAAACAAAATTACAGCTCTCAGTAAAAAAAATTTGGAAGAAGAAGAAGCAGCGGAGGCAGTGAAATGCTCGATGGGAACTGGCACCAAGAAGTAGAAGGGCGACTTAGTTGTGGTTGCTGCAATGGTGGGAGAAGCTGATGTGATGGATATATCTGGTTTCGGTCATTAATTACGAACTAATCCATCAGATTTCTTCATTGCTCTTGAAGATTCATTCTCAATCACAAAATTTTCTGATTAACTTGTCTTCTTTTCATCATTAATAATTCGTTCGTATTCGAATTTTGATAATAAAAAATTATAACAAAAACCTCAGAGAAAGAAAAGACTAGAAATCCAGAAGAAAGATTCAGAAATCAATTGGAAAGTCAAGATGAGATCAGAGAAAGAAAAGCAGGAATCTAGGTAAGATAAGTCTCAATTGGAGAAGGAACTAATTCCATGAATTTCACTGAGGTTGCATTGGATGGCTACTAGCGCTGAAAGCTCAATAGTGTTGATATTGTAGCCGGGAACATTAGCCGGAGGTGAAAGAGTCGTATAGGTGGTATTTGCTTTACTGTGAGTTCTATAATTTTGTTTTTAACTTAAAATTAAAAGTTAACTAATTAATTTTAAATCTCAGCCCTTCAGTTATAACCAAGGGCTGAGATTAGAGCAACAGATCCTCTCCTGTTTTAGCATTACATGAGAGGATCCAAATCCAGGATTTTTACTATCCAGAATGAGATCGACTTAAATATAGGTTTGTGGCTGACCTGGGGCTTTGAATAAACAACTGCGTATACTATTTTACCCCGATTTCTGACATTTCATCCAATATAATTCAAATGAAAAAGGGTAAAATAATATGTCCCAAGATAACGAATGCACCAATTTTTAAATTAAGATAAACTTCAAGGTAATGCCAGTAGACTAAGGCTCTGTTCTTTATTACTGAAAAAAACTGAACTGAATTGAACTGAACTGAACTGAACTGAACTGAATGCTACTGAACTGAACTGAACTGAATTTAACTGAATTTAACTGAATGCTACTGAACTTAACTGAATGATACCGAACTTAACCGAATTTAATCGAACGTAACAATAATGATGATATTAGACTTTAAAATAATTTAATGATAATATTGGACATTAATAAGCTATAATAATAATAATATTTCTACCCAAAAAAATAATATCAATAATAAATAAACATATTATTAAAGATTAAACTAAATTAAATATCAAATAAAATCTAGGCTCGATAAAATCCTATGACATTAAATAAAAATGAGTCTAATTTAAATTAAAAATATAAATTACATACAAACACAAATTTATATATAATTTAAAGCCTATGAAATTAAATACAAATTTTTATATGAATACACACTCTTAACTTTTTATTACAATTAAGTATTAAGGTACAAAAATACCTTTAACGTTTTGGGTCCGGGGTTATTTTACTCCTAACGTCTAAATATGAATTTTCATATGAATACAAAATCTTGACTCAATTTATCAATGTTAAGGGTAAAATTGCTATTGGCTTCTAATATTAGGGATAAAATTGCACTATTTGAGATATTAAGGTAGTTGAGCCAGTTAATTTTTTAGAGCATTGTAATGTAAACGTATTAATATAATATTTATTTACTTTTCGCAAAATTTGCAAATAAGTTGCACCAAATAATTATAATTATAATAAATAATGATAATATATATAATGACAAAGCATAAATTATATATAAATATAATTATAATGAAAATAGATAAATTAATATATAATAAATTATAATAATTATAATAAAGTGCTGAAATTATAAATAAATAATGATAATAATAATAAATTATATATAAATAATAATAATATATAATAATTATAATAAATAATGATAAATTATTGAATACTGAAACTGAATACTGAACTGAACTGAACTGAACTGAACTGAACTGATTACTACTGAACTGAACTGAACTGAACTGAACTGATTGTTACTGAAATTAAGTAATAAAGAACAGGGCCTAAGGGAAGATCCTATCCTAGCTAGACATACATTAATTGGGTCAAACAACTATATATTAAAATTCAGACAAATTATTAAGAATTAATAAGATATTAATTTGGCTTTTCGAAAAAAAAATAAGATATTAATTTGGAGTGGGTAAACCTAACCTTAACTTATTAATGCAGTTCAATACGATGTAGAACATTATTTAGTAAATAATTGCAAAAAAAAAAAAAAAAACATACACATCACTTGTTTTTAATTAATCCTTAAGTTTACGGGGTAAATGCGTCGTTGGTCACTGAATTTACATATCTCAAAATGGTCATTCAATTTCAATTTTGTTCAATAAAATCACTCAACTTTGATTTTTGTCTCAATTAGGTCACTCCGGTGATTTTAGTGATTAAAAATATCGGAACGATGACATGAGTGACATATCAGCATGAGTTAACTCAGATATTTAATCGAAATGACACATGACATCTATTTATGAGCCACACTTGTCGGTTATTTTTACAAAGAAAAAAGCAAAATTTAGTCTTTTCCATAAAAATAACAGACATGTGACTGTGACGTGTTGTTTCGGTTAGACATCTCAGTTAACGTGTCAACCATGACATCATTCCGATGCATTTTAACCATTGAAATCGCCGAAGTGATCTAATTGAGAATAAACTTAAAGTTGAGACAACTATAAGTTCAGTGACCAACAGTACATTTAACCCTTTATAGTTATTGTCACGAGTGTAATGATATATTCGGTCTAAATTAATTATATTGGTCTAGTGTTAAACGTAACTATTCCGGTGACAAATAAAACTAAGTTTCATAAAAGTATTTGGTTTAAAATTAGTTTTAAAGTATTTCAGTGATACTTTTGGTTTTAATTGTTACTTAAAATATTTATATACTTTTGATTTTGATTATTTGAAGAATAATTATTTATTATTGTGATATTTTGAAAACTGGGTTGAGAAAATAAATTTGACTATTTTATGCGAATTGGTTTTTGGATTGAGAAAGCTGATTCGATTATTGTTATTATTTATGTGATTTGGAATGAAGTCCAAATATGACTTTTATGTTGTGATATTTTGAAAGAAAGATAATATGGTTTTTTCCATCTAGGATTGCCCGGGGTAGGAGTTGTAAGTTGTAAGACCATAGCTAAGGGCGGTACGGCCAGAGTGCACGGCTGGTAGTCCTAACGTTAGGCAAGGAATGAGATATGAATGAGATATCTCGATTATTGATATGATTGATGTTATGATAAGCTACACGGGTGGAATTCGAGGATGGACACACACAAATTTTGTATTACGTTTTGAAAATGCTTGATGATTTGAATTATAATATTTTACGTTTGATTGATTACGAGTTGGTTTGTTAAAGGAATTTATTTGATTACGAGTTCGTTTGATTACGAGTTGGTTTGATAAATGTTTATTTGATTACGAATTGGTTTGATAAAACGTTTATTTGATTACAAATCGGTTTGATAAAACGTTTATTCGTTCATGGGTTCGTTTGATAAAATGGTTATTTAATTTGATTCGTTTTGATAAAACGATTTATATATATATATAAATTATATAGTAACAAAGTGAAATATATACAATTAAATTATTAGCGTGTCAATCAACGTGTTAATAAGTTAAAACGTCTCAATAAGTTAAGAGAACTGAAGGAAAATAGACAAGCCTAGGCGTAGCGGAATAATAAAATTTTATCTATTTTATCTATTTCCATTTTCCAAGATCTATTAAATGTTATTTCATATAAAGAGGGATATAAAGTAATACCTTTAGTGAAGAACTATCTACGGTTGCAAACGAAGTGCCCACAACTTCTTATTATCAATCCGTGAGCAACGAATGTTTTTGTTCAACACAGAAAAACAAAACTAATCAGTAATCAACCTTTAAAGTATAGCAATCACAATGATTGCCTCTAACAGAAATCGATACGAGATCAAAGAGGGAGTAAGAAAAAAAGTAAATTAGCCGAGACGATGACGGAACGATTCCTGCCCTGTTTATGTTGTGCTGGCCGAAATCTGGGGTTAGGGAGTCTATTTATAGACTTCTCAAAAACCCTAATCCCAGTTGTGTTAGGAAATTAAATAATTGGAATCTTATTCTGAATATGATTCCTAATTAGATAATTAAATAAACACTTTACTATTATCTAAATAATAACTAATTTTTTTTTGGTAGGAAGGGAAAGAAAAACAAAAAAAACAAGCAAAGCTAACCCGGAATCAGTCTAGGAAGGCTGATCCCAATCCTATCCTCAAAAAGAGTAGACAAAAGAAAAGAAGGAGGAGTAGAAAGGGTAGATACACCTAACATCCCCCCATGCCCAGCAGCTGCCAAGCGGTCCGCGATGCGGTTTTGCTCCCTGAAAATATGGGAGAAGCTAAGAGCCTCAAAGGCAGGACGAAGCCTCAAAATAGCTTTGATAAGATTCTGGCTACTCAGACAGAAAGCCTGGCCATCAGAAATCCTGTTAATAGCCACCAAGTTGTCCGATTCCACCGAAAGACTCTTGATACCCAAGCGAATAGCCAGTTTAAGGCAGGAGCTCAGCAGAGAAGGATGCGCCAATCCCCAAGTTATGAGTAAACCCAGCCAGCCAAGCGCCATCAGCATCCCTGAGAACTCCTCCAGCAGCAATTCTGCCATTATTAAGGCAGGAGCCATCCGTATTAAGCTTCACAACCCCTTCTCTAGGTTTACTCCAACCAACTAACTGGACCACTTTATCCTGGGAAGGGCAAACAAGGGGCTCCCCTCTAAAGCTAGATAAATTAACAGAGAGTTTTTTCGAGAAGAAATCAAGTAAGTCAGGGATAAAGATAGTCTTCTCAGCAAATAACTCATCATTCCTCCATTTCCAAATTTGGTGACAAATAATAGCAAAGAAAATGTCACCATGATCCATATTAGCTAATAACTTACCCCTAGCTCCCTCTAAGAACCAGTCAACCTCAGAATGAGTCAAAAAGGAATGGAGAAGGTGGGTAGGCAGAACCTTACTCCAAACCTCTCTACTTTTAGGGCAGTCCCTAAGAACATGACACAAGGTTTCAACCTGCCCACTGCATCTACTACAGGCTCCTGAATCCGTCAAGTGCCTTCTGTGTCTTTCAGCGTTAGTGAGCAACCTGTTCTTGACTCCCAGCCACAGAAAACTTCTCATACGATAAGGGATTTTAAGGGCCCAGATAGACTTCCAGATTTCTAAGGGAGGCTCATCCATGTTAGGAGAAAAGGCATCATAGGCTGATTTGCAAGAATATACTCCATTGTTAGTCAGGGCCCAGCAGTGTTTATCCTTATCTTCCACTTGATTGCTGACTTTGATACCTCTAATTTTCAGGAGAGTGTCCAGATTAAAGAAGGGCTCAAACTTCGACCAGATCTAGTCACCTTCAGAGTTTACCACATCGGCAATTTTCCAGCAAAGGGTGCCACTAGGAGGGGGGAAAATGCACACTTCTATAAGCGGCTTGTTACCAATCCAAGAATCATACCAGAAACTGATAGACTGACCATTTCCAACCTCCAGACCTACTCCAGTACAGAACTCTGCAAACACAGCATTGAGCCCTTTCCAAAGGAAGGAACAATTGACAACTATCTAAATAATAACTAATTATATCTAGATAATTATTATTAATCAAATTAATAATTAATTAATGTTAGAGATAATTAATTAGAGTTTCAATCACATAAAAACTTCTAATTAATATTATCCGATAATCCTTTAATTTAATTCATAACCATAATCAAATTATAATTATTAATCAAATTAATTTATCCCCAAATTAATACAAATTTTGGCCCATACATGTATGTCCCACTAATTACATTTTCGTCCTCCGATTCCAAGTCCCATATGCGACCCATTAGGTTCTTTATTGCCACTAGCCGTATATATCCTTTGAAATTATTCATCACGATTAATTCCAACATATATATAACGGAATACCGTCGCAAGCTGTTACCAGCAGAACCTATGATATTCCCCCGGAGCAATTAAGAAGTCAGGTTGATAACTGACGTTAACCTTTCTGCATTAGGTATAGTATAATACGATCCTTCATCAACTATATCATGTCGGTCAATTCCTTATAACCATGGAACGTGTCAAGGTTACATATAACGAAGAGTCCGGTTTTACTTGTACAGGTTGAATTCACTTTGAAAAGATAAGTTAAGTGAAATGTTCATTTCTACTCTTAACTCTATCACCTTGCAAGGATTTCAGTCAATTCACCACAAACGGCCATTTGGATATATCTCCTACTTATCGGGAGTGACGAATGCTCAATCTGACATTAACTATTCTGCAATTACTTTGTGTGATACCCAACCCTGCTCTCACACACCCCAGGCTCTCACCTGTTGGATCGTGCTCGCACAGAATCAAAGTATCAGACTCCATAATCCAGAATCACTAATTAACGAATGTTTGAGTCTGAGGATTAGTTATACCTACTAATACCAATGAGATGAACAGTTTGTTGGTCCCTTATAACGTGACAAGTTAGTTCCAAGGGGGGGGGATAAGAACTATTTAAAATTTTGCCCGTTAAGGCTGACTTCTTTTCTAATGAAAAGGTTTACACAGCGTCACTAAGTAGATTCAAGACACAAGCTTAGTCAACTTGTGACTAAGTCTTCTTCTTTACTTGAGTCAGGAATTAGCACTTAGAGTCTATTCCTGAACTCAGCTTCTTAGTAGACTTAACTCAGCGTGAGTTCTTTACTTAGTCAGTTTTATAGCAAGCAATATATATTAAAGGAGTTTAAGGGTTAGAAAGATATTACTCAGCAGACTTATCCTGGTTCGGCCTCTCCGCCTACGTCCAGTCCTCGGAACTCGTTCCGAGCTTTTGGAATTCTCTACTGAGCTCTTTAAAGATAGAGCACGAAACCTTTTACAGATAGAAGCTGAGTATAACAAGAGTACCTTCCTCTATACCTCTACTCACTCCTATATCTACCGTTGAGTACTATAACCGAGTACTCAGCCTCTCCTTTCTATTCTTTTAGAAATGATAAAGTGTTTGCCCTAAACAACAATTGCTAAGACACTTTAGATGATTGAAAATCACTCTAGACTTTTACACAATAATATAGAAATTGGTGTAAGGTATTTGCTTTGCTTTTCTCATAGAAACTTCAAGTATGAATTTGGTCAGCGTTTCGACTAATTGAAGATCTGCATCGATTGAAGCAAATGGATGGCCTTTATATAGTGACATTTGAGGCACATGGTCATTTCGAATTTCGAAATAACCGTTGGAGGGAAACGGCTTCCTGTCGTTGTCACTCTGGGCGTGCTCAGCGTCGTTGGCCAATAGGATTCACACATCTTCTGTCCACGGCAGCTTTTCGTCTTTGAAACAGAATGTTTCGACATTTAAGGCAAAGTCCACGAGACAGCTTCCTGCGCCTTCTGAACTTTACCCAAAGTAGAATTACTTTGTCTGGAAGTTGATCATTGTCTGCCGCTGTCCAGACTGCATTGTCGTCCAACTCAGCAGCTTCCACTTGAAGCTTTTGCTTCGAAGGCTTCTCGATCCTTCTTTCGCTGAGTCGTCGTTTTACTTGATACGGCTTCGTTTTGAAGTCTTGGGCCGAATGGTCTTGATGTGTTGACTTGGGCTTGACTTTCACTTTAAGGGCCTTTGGGCTTTTTAATCTTAATGTCTTGTAAACAATTAAACTCAATATTGAACAAACACATTAGTGTAATAAATCAAAGCATTTAAATTTAATGTGTTAGAATATTTTTATCATTATTTAAATAATTTTGTCAAATCAAAATCATGTGGAAAGGTGTTTCAACAAACTCCCCCATTTTGATGTTGGCAAAAATATTCAGTCAAGAACTCAGTGTTGAGCTCCCCCATGATTGTTGACCTTATTTTATCAAATAACTCCCCCGTAAGGGTTGAGTGGCTGACTTAGATTTACTTTAAACATTTCAAGTAAGTCTAAGGTCAGTTTTTTAGAATTAGGTCAGCTCATGGAACATATTCTATTTAACTCAGTTTATGCGGAAGATTTATATATCAGAGAGCGCTGAGTATTTCTTTGTTCAATGTGTTTAAGAAGACATGTAAAAGCGGTCAACATTTTGATCAACACAGCATGCAATCATAAAGCAATGTAGACAAGTAGCACAGTTGATTTAGTGAAGATGCGATTAACTATTCAATACAAAACGTAAGTAAGCATCACATAAGATTGGTTAATTTAAAAGGATAGATACATCAAAGTTTTGTATTCAGGGTCAGCACAACAAAAGTACACAAAGGAAAGACTACAAGTTTTAACACAATGACATCTAGTCAGTCCTAGTAAAGCTAAAGCTATTTCTTCTTGTAGTTGAGTTGTGCTTCATGCTCTTTAGCTTTATCCTTTCCCTTTTGTCTTTGCTGACTACCTGAAGCTTCTTCTGAATGCTGGGTTCCTTGAGCTTGTACTTTCTCCCCCGTTTTGCCACCATTAGCAGGAGGAGCAATGAAAGTGTCTTCAATGGCAGCTTTAGTTAGGCGTTTAGAGAATGCCTTCAGCTTGCGTGTGCTTGTATTTATGCCATCAAAGATGGGAACACCATCATCCAAAATAGCGCGAGGAATCCTGACATCAGCAGCACTCAACATGCTTAGAACATATGCTTGAGCCTTTGCAACCCAGTGTATGCTGTCCGTGAGCATTGCAAAAGCTTGATGAAACATCTTAGCAGAGATGAATCAAAATACTCACGTTGAGCGTTGGTATGGCGCACGTGGTTGAAAGTTACTCGAGAGTACTTAAGGATCTCGTTTGTTTTGAGCTGGTCAGTTTCCATCTATTCCTTGCTTAAGTTTAGCAGACGCACAACCTCGCTAATTTGCTCAATGGAGCATTGTGAGGAGGAAGAGAGTTGGTGATTGGTTTTCTCTTGCTCAGTATGAAGCTGGTTGAATAGATGATGAACTTCAGCAGAAGTTGCATACATTGAGTTCGCAGCTGACAATTGATGAATTTCACCCTGTAGAGTGTTTATATGATTTACCATGGTCAGCTGGAGTTCGGCCAGCTTCGTTATTGAGTCCTGCCTGGGCTGTTGAGATTGTAATGAAGTCATGACACTCAGAAGATCCTTCAGACCTTTGATCTCAGTAATAAGCTGAGTGACAGACAAAAGCCGAGTTGGCTCAACAGTACCTGACCCAGCGGAATTGGTACTTGTTTGGTGGATATCCTGGATAAGAGCTTGAGCTGAGTCAATGATTCTTTGACCAGACTCAGAGGCATTTAGATAGCTAAAGGATCCATCATGTGTTGCCCAGATGCCGGAGGAGGAGTAGAACCGAATAGAGGCGTTGTTTGGTTCTGCTCAACATTTGAAGTGCCAGCATTATCAGCGGCTGGTCTTGAATTAGGATCTCCAGTAGAAACTGACTGGATTGGATTCTGCACTTGGAGTTGTGGAAGTGGAGGATCAGTAGAATGTGTTACTTGCTCAGGGTCAGGCTGAAGCTGACTAGATTATGGAAGCTGAGTAAGTTCAGTGTTCACCTGAGCAGGTAATTCCTTGGCTTGCTCAACGTGTTGAGGAGCGGAATCTTCGAGCACTTGCTCGGCATTACTTTGGTTTGTGGATGCGGTTAAGTCGGCATGTTCCTTCGGCTGAGAAATAGAGGCTTGATTTTCTTATTGCTCTGGTTGAGACTCAAGAGGGTTGGAGAAGAACCTAAGATGTACATCTGTAAGGTCAGAGATCTCATCCCTCAACGGTGAGTCACCCATTAGGTCAATGACGGGTGCTCGAAATGCCTTCTTCTTCCTCAGTCTCTTTAGCTTTGGAGGAGTAGGGTCACAAGGAATAGACTCAATAGAGTCAGTAGGTGAAGCTTCCCTTTGAACAGCGGGAGCATTTGCTGTTTGCTCAGTTTCATCTTCATCAACCAACTCAGTGTTGATTGGTTCAAGGTGCTCATCATCAGCTGTTTCCTTAGGTCATCCTGACCACTTTCTTCTTCATCAGACTCATCATCCAGTTCTTCTTCCTCAAACTGTTCATCCAGTTCTTCTTCCTCGACAAATTGACCACCTAATTGGTCTTGTTCTTCCTGGTCATCTAACTGTTGCTCAGCGTCAATGCCTTGACTCTGTGCATAATGTGAGTTAGGAGGAACGACGACATCAGTTGGAAGTGCATCGATAGGTCTTAACTCAAAATTGAGCTTCTTCTTTTTCCTTAATGGTTGCTCATCAACCTCTCTTTCTTTTGCCTCAGGCTCAGCTTGCCTAGGTCTTTTCTTAGCTGACCTAGATCCACCCTGACTTTGCTGAATTTGAGGTTTAGTTCCTCCGCATACCAATTTAAGCTTCTTTGGTGTAGAAGCAACAACTTTAGAGGTGCTCTGGACAGCCTTCCTCTTTCTTTGAGTTCTTCCCTTTCGAGTCACCTCCCCCTCAGCATTCTGGACAGCTTCCCCTTTTCCTTTCTTCGGCACAATTGGTTGGTCATATGCCAAACCGAATAGGGCAGCAGCTGTAATCTCGGTTCCCCAAGTGTGGATTTCCGCAACCATGTCCACATTGTGATCCTTGAGGATTCGGGTGATAAAGGAGCCTAGCCTAAGGGTTCCTGTACTTCATAGAAACCCACCGATTATGAAGACGGGCATGTTTATCGGCGTGTAGGTCAGCATGTGCCATATAAAACACTGCTCAAAATTGGTTGCTGAGTTGGTGCAGTTGATTTTGGGGAAAAGGAAATTCGTCAGAATGTAATGGGCCATCTTTTGCTACTGACCCATGGAGGTACTCGAGATTTCACCTACATGTCCAGCAGGTTTACAGAAATTGTGAACGTAGTTGGTTTTATCTTGGTCACCTGATTTACGAAGTATAGCTCCTTCATTTTTCAGTTTGAACAGTGAGGCAAGATACGCAGGGTTGATGAAGATGTTCTTCCCTCGAACATAAGAAGCTAGGTAGTTCCTGTTATCATCGGCGACCTTTAGGTTGGCGTAGAATTCTCTTACCAGCTCAGGGTAAGTAGCATCACGAACTGAGAACAGCTCGGTCCAACCATTATTCTTGATCCACTCACAAAAGGGTTGCTCGGCGTCTACGAATCCCCTTGAAAACCATCGCGAGTGATCAATCTTACATCCCTTCACACTCTCGAAAACCTGAGAGTAGGTGCGCTCCACTACTTTCTTGCCCTTGTCCTTTTGCTGTTGTTTTCCCTTCGAAGAGGTGGCTTGGACAGCTTGAGCTTTCTTGCTCGGCGTTGTGACCTTCGCGTGGTCACGCTGGGTAGAAGATTTGGGATTTTCATCGGAGCGGTTGTCAGATAAACCAGCACCAGAGATATTCAGAGAAACGTTCGTCATATTCTCAGAGAAGTTTTGGGAAGTTTGGGAATTTTTAGAGAGAGTAATTGGAATGCCAAAGTTTTCTAAGTGTAAAGAGATAAAAGTGGGAATTCGTCCACTATTTATAGAGGTATTGAGTTGATCTAAAGCGTTGGGTTGTCAATTTGACCTCGAGATTCTCAATCGACAAAGATTCTGGCATTTATGAGACATACGGCGCGTGTGTTTTCTAATTATAGCACATACATCATACTAGGTGGCTATTTAATTCGCGTGCTTGCATTAAATTTTGCAACAGATCCTTACTCAGTGTTAAGAATTTCAAGCGTTTAAGCTTCTGAGTAGTCAGTGTTATGCAAAGAATCAGTTCTTATGCTTAGTAGCTTAGCTTAAGATAAACACTCAGCATATATATATCTACTCAGCAAGTAATAGCATAAATCATTCAGCATGGTAATTCCCTCAGCATGCATACTATACTTGGAATTTATTGAAGAGGATTAAACATACCAATGGCTTCTCTAAGTATGTTGAATTGCTCACGAGCCAGTGGCTTTATGAAGATATCAGCAAGCTGCTCATCCGTTGGGACATAGGTCAGCTTGATCTCTCCCTTGAGTACGTGATCTTTGTTGAAACACCTTTCCACATAATTTGATTTGACAAAATTATTTAAGTAAAGTTAAATATATTCTAAACACACTAAGTTTAAATGCTTTGATTTATTACACTAATGTGTTTGTTCAATGTTGAGTTAAATTGTTTATAAGACATAAAGACTTAAAGGCTTAAAGCCCATATGGAAGTCAAAGCCCAAGTCAAACAGATCAAGACCACTCGGCCCGCGTGTGCAAAACGCTGTCGTTATGAACAAAACGCAGCTCAGCGAAGAGAAGGATCTAGAAGACCTTCGTTGAACAACTTCGGAATGAAGTTGTTGAGTTGAATCGACAAAGAGTACAAGACAGCAGCTGAGCAAGAACAACTTCCAGACAAAGTGTTTCCACTTTGGGTAAAGTTCAGAAGACACAGGACGCTGTCTAGTTGACCTTACCATAAATGGAGAGACATTCTGCCGAACTGACTAAAAGCTGACCGAGGACAGAAGATACTCAAATCTGATTGGCCGAGAGCTCTAAGCAAGACTGAGTGACAATGACAGGAAGCCGTTTCCCTCTAACGGTTATTTCGAAATTCGAAATGACTGATGTCCCAGACGTCTCTATAAATAGAGCCCTTCAGTTGCTTCATTAACACATAGAACTTGATCAAGCCATTACGCTGGCCAAAAATCTACTCAAAGTTATGTGAGAAAAAGCAAAGCAAATACTTACACCAAATTCTATATCTTTCATGTAAAAGTCTAGAGTGATTATTCAATCATCTAATGTGTCTTAGCAATTGTTGTCTAGGACAAATCTTTATCATTTCTAGAGATTAGAAAGGAGAGGCTGAGTACTCGGTTATAGTACTCAAGGAGAGATTAGGAGTAAGTAGAGGTATAGAGGAAGGTACTCTTGTTATACTCAGCTTCTAAGTTGTAAAAGGTTTGATGCTCTATCGTTAAAGAGCTCAGTAGAGAATTCGAAAGCTCGGAACATGTTCCGGGGACAGGACGTAGGCTTAAAGGCCGAACCTGGATAAATCTGCTGAGTAACATCTTTCTAACCTTAAACTCCTTAATATATATATTGCTAGCTTAACCAAAACTGACCAAGTAAAGAGGTCACGCTGAGTTGTGTTGAATTGAGTATCTGAGTTCAGGAATAGACTTAAGTGCTATCACCTGACTCAAAGAAAGAAGCTGACTTAGTCACCAGTTGACTAAGCTAGTGTCTTAATTTACTCAGCGCGCTGTGTAATCCTTTTTCAAAGAAAAAGAAGTCAGCCTTAACGTATTAAAATTTAAAGTAGTTCCTATCCCCCCCTTGGAACTAACTTGTTATGTTATAAGGGACCAACAAGTGGTATCAGAGCTTAAAAGCTCACTGTTAAAGGTTTAACTACCTTGAGCTGATCCCTACTATGGCTGAAAACAGCACTCGGTTTCTCCCAGAAAACCAGACAACTCAGATCTTACCTGAGGGGCTGTCCATTACTCGGCCTCCCCTATTCTTCGGGTCTAACTACACCTTCTGGAAGAATAGGATGAAAAACTTTATTCAGGCAACAAACATGAGTGCATGGCTTTCAATAGTCCAAGGCCCGTTTGTTCCTGTTGAAGTTGTGGCTGGCCAAACAGTTGTCAAAGCTGAGGCCAAATGGACAGAGGATGATCTCAAGAAGCTACAAAATCACGCTTTGGCTATAAATATGCTTCACTGTGCGCTTGATGCTGCAGAGTATAATAAGATATCAGGTAGTGAGTCAGCGCAAGAGATCTGGAAGAAGCTGGAGGTCACCTACGAAGGAACCAACAAAGTAAAGGAGTCCAAGGTGAACTAGCAGATGAGACTATACGAGCTGTTTGAGATGAACGATGATGAGGGAATCTCTGACATGAATGCAAGGTTTACAAACATCATCAACGAGCTCAAGAGACTTGGAAGATCTTCACTGAGGAAAAACAAGTCAAGAAGATTCTCAAGAGTCTTCCTAAAAACTGGCAAGCAAAGAAGACTGCTGTTGAGGAAGCTCAAGACTTAACCACCTACAAATATGATGAACTCATCGGCTCACTGCTGACCCATGAGATCTCAATGAAGAATTTCGAGGTGAAGGAAAAGTCTGAAGACAAGAAGCAAAAATATCTTGTCATGAAAGCTGACTCCACTGATGGGAGCTCAACAGATGATGAGGAGATGGCTATGTTCACCAGGAAGATGAAGAGGCTGTTCAGAAAGAATGACGAATATTCTAAGAAGCCTTACAGAAAGTTTGATAAGTATAAAGCTGAGTCTAGCGACAGCAAATACAAGAAGGACAACTCAAAGCCCATTACATGCTTTGAATGTCATCAAACTGGCCATATCAAGTCAAACTGCCCCTCGCTGAGGAAAGAAAAGAAGAACGGAAAAAATGCAATAGTGGCAACATGGAGCGACAGTGATGAGTCTTCATCATCAGAAGCTGATGCCACTGAGTCAGCAAAGATCTGTTTTATGGCTGATGAACTTGCTGAGCCGTGCATCTCTGAGCATGCTGACCCCTCCATTGCATCTGATGACGAGGAGCAATCAAATGAGGTAATATCACTACCCCAGCTTAGAAATGAAATGGTTAATGCCCTGAGTGATCTCTACACACTTGTCAAAAAGTGTAATAAGAAAGTTAGAGCACTCAGCAGGCGCTGTGACGAGGTTGAGGAGGTCAAGCTGAGTGACCTCAGATTCCTTCTTCAGGACAACTCAACTTTGCATGATAACATGGAGATCATACATAAGTGTGTCTCTGAAGTCCAATCAGATTCTAAGAAACTGAGAAAGGATGTCACAACTATCCAGAACCAACTAAAGGTTCCAAACAAAAGAAATATTCCTCTGAACACTCAGTACCGAGGTACTGGTCAGCAGAGATGGAATCCTCAGTGGAAAGTCCAGTGTGACTTCTGTAGGAAGAAAGGACACACCACAAAGGTGTGCTGGCATGCTCAGCACTAGGGTGCTGACCAGTCAGTGAGAAATCCTAAACGGAAGGTCAGCTGTGACTTCTGTGGAAAGAATGGCCATACTGCTCAAGTATGTCGCCATAAAATAAAAAATGATGCTTTACCTGTTGAACCTAACAAGCAAGGACCCAAAAAGAATTGGGTACCTAAGAGTAACTAGTTACATTGCAGGTAAGCCTGAGATGTGCTGAGAAGTAAAAAATGTGGTATATTGACAGCGCATGCTCGAGGCATATGACTGGTGATGAAACTCAGTTCATCAAATTTGAGCGTAAACGAGGAGGAAGCGTAAGTTTTGGAGACAACAAAAAGGGTAAGATAGTAGGGGCAGGAACCGTTGGAGGTAATCCTACTATTGAGTCAGTCTCCCTAGTCAGCAGACTCAAATATAACTTACTCAGCGTAGCTCAGCTATGTGACAATGGGAGAAAAGTTATATTTGATGACACTAGATGTAAAATATACGAGGGTAAAACTAATGAGTTAATTTTAACTGCCCCTCGCATTGATAATGTCTTCATGCTGAACTTGGAGAAAAAGTTTTCAAAAACTGTATGCTTAGTTTCAAAGGAAGAAAATTCCTGGCTATGGCACATGAGACTTGGTCATGTAAGCATGGACCTCCTGGCCAAATTAGCAAGAAAGCAATTGGTTGAGGGATTGCCAGAACTCAAATTTGAAAAAGATCAACTATGCCACGCTTGCCAAGCGGGACAACAAACCAAACAATCTTTTCATAGTAAAAATGTTGTCTCAACTAAGCGTCCGTTAGAGTTACTACACTTGGATCTCTTCGATCCAGTCCAGCCGCTGAGTCTGGGTGGAAGAAGATTTTCCTTGGTCATTGTAGATGACTTCTCTCGGTACACGTGGATCATCTTGCTGAGTAGCAAGGATGAGACCTGTAAGACATTTTCAAATTTGGTTAGAAAACTTGAAAATGATAAAGACCTAAAACTGGCTCACATCCGAAGTGATAATGGTGAAGAATTCAAAAACCAACAGTTTGTTGAATTTTGTGAAGCCAGCGGCATTGACCATAATTTTTCTGCACCTAGGACGCCTCAACAAAATGGGGTTGTAGAACCTTGGTTGAAATTGCCAGGACAATGCTGAGTGAGCATAGGCTTCCAAAGTATTTTTAGGGAGAAGCTGTTAACACAACGTGCTATATTCTTAATAGGGCTCTTGTTAGACCTATACTAAAGAAAACCCCCTACGAACTTTGGAAAGGATGAAAGCCCAACATTGGATACTTTCGTGCCTTTGGCTGTAGATGTTTTATTTTAAACACCAAAGATAGCCTAGCTAAGTTTGACTCAAAAGCTGATGAAGCTATCTTTTTAGGCTACTCAACAAACAGCAAAGCATACAGAGTTTTCAATAAACGAACTCAAGTTTTAGAAGAGTCAGTACATGTTGAGTTCGACGAAACTAACCCTACAGGAAGATATCGGCCGCTGACCGAGGATGATCCACACTCAGTACCTGCTGATCAAGATATAGCCGCTGAGTCATTCCCTCAAGGGCTGACCCAAGGTAAAAGTGAACCTCAAATTGTTTTCACTGACCAGTCTACACCTGCAGAGATTGTTGAAACACAAACAACACAAGACATAAATCTACCAAAGGAGATAAGGATACCAAGAGGACACTCAAAGAGTGCTATTCTTGATGCCGCTGAGAATACCCTGATGACAAGAAACCAACTCAGGAGATACCTCAGCAACGTAGCCTTTGTCTCAGTTCAGGAACTAAAGAACTTCGCTGATGCTGAGGAAGATGAATTTTGGATGAGCGCAATGCAAGAGGAACTTGATCAATTCAGAAGAAACGATGTATGGGAGCTAGTGCCACATCCGAGGAGTCAGAAGACCATTGGAACAAGATGGGTCTTCCGCAACAAGCTGGATGAACAAGGAAATGTAGTCAGGACCAAAGCAAGACTTGTAGCTCAGGGCTACAGTCAGCAAGAAGGTATTGACTACGGTGAGACCTTTGCCCCAGTGGCAAGGCTAGAGGCTATTAGAATTTTATGCGCTTATGCAAGTTATATGAACTTTAAACAGTTTCAAATGGATGTTAAGAGTGCATTTCTTAATGGAGTTATAAACGAGGAAGTTTATGTTAATCAACCTCTAGGGTTTGAGGATCCTAAGTTCCCAAACCACGTTTATAAACTCAGAAAGGCTTTGTACGGCCTCAAGCAAGCACCACGTGCTTGGTATGAGAGGCTGACCAGTTTCCTGCTGACTAGAAACTATGTCAGAGGCAAAGCTGATACAACTTTATTCATTAAGAGAAAGGGTAAAGATACCCTGCTGGCTCAAATATATGTGGATGATATTATTTTCGGTGCTACTAATGAGTCAATATGCAAGGAATTTAGCAAGCAAATGCAGTCTGAGTTTGAAATGTCAATGATGGGAGAACTCAACTTCTTCCTTGGACTTCAAATCAAACAAGGGAAAAATGGCATCTTCATCAGTCAAGCCAAATATGCCAAGGAGATATTAAAGAAATATGATCTTGAAAATTGCAAGCCAATATCTACTCCTATGGGCACTGACACTGTCCTCTGCGCTGACGAGAATGGTAAGTCGGTGGACAGCAAATTGTATCGAGGTATGATAGGCTCTCTACTTTACTTAACAGCAAGTAGACCGAACATTCAGTTCTCAGTATGCTACTGTGCTAGATATCAATCTAACCCTAAGGAATCTCATTACATAGCTGTAAAAAGATGTCACGACCCAACCCAGGCCATGACCGGCACATAAATTAAATTAACTTTAATCTATGCTAGCCTTAATTCTGAACTAATAGAAATTCCAAAATTTACTAACAGAATATCAAACTCATCTCAATTACATGAATAAACCTTAAAAGAATCAAATATGCAAGTCTAAACCTCAATAATCAAAATTCTCCAAAGATAATATAAAGCTAATTTATTAGGCAATCTCCTTCAACATCAATCCAAGGGTTACCTCACGAACAGGGACCTTAATCTGAAAAAGAAAGATTCAACGTGGTATGAGATTTTCGTCTATACGAGCGAAAACCTCAGTGAGTAGTAGCTACAGCACACAACAGAAAGGGAACAGGCAGGCAAGCTGATACTTTTAAATCATGACGAATATAGTATTTCAAAATCAGTTAAACTAAAGGGGCAATATAAGATAATCAATTTCAAATGCTGCAATCAATTGTCAAACATAACCCTGAAACCTTTCAAAATAGCAAATATTAGTATAATCAGGAAATAAGACAAAAGCTTTAAAACACATGGTACAGTGTAACAGAGTGGTGATACTGCACACCACCAGGGCCAGATAAATGGTAAGCGCTACCAATAACAGATACAGATAACAGACAATCGCCTTCACCGATCTTATGCATGTTTCTAATGATGACACAACTAACGACAAACTGACAACTGACACCTGACTCAAAGACAAATGCAAGGACCTAATGTTATGAAGATCGGTGAGAGGCCAGATAACAAATACAGATATACTGAGCACTTGTACCAGTTTGAAAACATATAGTATACATATATAATTTAGAAAATCATAACTGATTGAACGAATTATCAGATTTCTAAACAAAGGTAATAACTGCGATAAATCGCGTATCAGAAACTACAAATCATATCAAATCAAATTTTTAATAAATCCATTGTACCTGATAATAAAACAAATCAATATAAAGGCCTGTTCCCAGAATATACGCTCTAATACTAAGGATATTTAGTAAACACAAGGTTTAAGCTATACGTTTTTAGGAACGAAAATATACTGTCAAACGCTAATTTTTGATAAACAGTTTTTCAATCTAATATTTCAATCAAATAGGATCATGTACTATAATTACCACTCACCTGGAATTTAAACGGAAGCAAGCACCGAAAAGCTCGTCTCTCAATCGACTGAAGGGATATCAGAATTTCCTATTGGTTCAATAAAAGGGAAAAATGAATTAACTAAGCTTAATCATATCTAAACTAATGGGGACAATTAATATATTAGGGGAGCAAGCAATAAACCTTCAGAAATCAATTAAACTAAACCATTTTTAAAACTACTTATGTGAAGATATTGCTAAAATTATTAAACCTTTGTTTGTGGAAAGAAAAAAAAAAAGAGAAAACGGATTTACTGTGCCTTAATCCAAAGCTTTTATTTCCATGTAAAAAAAAGAGATTAAATGGGTAAAGGTTTGGAAAAGTTTTTATTATATAATAATATATTATAATAGCAAAGGTAGAAAGGTAGGTAGATAGGATGGGATAGTCACAAAAAAATGAAGTTCCAGAGGAAGGTAAGTTGTACTATTATATAATAATAAATTGGTAATTGAAATCATGGACAAAAAAAAATGAAGTTCCAGAGAAAGTTAAATCAATAGATTGTGCTATGCTCACTTTTCCAAGATGAAATTAACAATAGTATATTTTATTTGTAAAACACAATGAATTGGAAGAATTAATCCCTTGTTTGGGAGAATTTTTAAAAAAAATTACTTTAATAGACCTGGTTGGGAAATATTCCCCTAGAATGGGCTATTCCCAACCATAGTCATATGAAATAATTTTTTTATTATAAAATTACCCATTACGGCGCCAATGCCACCGTAATGGGTATGTTGACAGGAATCCCTATGATTCCTGTCGACAATTGGGCAGTGGCTATGCCACTGCCCAAAATTTATATAAATAAATTTTAAAAACTTATTTATATAATAATTTTTTTTTAAAATTTATATAATAAAATGTTTAAATTTTATTACATTATAAAAATAAAAATAAAATTATAAGTTTAATATTAGGTTAAATTTGTATAATTTAATACTAACGTATGAAATTATACAAATTTAACCCTAACATCTCAAGGGAAGTGCAGATGTAGCGCTAACGTATGAAATTATATAAATTTAACCCTAACGTTTTTAGCAAATTGCAGATTTAGTTATAACGTATGAAATTGTGCAAATTTAACCCTAACGTTTCCAAGCAAAATCAATTTTAACCACATGCTACCAAAAATTTGAAAAGACTTGTTTGACTGTTATTTAGCTACATCAGACCTTCTAAACCAGTTTGTCGATAAATTGAAGCAGTTTCATTTTTTTTTGTAACTATATTAATAACACAGTAAAATATTTTAGACAGTTTAAAAAAACTAAACCTGCTACATATAAATTAATCGCATTTTTTTTGAAATTGTCTAAAATATTTTACTGTGTTAATAATTCATTAAACATTTTTTTTTATTAGTAATGCACTAAATATTTAACCTTAACGTTTACAAGCAAGATCAATTTTAACCATATGCTACCGAAAATTTGAAAATATTTGTTTGATTGTTATTTATAGAAAAACTGGTTTAGAAGATCCGATGTGGCTAAATAACAGTTAAACAATGGATTAACTCTATAAATTTGTACAATTTCATACGTTGCGGCTAAATTTGCACTTCGCTTGAAACGTTAAAGTTAATATTTAGTGTATTCCTAAAAAAAATATTTACTGCATTAATAACACAGTAAAATATTTTCGACAATTTCAAAAAAAAAATTGTGGTTCATTTATATGTAGCAGGTTTAGTTTTTTTAAACTGTCTAAAATATTTTACTGTGTTATTAATATAGTTAAAAAATGTATGAAACTGCTTCAATTTATCGACAAACTGATTTAGAAGATCCGATGTAGCTAAATAACAGTCAAACAGGTCTATTCAAATTTTCGGTAGCGCGTGGTAAAAAAATTGATTTTGCTTGAAAACGTTACGGTTAAATTTGCACAATTTCATACGTTAGGGCTAAATCTACACTTCGCTTAAAACGTTAAGGTTAAATTTATACAATTTCATACGTTAGGGCTAAATCTGCACTTCTCTTGAAACGTTAGGATTAAATTTACACAATTCATACGTTAGTAATGCACCAAATATTTAACCGTAACATTTCAAATGAAGTATAGATTTAATTCTAACGTATGAAAATATACAAATTTAACCCTAACGTTACAGTTATAATTTTATTTTTAGAATATAATAAATTTTAAAAATTTTATTATATTTTTTTTAATCAAAAATTTTTATTATATTAATTTTAAAAAAATTATTATATAAAAATAAATTTAAAATTTATAATATAAATATTGGGTAGTGGTGTTGACAGGAATCCCTTTGAGGGATTCCTGTCAAGATATCCATTACGGCGCCAAAAGTATATTAAAAAAATATCTTTTTTTTACCATGGTTGGGAAATAGCCCCTTCTAGGGGAATATTTCCCAACCAGACCTATGAGGATAATTTTTTTTTTAAATTGTCCCAACTAAGGGATTAACCCGAATTCGAATAGGACTACGATTTGGAAAGACAGAGAACAAGTTTTTTTTATAAAAATATATATATAAAGTTACCTGACAATGATGGAACAACCTTGAGAAGAGGAAATTATTATAAAAGTTTGATGGTTCCAAAACTAATTGGAGGAGAGACACAGAAAATTTGATAGAGCAGCTTTAGAGAACCTTGAAGAAAGCCATTGGCGGCTGTTTGAAACAATTAGGAGAAGAAACCCTTTTTTTTTCACTTTGCCTTTTAGCAAGGGTTTATTTGGTAAAAGTAAAACCCTTAGCTGTAAAACATAAAATTTAGTATTTTTAATATGATAAAAATAATTAAATTAAATATATAATTTTCTCAAAATAGGGTTATTACATTCTTCCCCCCTAAGAAAAATTCGGTCCCCGAATTTAAATTATAAGGACACTAACCTGACATATTGAATAAATGAGGGTATCTAACTCGCATCTCGGATTCAGTCTCCCAAGTGGCCTCACTACTTGAGTGATTTTGCCAAAGAACTTTAACTAAAGGAATTTCTTTAGAACGCAGCTTCCGAACTTGGTTGTCTAAAATGCCAATGGGTTGCTCTTCATAGGTCAGATCATCTCTAACTTGTATAGTTTGAGGTTGCAAGACATGGGAAGCATCATGAATGTATTTCCTAAGCATCGATATATGGAATACCGGATGAACCTTAGAGAAATCAGGTGGGAGAGCTAATCGATATGCAACTGCACCAATCCTTTCTAGAATCTCAAACGGGCCTACATAACGCGGACTTAATTTTCCTTTCTTGCCAAAACGCATGATTCCTTTCATCGGAGAGACCTTCAGAAACACATGATCACCGATCTGAAATTCTACATTCTTGCGCCTCGGATCAACATAACTCTTTTGCCTACTTTGAGCTGTCAAGAGTCTCTCACGGATAATACGAACTTTGTCTAAAGTCAACTGTATCAACTCGGGTCTAGTGAGTCTCCTTTCTCCAACCTCATCCCAACAAATCGGCGACCGACACTTACGACCATACAAAGCTTCATAAGGTGCCATCTCTATGCTAGCTTGATAGCTGTTGTTATAAGCAAACACTACCATAGGCAAATGATGATCCCAATTTTGGCCAAAATCAAAAATACAAGCTCGAAGCATATCCTCTAAAGTCTGAATAGTCCTCTCTGACTGACCGTCCGTCTGAGGATGAAAAGCAGTGCTAAACTGAAGTTTTGTACCAAGTGCTTCTTGAAATTTCTTCCAGAATCGAGAAGTGAATTGAGCACCACGATCCGAGACAATAGAGAATGGGACTCCATGAAGTCTAACAATCGCATCAATGTATAACTGAGCAAGCTTAGAGAAATCATAAGTTATCTTCACATGAAGAAAATGAGCAGACTTAGTTAAACGGTCGACTATCACCCAAATGGAATCGTACCCTCCTCTAGTGCGAGGCAATCCTACCACGAAGTCCATAGCAATATTCTCCCACTTCCACTCAGGAATGGGTAGTGGTTGGAGCAACCCAGACGGTCTCTGATGTTCTGCCTTGACTTGTTGACAAGTAAGGCATTTAGCAACAAAGTCTGCAACATCTCTCTTTATTCCACTCCACCAGTATAACTCCCTTAAATCTCTATACATCTTAGTGGAACCAGGATGAACTGTATAAGCTGAACAGTGTGCTTCCTCCAAAATTTCCCTTTTTAAATCATCAACATCAGGAACACACAGTCTAGTCCCGTAACGAAGAACTCCATCATCACCAATCACGAATTCCTGAACCTTACCCTGACAAACACCATCCCTAACTTTACACAATTGAGGATCTTCTTGTTGGGCTACCTTGATTCTATCTAATAGAATAGGTCTAACACGAAAATGAGCTACTAACGCTTCAGAAGTTGCCTCAATTTTTACTCCTTGATCAATCAATTCATGAATGTCACTAATCAAAGGTCTGCTCACTACGGAAAGATGAGCTAAGCTACCTAGAGATTTCCTACTTAAAGCATCTGCTACAACGTTTGCTTTCCCTGGATGGTATTGAATTGTGCAATCATAATCCTTGAGAAACTCCACCCATCTTCTCTGCCTCAAATTCAAATCACGCTGATCAAAGATGTATTTGAGACTTTTATGGTCAGTGAAAATCTCACATGTCTCCCCATACAAGTAATGTCTCCATATCTTTAGGGCAAAGATCACTGCTGCCATTTCTAAATCATGAGTTGGATAATTCTTTTCGTGCTGCTTTAATTGGCGAGAAGCATATGCAATCACATGACCATGTTGCATCAATACACAACCCAGACCAACCCTTGAAGCATCACAAAATACTGTGTAGCCCCCCGATCCAGATGGAAGAGCTAACACTGGTGCTGAAGTCAAACGAACTTTCAATTCTTCAAAGCTCTTCTCACACGCTTCTGACCACTGAAACTTCACATTCTTTTGGGTTAACTTGGTTAAAGGAGAAGCTATTCGAGAAAAGTCTTGCACAAAACGTCGATAGTAACCCGCTAACCCAAGAAAACTCCGAATCTCCGACACTGAACTAGGCCTTGGCCAATGAAGAATAACATCAACCTTCTTCGGATCAACGCTCACCCCATCTTTGGATACCACATGCCCTAAAAATGCGACACTATCCAACCAGAATTCACATTTTGAGAATTTGGCATACAACTGGTTCTCTCTTAGGGCCTGAAGAACAAGCCTCAGATGCTGCTCATGTTCTTCTTTACTTTTAGAATACACCAGAATGTCATCTATGAATACTATCACAAAACGATCAAGGAAGGGCTTAAACACCCTATTCATTAGATCCATAAAAGCTGCAGGAGCATTAGTGAGACCAAAAGGCATCACCAAAAATTCATAGTGACCATACCTAGTCCTGAAAGCTGTCTTAGGTATGTCAACATTTTTAACCCTCAACTGATGATAGCCGGACCTCAGATCGATCTTAGAGAAGTACTTTGCACCCTGGAGCTGATCAAATAGATCATCGATTCGAGGAAGAGGGTATTTGTTACGTATTGTGACCTTGTTCAACTGTCGATAATCAATGCACAACCTCATTGATCCATCCTTCTTCTTCATAAACAACACAGGAGCACCCCAAGGAGAGACACTAGGGCGGATGAACCCTTTGTCAAGCAAGTCTTGCAGTTGTTCTTTCAACTCCTTTAGTTCAGCGGGAGCCATTCGGTAAGGAGGCATAGATATGGGTCTTGTTTCGGGTGCTAAGTCAACACAGAAATCGATTACTCTCTCAGGTGGCAAACCTGCCAAATCTTCAGGAAAAACATCAGCAAACTCATTCACCACATCAACATTCTCCAAATCAACACCTTTTGTTTGAGTATCCTTAACATAAGCTAGAAACCCTTCACAGTTCTTATACAACAATCTTCTTGCAGCAATAGCAGAAATAAGACTATGAGGAGCCATGCTACGATCTCCTTGAAATTGGAATTCTATCTCCCCAGGAATTTTAAAGGTTACTAATTTGCTATAACAGTTTAAAGAGGGATGATATGAGGCTAACCAATCCATTCCCAAAAGCACATCAAAATCTAACATTTCAAGTAATACAAGATCAGCTAAGAGTTCCCTTTCCCCTACTTTTACTAAGCAATTCTTAAAAGCTAGATTTATGTCAAGGACATCTCCTATAGGTGTTGCCACAGATAAAGGACAATCTAACATAGTGGGCGGTACACCAAATTTCATAGAAAAACAAGGAGAAACAAAGGAATGTGTAGCACCAGGATCAATCAAAACTCTAGCATCAAATGAACATACAGAAATGGTACCTGTCACCACTGCATTAGATGCCTGAGCATCCTGCTGTGTCAGAGCAAAGGCTCTAGACTGACCTCGACCTGCTGTTGCATGATTAGGAGCTGAGTTGGGACCTCGACCACCCTGCCTTCGACCTCCTGAACTCTGGCCTCTACCACCATACTGAGAAGAGGGCTGAGTACCAACAAAAGGAGTAGAAACTGTATCCTGACCCACAGCTAGTGTTGTGTTACTGCCTGGGCAATCTTTTTTTCTATGTCCCACCTGACAACAACCAAAACAAGCCCCAGTTGCTCGATGGCATGGAGAGTTACCATGGAATTTACCGCAAAGCTGACAAGTAGGGAATGACGATCTAGAGGAACTTTGACTATTCTGAGTACCAATGGGCTGAGCTCTCTGACCATATCTCTGATTATTCTTGGAGTATTGCCCTCCTTGACCAGGTAAGGAATGGGACCCATGAGATACTGAATAGTTACTTCCCCTACTATGCTGGCCACTCTGGTTGTCATATCGAGCACGTTTGTTCTGATCACGAGCCCTACGCTGATCATCAAACATCTCCATCTGCCTGGATCGATCCACCACTTCCTCAAAGCTAGACAATCGTAAAGGAGCAATTCGGTCTAACAGTCTGTCCCGAAGTCCCCTCTCAAACCTCCTTGCCTTCCTCTCCTCAGTTGGAATAAGATGCTCACCGAAATGAGCAAGTCGAGTGAATTTCATTTCATATTCACTCACAGTCATACCACCCTGTTTCAGCACTTCAAACTCTAAAGCTGTAGCTTCCTTAACACTGGGAGGAAGGAACCTCTCTAAGAAAGAATCACGGAACTGTGGCCAAAGGAAAGTGTTATCAAGTCCATTCCCTCTCTTGGAAAGATACCAACTACGCGCCACTCCTTGTAACTGATTCCCTGCTAACAATACCATCCTAGCACTGGTGCATCCCAAGACCTCATAACATCTGTCCATAGCATCTAGAAAATCCATATGATCTGTTACAGAATCCTCACCAGAAAACTTTGGAGGTTGTAACATCAAGAAGTCACTGAGATCCTGTAATTGAGCTCTATCATTAGGTATAGCAGATCCTGTAGTTCTTGGTTGTCTGTTTTCACCTACCACATTTGTTAGCCTTTCAACTGCTTGAAAGACCCCTTGCAATCCAGCAGCCAAATCAGTGTTAGATATTTGAGTAGGCTGAGAGGTTGAAGCTGTACGCGTGGGCTGAGATGACCCTCCAACTGGTTGCAAAATTGGTTCAGATGCTGGAGCTGGTCCTCCAATAGGGTGTGAAGCTCCCCCATCAAGTTGGGATGAATTCTCAACGGTCACCCTACTCCTAGTACTAACATTAACCGTATTCTTGCCTCTTTTTCTTCCTTTAGGAGGCATGATTACCTATCCATGCAGCAGAGTTAGACACTTTAGCAAATGAGGTATTGAAAATGAGTAAATAAGAAGACCCAGATAGATATGCAAGATAAGGCATATGAACAGAACACGTGAATCCTACACAGTAAGTCTATAAGAACCTAAAATACTAAATTTTATGTTTTACAGCTAAGGGTTTTACTTTTACCAAATAAACCCTTGCTAAAAGGCAAAGTGAAAAAAAAGGGTTTCTTCTCCTAATTGTTTCAAACAGCCGCCAATGGCTTTCTTCAAGGTTCTCTAAAGCTGCTCTATCAAATTTTCTGTGTCTCTCCTCCAATTAGTTTTGGAACCATCAAACTTTTATAATAATTTCCTCTTCTCAAGGTTGTTCCATCATTGTCAGGTAACTTTATATATATATTTTTATAAAAAAAACTTGTTCTCTGTCTTTCCAAATCGTAGTCCTATTCGAATTCATTGTGTTTTACAAATAAAATATACTATTGTTAATTTCATCTTGGAAAAGTGAGCATAGCACGATCTATTGATTTAACTTTCTCTGGAACTTCATTTTTTTTTGTCCATGATTTCAATTACCAATTTATTATTATATAATAGTACAACTTACCTTCCTCTGGAACTTCATTCTTTTGTCCATGAATTGATAAGACTATCCCATCCTATCTACCTACCTTTCTACCTTTGCTATTATAATATATTATTATATAATAAAAACTTTTCCAAACCTTTGACCCATTTAATCTCTTTTTTTTACATGGAAATAAAAGCTTTGGATTAAGGCACAGTAAATCCGTTTTCTCTTTTTTTTTTCTTTCCACAAACAAAGGTTTAATAATTTTAGCAATATCTTCACATAAGTAGTTTTAAAAATGGTTTAGTTTAATTGATTTCTGAAGGTTTATTGCTTGCTCCCCTAATATATTAATTGTCCCCATTAGTTTAGATATGATTAAGCTTAGTTAATTCATTTTTCCCTTTTATTGAACCAATAGGAAATTCTGATATCCCTTCAGTCGATTGAGAGACGAGCTTTTCGGTGCTTGCTTCCGTTTAAATTCCAGGTGAGTGGTAATTATAGTACATGATCCTATTTGATTGAAATATTAGATTGAAAAACTGTTTATCAAAAATTAGCGTTTGACAGTATATTTTCGTTCCTAAAAACGTATAGCTTAAACCTTGTGTTTACTAAATATCCTTAGTATTAGAGCGTATATTCTGGGAACAGGCCTTTATATTGATTTGTTTTATTATCAGGTACAATGGATTTATTAAAAATTTGATTTGATATGATTTTGTAGTTTTTGATACGCGATTTATCGCAATTATTACCTTTGTTTAGAAATCTGATAATTCGTTCAATCAGTTATGATTTTCTAAATTATATATGTATACTATATGTTTTCAAACTGGTACAAGTGCTCAGTATATCTGTATCTGTTATCTGGCCTCTCACCGATCTTCATAACATTAGGTCCTTGCATTTGTCTTTGAGTCAGGTGTCAGTTGTCAGTTTGTCGTCAGTTGTGTCATCATTAGAAACATGCATAAGATCGATGAAGGCGATTGTCTGTTATCTGTATCTGTTATTGGTAGCGCTTACCATTTATCTGGCCCTGGTGGTGTGCAGTATCACCACTCTGTTACACTGTACCATGTGTTTTAAAGCTTTTGTCTTATTTCCTGATTATACTAATATTTGCTATTTTGAAAGGTTTCAGGGTTATGTTTGACAATTGATTGTCAGCATTTGAAATTGATTATCTTATATTGCCCCTTTAGTTTAACTGATTTTGAAATACTATATTTTGAACTATATTCGTCATGATTTAAAAGTATCAGCTTGCCTGCCTGTTTCCTTTCTGTTGTGTGCTGTAGCTACTACTCACTGAGGTTTTCGCTCGTATAGACGAAAATCTCATACCACGTTGAATCTTTCTTTTTTAGATTAAGGTCCCTGTTCGTGAGGTAACCCTTGGATTGATGTTGAAGGAGATTGCCTAATAAATTAGCTTCAAATTATCTTTGGAGAATTTTGATTATTGAGGTTTAGACTTGCACATTTGATTCTTTTAAGGTTTATTCATGTAATTGAGACGAGTTTGATATTCTGTTAGTAAATTTTGAAATTTCTATTAGTTCAGAATTAAGGCTAGCATAGATTAAAGTTAATTTAATTTATGTGCCGGTCATGGCCTGGGTTGGGTCGTGACAAAGGTGGTATCAGAGCCGACTCTCCACGTACGATGTGTGGTTCGGGGACGAACCAGGCGGAAGCTGGTGGGCCTGTAACAACCCGGTCCGGAGTGGGTGGCGCTGGGGTAAGAAGGCCTAAGCAAGGAGCGGCCCTAAGGGATGGCGATGGGGGCAGGAATGAACTGAATCCCACATCGGAAATGGAGAGGGAGTGATTGGGGCTTATTAGTAAGATGTGAATCCAATACATGTAGACGCGTTTTAAAAGCCGTGAGGCCCAATGTGTTGGAATTGGGCCAGAGCGGACAATATCTACATGGTATTGGACCAGGGTGTTACAAAAGAATCCTTAGATATTTGCAAAGCTCGGTGAACGCAGGTTTATGGTATCCCAACACTCATGGTTTTACACTCGTTGGATACACTGACGCTGACTACGGACGAGACAAGCTTGAACGAAAAAGCACCTCTGGAGGATGTCACTTTTTAGGAAGCTGTCTTGTATCCTGGTTCAGCAAGAAGCAGGCGTCAGTAGCCTTATCTACCACTGAAGCTGAGTACATTGCTGCTGGACACTGTGTTGCTCAAGTCCTATGGATTAAGCAACAACTTGAAGACTATGGTGTTCAAACAAAGACAATTGAGGTCAAATGTGACAACAAAAGTGCAATTGATCTATCAAAGAACCCAATTCAACACAGCAGGATGAAGCATGTCAACATAAGACATCACTTCATTAGAGACCATATACTTAAGGGTGAGATAAAGCTGACCTATGTCCCAACGGACGAGCAGCTTACTGATATCTTCACAAAGCCACTGGCTCGTGAGCAGTTCAGCATACTGAGAGAAGCCATTGGTATGTTTAATCCTCTTCAGTAAATTCCAGCTCTTAATATAGATTCATGCTGAGTGAATTAACATGCTGAATGATCTATTATTTGCTGAGTGAATAGATGTATACTGAGTGATTAATGCTAAATAAATGAATATCACATACTGAGCAAACATTGGCACCGAGTAGTTATCTCAAACTGAGAAATCATCCGTTTGCATAAAACTGATCACTCAGAATATAAAACGCTTAGTATTCTAAACGTTGAGTATAAGATCTGTTGCATTTAATGCTAGAGCACGCGAATAGCCACCTAGGATAACGTATGCGCCGAATGTGTCATAAAAGCCAGGATCATTGTCGGTTGACAATCCCAAGGCAAAACTGACACATGGATTCGATAAGATCCACTTTTCACCGCTATAAATAATGGGTAAATCCCCATTTTTATCTCTTTACACTTACCGAATTCTCAGGCATAAGCATTCTCTCTCTAAAAACTCTCAAGACTTCCAAATCTCTCTCTGAAACTATGACTAAGGTTTCCGTGAATATCTCCGGTGCCGGTCACCCTAAGACCAGTTCCGATGAACCATCCAGGCAAACTACTTCGCCTAAAACGACTAAAGCCACCACACCGAGCAAAGGCAAAGCTGGCCAAACCACTTCCTCCAAAGGAAAGCCGACCAAAGTAAGAACCTATACTAAGGTTTTTGAGGACGTCAGAGAGTGGAAGATAGACTTCTCAAGATGGTTCTCTGAGGCATTCGTAACAATCGAGCAACCATTCTGTGAATGGATATCGAAGAATGGCTGGACCGAGCTATTTTCAATTAGAGATTCCACTTACCTTGACCTAGTAAGGGAATTTTATCACAATCTGCGGGTTGCTGACGACAACCAGGACTATCTGGTAACCGTGGTAAAGGAGAAAACCATCTTTATCAACCCTACCTACCTTGCCAATTTGCTGAAATTGAAGAATGAGGGAACAAAGCTGAGAAGGAAGGGTGATCATGAAGGAATTGGGTACGTAGCCACCTTCTGCAAGCCCGCTGGCCATTCTGGAGAAATCTCAAGTTCATCAATGGGCCAGCACCAAAAGATGGCACACTATCTGCTGACCAATTACATCTACCCCAAGATTAATTGCACCAGCTCAGCGACAAATTTCGAGCAATGCTTCATATGGCATATGCTGACCTACAAGCCCATCAACATGCCAGTTTTCTTAATAGCCGGCTTCCAGAGGAGCACTGGAACTTTAAGGCTGGGCTCACTCATAACCAGAATCCTCAAAGACCATCAAATTGATCTCTTCGAGGAAACTGAGGCCCAAGGCTCTGAGATCACAGCTGCTGTACTGCGTGCCTTGAAGTATGACCAACCGATTAAGAAAGGCAAAAATGCTGATGAGGCTAATGAGGAGACAACTGTCTCAAAGAAGGGGAAAAGGACAAAGGCTCCAGCTGCCCGAAAAAGGAAAGCTGTTGGGACTCCTTCAAAGAAGGTTGAGCCTCAGGCCAAGAAGCTAAAGTCAGCTGCTAAAAAAGGTCAGGAGAGACCTAAGTCAGCTGAGAAGAGAAGCAGGCAAGATGGGCCTGATACTGAGGAAAGAGTGGAAGATGAGCAACCTCTGAAGAAGACGAAGTCTTCAGGGCTGACCCCAATTGATGCTATTCCCACTGACATCATTGTTCCTGGTGATTCTCACTTCACACAGTGTCAAGGAACTGAAGCTGAGCATCAAGAAGATGATGTGGAACTGGATGATCACTTCATCACTCAGGTGGAAGAAGAATTAGATAACGAAGATCAGGATGATGAGGAAGAAGAAGAAGAAGAAGACAGTGATCAGGATGACGCTGAGGAAACAACGAGTGAAGAGGAAGCTGCTGACCCAACTAACACTGAGTTGGCTGCAGATAAAGTACAAGTACAAGCTAATCAGCCCAATGCTGATCAAGAAGAGACTTCTCCTTCTCACTCAGGAGAATCTGTCCAAGCTGATCCCACTCCTCCTCGCAGAAGAAGATTAGTAAAGGCAACTCAGAAAACGGTTATTGACCTCCCTGTTCAAAAGCCGACTAAAGATCCTTCTTCTCTTAAGCTGAAGTTTTTCAGTAAGCAAACCCCTTCTTCTCAACAAACTTCTCTTGAAAAGCAAGCCTCTGTTTCTTCACAAAAGGAACAAGCCGACTTAAATGCTTCCGCTAACTCCACAAGCCAAATCGAGCAAGTTCTCGTCAATATTGCTGCTCCAAGCACTGTGCTGACTCAGAACATTCCTGCCCCCGTCAGCACTGAATCTATTAGGGTTACTACTTCACCAACCATAATTCCTGTCGATGAACCATCTCTTCCAGAACACCAAGTGCAGACTGAAAACTCCATTCCAGTCACTGACCACGTCATAACTCCGACTCCTCCACAAACTGGTCATACTGAGGAAACTAGACAACATGATGAAGGATCACTAAGCTATCTGCATGCCACTGAGTCTGGTAGAAAACTCATCAACTCGGTGCAGTCATTAATTAAGGACATTCATCAAACTACTGAACCTACTGCTGGGTCTAGTGGCAATGCATCAACTCAGCTGTCCCAAGTCACTCAGCTCTTAAATGAGGTTAAAGGACTGAAGGATCTGCTAAGTGATATGATCTCAATTCAATCACATCAGCCCAAGCAGGACTCAATAACTAAGCTGGCTGAGCTCCAACTGACAACTGTTCAACATCTTAACACTCTTCAAGGCCAATTCCAGACCTTGTCAGCTGCGAATACTCAGTATGCAACTTCTGATGAAGTTAAGATGCTCTTTGCCCAGCTTCACACTGAGCAAATCAAGACCAACAATCAGCTGGCCTCCTACTCTCAATGCTCGGTGGAGCAAATTAGCGAAGCAGTTCGTCTGCTGAACTTAAATAAACAAGAGATGGACACTGATCAGATGAAGTAGAATGAGATTCTGGTCATAATAATATCCAGCGCCAATACTATGACTCAGCCCTGCTGAAGACGTTTCATCAAGTGTTTGATGCGCTGTCAGATACAATTACTTAGGTAGGTAAGTCTCAAGCCTACATCCTGAGCTTACTCAGCGTCGCTGAACTAGGTATACCTAAAGATGTCTTGGATGAAGGCATTATTGTTTTCGACGACATCAATGAAAGTGCCGATAAACTTAAGGAGCTGTCCGGCGTACTGACCACCGCAGTCTTAACCGACTCCTTTAGGATTCCTCCTCCACCCGATGCTGACAAAACGAGGGAGAAAGAACAATCTAGGACTCAGCAGGAAGCTCCTAGAAGCAGTCAGTCTAAGCAAAAGAAAAAGAAGTAGAAATGGGCTAGCTTAGTTTTTGTACTTAGTCTGTAGTCTCTATGTTTTTTTATGCTCATCTTTTGCTATGTATGCTGACTACTTTACTTCAATACAATACTTGCATCTTTTATCCTAACTTGAGTTATTTCATACGATGCTGAGTATTATCTTATTATGTATCTTCAACTACATCAACTATGTTTAATGCTTATAATACTTGTTGATTGTATCTTATGCTGATTAAATGTTTGACATTGTCTTGTATGTTTATAAAACACTGTCTCATAAGACCCATTGAACAAAATGATTACTCAGTGCACTCTGAATGTTAAACCTTCCGCTTAATACTGAGTAAAATAGAATATGTTCCATGAGCTGACCTATTTCTGAAAACTGACCTTAGACTCACTCAATTAAACATTAAAATGTTTAGAGTAAAACTAAGTCAGTAGCTCAACCCTGACGGGGGAGTTTGCTAAGTAATAATAGGTCAACTATCATGGGGGAGCTCAACACTGAGTTCCTCGCTGAATAGTTTTGCCAACATCAAAATGGGGGAGTTTGTTGAAACACCTTTCCACATGATTTTGATTTGACAAAATTATTTAAGTAAAATTAAATATATTCTAAACACACTAAGTTTAAATGCTTTGATTTATTACACTAATGTGTTTGTTCAATGTTGAGTTAAATTGTTTATAAGACATAAAGACTAAAAGGCTTAAAGCCCATACGGAAGTCAAAGCCCAAGTCAAACAGATCAAGACCACTCGGCCCGCGTGTGCAAAACGCTGTCGTTATGAACAAAATGCAGCTCAGCGAAGAGAAGGATCTAGAAGACCTTCGTTGAACAACTTTGGAATGAAGCTGCTGTGTTGAATCGACAAAGAGTACAAGACAGCAGTTGAGCAAGAACAACTTCCAGACAAAGTGTTTCCACTTTGGGTAAAGTTCATAAGACACAGGACGCTGTCTAGTTGACCTTACCATAAATGGAGAGACATTCTGCCGAACTGACTAAAAGCTGACTGAGGACAGAAGATACTCAAATCTGATTGGCCGAGAGCTCTAAGCAAGACTGAGTGACAACGACAGGAAGCCGTTTCCCTCTAACGGTTATTTCGAAATTCGAAATGACTGATGTCCCAGACGTCTCTATAAATAGAGCCCTTCAGTTGCTTCATTAACACATAGAATTTGATCAAGCCATTACGCTGGCCAAAAATCTACTCAAAGTTATGTGAGAAAAAACAAAGAAAATACTTACACCAAATTCTATATCTTTCGTGTAAAAGTCTAGAGTGATTATTCAATCATCTAAGGTGTCTTAGAAATTATTGTCTAGGATAAATCTTTATCATTTCTAGAGATTAGAAAGGAGAGGCTGAGTACTCGGTTATAGTACTCAACGAGAGATTAGGAGTGAGTAGAGGTATAGAGGAAGGTACTCTTGTTATACTCAGCTTCTAAGTTGTAAAAGGTTTGATGCTCTACCGTTAAAGAGCTCGGTAGAGAATTCGAAAGCTCGAAACGTGTTCCGGGGACAGGACGTAGGCTTAGAGGCCGAACCTGGATAAATCTGCTGAGTAACATCTTTCTAACCTTAAACTCCTTAATATATATATTGCTAGCTTAACCAAAACTGACCAAGTAAAGAGGTCACGCTGAGCTGTGTTGAATTGAGTATCTGAGTTCAGGAATAGACTTAAGTGCTATCACCTGACTCAAAGAAAGAAGCTGACTTAGTCACCAGTTGACTAAGCTAGTGTCTTAATTTACTCAGCGCGCTGTGTAATCCTTTTTCAAAGAAACAGAAGTCAGCCTTAACGTATTAAAATTTAAAGTAGTTCCTATCCCCCCCCCCTTGGAACTAACTTGTTACGTTATAAGGGACCAACAATCTCTAATGAAGTGATGTCTTATACTGACATGCTTCATCATGCTGTGCTGGATTGGGTTCTTTGATAAGTCAATGGCACTTTTGTTGTCACATTTGACTTCAATTGTTTTAGTCCGAACGCCATAATCTTCAAGCTGTTGCTTAATCCATAGGACTTGAGCAACACAGCTTCCAGCAGCAACGTACTCAGCTTCAGTGGTTGACAGGGCTACTGACGTCTGCTTCTTGCTGAACTAGGACACAAGACAGCTCCCAAGGAAGTGGCATCCTCCTGAGGTGCTTTTTCGTTCAAGCTTGTCTCGTCCGTAGTCAGCGTCATTGTATCCAATGAGTGTGAAATCATGAGTATTGGGATACCATAAACCTGCATTCACTGAGCCTTACAAATATCTAAGGATTCTTTTTACAACTATGTAATGGGATTCCTTAGGGTTGGATTGATATCTAGCACAATAATATGCCGAAAACTGAATGTCCGGCCTACTAGCAGTTAAGTAAAGTAGAGAACCAATCATACCTCGGTACAATCTGCTGTCTACTGACTTACCATTCTCATCAGCGCAGAGGACAAGGTCAGTGCCCATTAGGGTAGATATTGACTTATAGTTCTCAAGTTCATACTTCAATATCTCCTTAGCATACTTAGTTTGACTGATGAAGATGCCATTTTTCCCTTGTTTGATTTGAAGTCCAAGGAAGAAATTGAGTTCTCCCATCATTGACATTTCAAACTCAGTCTGCATCTGCTTACTAAATTCCTTGCATATTGACTCGTTAGTGGCACCAAAAATGATGTCATCAACATATATTTGAGCCAGTAGGGTATCTTTACCCTTTCTCTTAATGAATAAGGTTGTATCAGCTTTACCTCTGACATAATTTCTAGTCAGCAGGAAACTGGTCAGCCTCTCATACCAAGCACGTGGTGCTTGCTTGAGACCATACATAGCCTTTTTGAGCTTATAAACGTGGTTTGGGAATTTAGGATCCTCAAACCCTGGAGGCTGATTAACATAAACTTCCTCGTTTATAACTCCATTAAGGAATGCACTCTTAACATCCATTTGAAACAATTTAAAGTTCATATAGCTTGCATATGCACATAAAATTCTAATAGCCTCTAGCCCTGAGCTACAAGTCTTGCTTTGTTTCTGACCATGTTCCCTTGTTCATCCAGCTTGTTGCGGAAGACCCATCTTGTTCCTATGGTCTTCTGGCTTCTTGGTTTTGGCACTAAGTCCCATACTTCATTTCTTCTAAACTGATCGAGTTCTTTTTGCATTGCATTCATCCAGAATTCATCATACTCAGCTTCAGCGAAATTCTTTGGTTCCTGGATTGAGACGAATGCTACGTTGCTGAGGTATCTCCTGAGTAGATTCCTCGTCATCAGGGTGTTCTCGGCGGCATCAAGAATGGCACTCTCTGAGTGACCTCTTGGTATTATAATCTCCTTTGGTAGATTGATGTCTTGTGCTGGTTGTGTTTCAACAATCTCTGCAGGTGTAGATTGGTCAGTGAAAGTAATTTGAGTTTCACTTTTACCTTTGGTCAGCCCTTGAGGCAATGACTCAGCGGCTGTTTCTTGGTCAGCGGGAGCTGAGTGTGGATTATCCTCAGTCAGCTGCATGTCTCTTCCTGCAGGGTTAGTGTAGGTGCCGCGGCCTCACTCGGGCGGACCGGAGGGTGGACACCGTTGACGACAGATGCTGTGATTGGCGCCGAAAGCAACCAATCGCGGAATCAAGCTGCTCGGCAGGGCCGGAGCTCGGAGTATGGAAGAGTCGCCACCCACGAATGGGAAATGAACACCGATCCCTTGCGGGAGACCGGTGAGGGTTCGGGAAACTTAGGTACGAGCCGAGAAGGCTAGCTCCTTTCCGGAGAAAGGCTACTAGGCACCCCGACATCGCCCGGTTATGAACCACCGACCTGCTACTTAGCATGTTAGGCGCTATCGGACTAATCGCATATTTCTTTAAGTTTAAAATTCATTCGAAACATTTTCTTTCTCGTTTTGAAAACCATTTTGAGCATATATTATTGAAAGCCGTATTAGTAAAGAATCACCCATTTACATGAATTTAAAGTATTTAGGAGAGGAAAGAGGGAGATAGAAGAACGAATTGATTTATTTACAACATGAATTGTGTCTTAAGTTATTCATTAAATCTAAATTAATCTCACTCCCAAAAACGAGTTTATTTACATGGTTCGTACCTCAATCGCCGTTGGAACGATTTAAGTACGTTTCAAAACCCCGTTAATCTACATGATGTTCACTCAAATCGCCGTTGGAATGACTAGAGCGTTTGAAAACGTTGAGCAACAAGTTTTAACCCAAAAGCGTGATTAAGCATACAAGTCCATTTATTTTTGTACCAAGCCGTTTAGTTAGGAAAACGATTCAAAACTCTATTATTTATTGAAAAAGCGTTTTTAATCACAAGGTTCGCTTAACCCGTCGTTGGAACGAATTAAGGTTTTAAAACGTGATGTTTTTAAGAAGTGGCTTAAAAAAGATAAAGAATTAACAACCTTTTATTTACATTTTTGGAACATCTAAAAACCCTTAATTTAAATAACCAAATTGAAATCTTTTTTTTTTTGTAATTTAATTTTTCCCCTTTTCACTCAAATTAATCCTCACTTGAACATAATTACAACAATGAACAATTTAAATCCAAAAACCCACACCAATCCAATATATCTAAAATATATGCAAAAAATACCAAAGAGAAAAGAATGAATATATGTATATATACATATACATATATGTTTTGGTAAAAATGGTAATTATACCTATAGATTGAAAATGAGGTAAAAACATAATATACATTATAGCTTTTGACATTTACTAATAAAAAGGAAAATAATACTAAATATAGTACACCTTTTATTCTAATAAAAAAAACATGTAAAGATAATGAACAAGGTTTATAAATAAAAAAATAACATTTAACCCAAAATAGTTCTTCTTACATAATAAATATATAGAAAACAACCCACCTAAAATGTACATTAAATATGGATAATAGAAAATACTACTTGATAACTCAAAAACATCACTTAATTAATTATCCCAAAAGGGCCAAGCACATAATCCACAAAAATAATAATTAGATATAACTTAAATGAGCTTAAAAAAAACCCATATGTGCATATATTTATTTTTACAAAGTTAAATTAACATAAATAATACCCAAACATAAAATAAGTAAATATATAATAAATAATTATTAGTTATATACCCCCAAAATAATTTTAATAAAATAATTACATAATTATATATATATATATATATATATATATATATATATATAAGGGACCAAATATCCAAAAGTTAAGAAAATGGGCTTAAAAGAGCATTTTTTAAAATTCTAGCAGATTTACCGACGGAAACTCCGTCGGTAAACTGCATTTAGTGACAGAAACCGAAGAATTACAGAACAGCTCCTATATTTTCCAGATTTGATGAAAAACATTAGATCTACTCTATTTCATCATTTTAGCCCCCAAACTACCCCAAATCGGGTCATGATTTGTAACAGAGGATTCTAAAACAACGTTTTGTTGAAAATAATGGTTCAGAAAACGTTTATAAACTCACGAATCTACGACGTTTGGATCCCGAACTACCCTTGAATCGGGTCACGGTTCGTATTGGGATTTGAAACGAAGTTTTATTTCAAAATCAAAACCAAATACTTATTCAAGTGCAAAATGAAAAATTAATTTAACAAATCTAAACAATAAAAGTGGAAAAACAAATAAATAAATAGATCTAAACAACAAAAAATGAAATAAAGATTAAACGGATCTAGTTCCTCGGATTATTACCTCTCAATCGGTAATGGGAATGCCAAATCAAGTCGATTGATTGTGTTTTGAGTCGGTTTTTTGTGTTTTTGGGAGAATTCGGGTCTCGTTGAATTTTTCCAAGGGTTCGGGTCCAATTTTCTTCCTCCTCTTTGTCTTGGGACTCCATCCTATTTATAGGCATATGGAGCCCCAACTTAATTTCTTTTTGGCTCCAAGCCAACTTGGAGCTAAAGGTAAGCTAGATGAGCTTAGGAAATTTCATGGAAATTTCCTAATCATCATTAGCTTTTTTATTATTATTATTATTATTATTATTATTATTATTATTATTATTATTATTTAAAAAACTAAATGTGAAATGCACTTGGCATTGGCCAAGTGCAGCAAAGTGCACTTGGCCGAATGCCAAGTGCTATGGCCGAATGCCCGTGACGTTAATAGCGGTTCCCAACGGGGTCGCGTATATATATATATATATATATATATATATATATATATATATATATATATATATATATATATATTTAAATAAATAAAATACACCTAAAAATCAACCAAAATCCAAAAATGATTTTTATCAAAAAATGGTTTTCGTCAAAACCGATTTTATAAAATTAGCTTTTATAAAATCGATCTCTTTACAAAACTAATTTTTTATTGTTCGAAATGATTTAAGATTTCATTCACGGAGCCGATTCGCCCGTCATCTCGATTCGATTTCCGAATTCGATCAAACCGGTCTCCACGGTTCCTTTGAACAACGTTTTTTATTTATTATTTTTATTGACTCATCATTTATTTCAATCGACTGATTTGGATCCCTTTTTATAATTTTTCTTCATCGGTCCTCCGACCCCGGTGTCTACAGTTGCCCCTACTTTTCTATTTTTGACAGTGACGTGTGCGCTTTTTGAAAAAAACTTTTTCTAGAATACAACACATGCAATGCGAAATATATTAAAGTAAAAGACACATATAGAGTGGAGGAGGACTCCCTGAATACCTGATCTTCACGTTGTATGCCTCCACATCGACTGCAAGCGTAGATCTCCCAGCGCGGTTCCTCGTTCCCGGTCTTCAAGTCGACCATCCAACCCTAGCCTATACATCGACCGCAGGTATATAGCTCTTTCTAGCGACCCAAGTCTAAAAAATCGACCGCAGGTAAATTGCTCTTTCTAGCGACCCTAGTCTAAATCGACCGCATGTATATAGCTCTTTCTAACGACCCTAGTCTAAAAATCGACCGCAGGTATGTAGCTCTTTCTAGCGACCCTAGTCTTTACTTCGACCGCAGGTATGTAGCTCTTTCTAGCGACCCTAGTCTTTATCTCGACCGCAGGTATGTAGCTCTTTCTAGCGACCCTAGTCTTTACATCGACCGCAGGTATGTAGCTCTTTCTAGCGACCCTAGTCTTTATCTCGACCGCAGGTACTCTTTCGTGTTGCATATCTCGAAATCCATCGTTCGACCATAATCTCTACATCGATCGCAGGCGTTTTCTTGTATTGTAGATCTCCAAATCGAACATCCGACCCTAATCTATACATCGATCGCAGGCATCCTTTCGTTTGCATATCTCCAAATCAACCGTTCGGCCCTAATCTATACATCGATCGCAGGTGTCCTTTCGTTTTGCATATCTCAAAATCAACCGTTCGACCCTAATCTCTACATCGATTGCAGGCGTCCTTTGTTGATGATAGCTGGGCTTTATCACTCGTCCGAGAGTTTGTGACCGCAGTCGCTTTGATATTTGGGCTTTATCACTCGTCCGAGAGTTTTTGACCGTAGTCGATTTGATATTTGGGCTTTACCACTCGTCCGAGAGTTTTTGACCACAGTCCTTTGTTATTTGGGCTTTATCACTCGTCTGAGAGTTTTTTTGACCGCAGTCGCTTTGATATTTGGGCTTTATCACTCGTCCGAGAGTTTTTTTTACCGCAGTCGCTTTGATATTTGGGCTTTATCACTCGTCCAAGAGTTTTTGACCGCAGTCGCTTTGATATTTGGGCTTTATCACTCGTCCGAGAGTTTGGACTTGGGACCTCGTCCTAGAGGTTTCGACCGCAGTCGCTTCTTTTTACCAGGATCATTTGAGTTTGACCGGAGTTGATGATGTCGTAGATCGGAGTCCGTAGCGGGGCCTGTGCCCATTGATAATGCCGAAGACCGCAGTCTGTAACGGGGCCTGTGCCCATTGATGATGCCATAGACCGCAGTCCGTTTCGGGGCCTGTGCCCATTGATAAGGCCGTAGACCGCAGTCCGTAGCGGAGCCTGTGCCCATAGATCGAATTTTAATTTTCCTATCGAAGCCTACCTAGACTTGCACGGATTTCACGGAGCTATCCGAGTATTTTTGCGTGCGCCTTGATTTGAGTCATGCTCATCACTTGGCGAGTGTTTTTATTATGTTATAGTGTAGTGATATGTATGCACATATGAATGAATGTATATATATATATTTTCTCTCTCTTTTTTTTACATTGCTTCCCTCCTATTTTCCTTTGCAGGGAGATCTTCATTCTATTGACCGAAGAGTATCGGAGGGCATAGCGGCCGGGTGAGAGGAGTCACTGCGGGATGATGATGCTCAGATCGAACGTCGTTATCAGGATATGGAGGATGAGCGCTCCAGTTGGGAGGAGCGGGGCTGAGCAGCCGAGGAGAGGAGCCGTGTGGACATAGAGGCCCAGGGAGCTGCTGAAGAGAATTTGCGGATTGCGGTGGAGAGTCGCCGAGTTTTGGATGAGGGTTGCCCTTCGAGTTGCCTAGGAGGCCTTGGTTGAGGAGCGGGCACCTTACTTCGGAGGCTTTGATTCGTTTGAGGGCTTTTGGGACTTGGGATTCCTTCTCATTGATAGTCCCATCATTGTTTCGGTTTACAACTTTATTAGTACTACCGTGATGTATAGCGAGTATATGTGAAAAAGATATTTGTGTAGGCTTTTTATTTGGTGGTGGGGAATAGAAATGTATAACTCATGACTTACAATACTATGCATTCAGTCGATCAGAATAATTCCAATCATTCTCTTCAAATATATTCATGCCTTTATTCATTTACAAACAACAGAAATACTTAGCCAATTATACATTATTTTTGCAATTGCTCAAGACATAACTACTGCTACCAGGACCAACCTTTTTTCGGTTTTCAGATCCCAGCGATTTTTCAACTCCCCTTTTATTATCCCGGAATTTTCAAATGAGCGCCTTCTTGGGTTTTCACTCATTGGGATGTCCCTTATTGTTGCATAGGTTGCCCTTTGCGAGTTTTCAACCTATCGGGAATTTTTATTTCTTTTTTTTTATTATTTTACGAAAAGTATTTCTTAAGCCTATCCAGATTGGTAGGTTCGGAGAACTCCATGCCGTCCATAGTGGTTAGCTTTGTTGGGGTTTAGTGTCCTATAGACAATTGTTGCAGGATACAAACTTATTGTAAATGAATTGTTCTTTATATCATTTGTTTTAATAAGATATATGTTTTATAACTATATAAAGGCAATCCCTTTTAAAGCACTAAATAAAGTCTAATAAAAGGAAATCCGTAAGTTTGTTTAAAGTGATTATAAAGTGTTCATACAAGCATGAAGTGAGACAAAACTTTATAATAAACTAATAAACTTAAAACCACCCCAAGTCAAGTGATATGTTTAGGATTGATATATCACTATTGAGACTTGTATGTAACAATGTCTTCAGTCCGACAGAAAGCTGATCTCACAAGCTTCATATATATAGATATCTGGACAGTTACATAGATCCGATGAAACGTCGTTCATTAGGATTGGGGATCCGACTTGAGATAACAGGATGGGTAGATTCGTCCTTGTCACCTGTTCATCTCATTGGTATTAATAGGTATAAATAATCCTCAGCCTCAAAGGAATGTTAATTGGTCATCCTGAATTACTGAATGTGAGACTTTGATCGCGTGGTCCCACGATCCTTAACAGAGATGACTCTAGGGTGTGAACTGCAAAGGTTGGGTGTCACAGGAGGTAATGTCAGGGTAGTTATACATTGGATTGAGCATTTATCACTCCCGACGAATGGGAGATACGTCCAAGGATCGCTTGTGGAAGACTCGACTCTAAATCCTTGTAAGGTGATAGCTTAAGAGTAGAAATACAGATTTCACTTAACCTATCTATTTGAGTTGACTCGGCCTGTACAAGTAAAACGAACGTCTCGCTATATGTGACTTGACATCATCCATAGTAATAAGATTCAGTTCAAGGATGTAGTTGATAAAGGATCGAATTATACTGTAACTAATACGGAAGGGTTAACGGCAGAATCAACCTGTCTTCTTAACGGACTATGGGGGAATGATTACGGACATGCCGATAACATGCTCTGTTCATCATTCCGTTATGCAAGGATTAAATATAATTCTTGAAGAAATTAATTTAATAGTTGCATACGGCCAGAAGTAGTAAGAACCTAATGGATCACACATAAGACTTGGAAACAAAAGAGAGATGGATATGATTAATAGATGGAAGCCCAATTGAGCCCAATAAGGCCCATATGGAGGGATGGGGGCCGAAATTTATATGTATTAAGCAAGGAATTAATTTATTCCATTCATCCTAATTTGATTAGGATTGTGAGATTAAATTAATTAAGAGATAATCAAGTTAGGAGTTTTAATTAGATTAATATACTCCTATTATTATCTAAATAGGTTATTTATTATTATCCTAATTATATTAGATATATAGTAAGATAATAATTAGAAATCCTATTCCGAATTGGATTCCTATTAAGTAACCTATTCCTATCTAACTAGGGTTTAGAGACAAGCTAATATATATACCCCTCCTTCACTAGAATTTCGTCCCATGCTTCTTCCTCCCCTACTTGAGTTTTTTGAAAATTGCATTTAGAGAGAGAAAGTGAATTCTCATTCCCAAGTTCGTGGACAAGAATTCATACGGCTTCCGTCAATCGATTAATCTCTTATATCTCTTTTCTCTTTGATCTTGTGTTGATTTATTAGAGGCAATCTATTTTGGTTGCATCTCATAAGGGTTGATTCTAACTTAATCTCACCGTGTTCACGAAAGAAGGAAAAACAATCAAAAGGGAGAAATTCGTTTTTCTTCGCCTACATCAGGTCAGTTCACTATTTCGAGGATTCCCGGAGATTGAACCGTCGGATCGTGGCGATTTTTGGACAGTAGCTTTTAGACATATTCTTCCACGTTTCCACTGAAGGGATTGTCGTTCGGAGGTCTGGAAGGTCGGTTTCAGATAGGGGCAGATTGGTAAACAGTTTACATCTCCTTTGAAGTTGTGGGCACTTCGTTTGCAACGGTAGATTGATAATCGAAAGGTATTTCTTCTTATCCCTCTTTATATGAAATAACGATTAACGGATCCTATGGTTAAAAGGAAGTAGGCTAAAATTTTTATATTTCCGCTGCTATACCTTAGCCCTATTTCCAACAGTGGTATCAAAGCCATCGTTAAATCCGTTATTTCATATATGAAATTTAGAAGCTTTTCAATAGGATTGAATGAATATTTATGGTTAAGATTAATTAACAAATTGTTTGGTTAATTAATTCTAAAGATAAATAAGTGAAATAGATTATGCGTATGTTCCTAATTATTTCGGTTGATAATCATTATAACAAAATCTATTAGTTTTATGGTTAGATTAATAAAATTAGTTTTATTGATTCTAAAGATAAAACGGAAATCTATTGTAGTTTTTCCTATTTCTGAAAATCGCTTTTCAACCGTTTTGAAAATCTGATATATATATATGTATTTTAAAATTAGTTTTGAATATAAAATATATATATACATGTTTCGGAAATTAATAGTTTTCTATTTTTGATTATCGAATGAAAATTCGTTTAAAAGTTTGTTTTACCAAGTTGTAAATCAAAGCGTTAAATGAATTGAAATAAAAAATAATTGGGACATGCATAATCAACGTTTTATATGGTTATATTAATCTAAGAATTAATATAAAGATACAAAACGATTAGAAGTAAAATTGGATGAAATTGATAAGTTAATGTGATTAACATAAATATTACATAAATCAGTTATGTAATCAACCAATTAAATTTATTTAATTGAGTCTTTGCATGTTTGGAGTTATGGACATATTTGGACCCTCTTTCATTCTTTTGGTATTTTTGAAATAGGGCCTGCGCGTCCTGCCTTTCTACTATCTATTGTAATTTCTCTTCTCATCTGATTCCCTTCAATTCAATTGAAGTTTTCTTTTAGTAGTATAGAAAATTAATATGTAATTTTCAAGGCGCCATGGAGAAGACGGAGGACCTAAAGAGAAATATGTAATAGTTAGTATTTCCTTAGATTTGCCCTTTTATTCCGTCTCTGGCTCGACGGAATAGTTTAGATGATATGTCCATAACGCCAATATATGTGTGAATGTGTGTCTGATGTATGCTAAAGCAAATCAAGACTAAGTTAGATTATGAGACTTAAATAAAAATCCCTCATTAAAAAGTTAAGTAAATAAATAAGTTATTAAAATCGGTTGCCCCTCCCTAATATTATAATTCAGCCGGCAGTACTGGGGGCCTTTGGGTTGTTGGCCAAAGTCAAGCTCGGGGTCTTATGGTAACACCTGGATTATCGAAAATCGTTCTTTCATGAATATGGGGTAATACTTAAATTAGAGTATGATAATTGGATGGGCAAACTCATGTTGTCATACACTAATGGGCAAAATGGTTGGGATTAATATGAATGACATATTAGTTACTAATGTGGTTAGTAACCCAATAACCTAGGAATCACATTCGAGATGTGATTGATTGAATGAATCTACCTAACGAATGAGACTAGTTTGTTGGCTAAAGTTAAGGCGAAATCTCAGGAGTTAGGATCCTAGCTCACTAAAGGATTTGTGAAATTCTTCGAATTAATATGGAGGGTTATTAATTTGGCAAAATAGTGGGAGAAATCTGAAATAAATTAAAAGGCCTATAATTTTAGATTGTTATACTTTAAAACAAATGAATAACATACGTTTACTCTTTCTCACTCTCAGGTTTTGTTTAAACACTCACTCTTTAAAATCATGACTAAAACTAATCTGCAAAACAACTAATCTGCAAAACATTCTTACCGATAACAAGTTGAATGGTTCAAACTTCACCGACTGGTTTCGTAACCTCAAAATTGTTTTGAAGTTCGAGAAAATTGGGTATGTACTTGTTACACCGATACCCCCTATCCCGGAAGATGATGCTCCCATCAAGGAAATTGATGCTTACCAGAAGCACAAGGCTGATGATGATCATGCCGGTTGCATCATACTTGCATCGATGACGTCGTAATTACAAAGGCAACATGAGGAGATGGATGCCTATTCCGTCATCATGCACCTAAAGGAACTGTTTGGGAAACAGACCAGGTGCGAACGCTACGAGATATCCAAATTGCTATATCGTTGCCGGATGCAAGAGGGCACATCAGTCATGACACATTGTGTCAAGATGATTGGCTACATTACCAAACTTTCTAGTATTGGATTTGTGATGGACAACGAATTAAGTATAGACTTGATTCTTCAATCCCTCCCAGAGAGTTATTCACAGTTCATCATGAACTATCAGTTGAATGACTTGCAAACTTCTCTTGAAGAGCTTGCAAACATGCTCAAGTCAGTTGAGCCTAATATGAAGAAAGACAAGGCCATACCGGCTCTTGTAATTGAGGGACCAAAGAAGAGGAAAGGGAATTTTCCCAATCCTAAACATCCCAAGAAAGGTAAGAAAGATGTGTCCAAGGGAAAGGAAGTGAAGAAGCCCAAAGGAGAGTGCCACTTCTGTGGTAAAAATGGGCATTGGAAGAGAAACTGCAAGGAGTATCTAGCCACCCTCAAGAAGGGAAAGGGCGATGCTTCTACATCTGGTATGTTCTATATTGAAATAAATACAGTTTCGCAATCTGAATCTTGGGTACTTGATACCGGATGTGGATCTCATATTTGTACAAATATGCAGGAGCTAAAACAGATTAGGGAACTTAAGAAAGGAAGCATAAACTTGCGAGTGGGAAATGGAGCAAGAGTTGCCGCCATCGCAATTGGAGATTATGTTTTACTTTTGCCCTCTGGGCTTGTAATAGAATTAAGGAATTGTTTATACGTTCCTGAGATGTCTCGTAACATTATTTCTATTAGCCGTCTTGTTGACGACGGTTTTCATATTTCAATAAAGAACAATAGTTGCAATTTTTATAAAGATTCGATCTTTTATTTTTCAGGAATATCACAAAATGGGATTTATGTGTTAGATGATAAAACTCCTGTTTTTGCAATTGATACCAAAAGACATAAACTAGATAATTCAACCTACTTGTGGCATTGTCGTTTAGGCCATATAAACAAGAGACGCATGCTAAAGCTTCATTCAGATGGGCTTATAGATTCAATTGATTCGGAATCATTGGAAACATGCGAATCATGTTTAAAAGGTAAAATGACAAAGACACCCTTTAGCAATAAAGGTGAGCGTGTATCAGACACTCTAGGACTCATTCATTCAGATGTATGTGGTCCTATGTCAATCCAAGCAAGAGGAGGATTCAGATACTTCATTAGCTTCATAGATGACCATACTCGATATGGTTACATCTACTTGATGAAGCACAAATCAGAAGCTTCTGACAAGTTCAAATGCTTCAAGAATGAAGTGGAAAATCAATTAGGAAAGAAAATAAAGACGCTTCGATCCGATCGAGGTGGCGAATATCTTTCAGATGATTTTCTGAATTATCTAACTGAATGTGGGATATGCTCGCAATGGACACCTCCCTATACACCACAACATAATGGTGTATCCGAGAGGAGAAACCATACCCTATTAGATATGGTACGGTCCATGATGAGCATGGCCTTACTTCCAAAGACGTTCTAGGGCTATGCCTTAGAAACTGCCCTCTTCACCCTAAATCGAGTACCAACTAAATCCGCCAGTTCCACACCATATGAATTGTTCGTTGGTAGGAAACCTGTATTCTCATTTATGAGAGTATGGGGTTGTTCAGCATATGTCAAACACATTGCGTCCGACAAATTGGATTCTAAATCTGATAAATGTTTCTTCATTGGATATCCCAAAGAGACCATAGGGTATTACTTCTATCATCCAGATGATCAGAAAGTAATAGTATCCAGATACGCAACCTTCTTAGAGAAAGAGTTTCTCGAAGAAACGCAAAAGGGAAGCGTGATTGAACTCGACGAAGTTCAAAGGGAAGAGACACCGGATGAAACAACAGAAGCGGTTGAGGTACCCAAAGAAGTCCCATTAGATGAGACTCCAGTGGCACCTATTCGTAGATCACGAAGAGTTCGTGAACTCCCAGTTAGATATGGTTTTCTAGTGGGAGATGATGACGAGGTTCCCGTGTTAGACGACGAACCCGAAAACTACGAAGAGGCTCTTACTAGTCCAGATTCTAAAGCATGGCTTGAGGCCATGGATTCTGAAATGGATTCCATGTATACTAACCAAGTGTGGACTTTGGTTGATCCACCCGAGGGGATAAAACCCATTGGGTGCAGGTGGATCTTCAAAAAGAAGACTGACATGGATGGAAAGGTTAGCACCTACAAGGCTAGGTTGGTAGCGAAAGGATATCGTCAAAAACAAGGCGTTGATTATGACGAAACCTTCTCTCCCGTTGCTATGTCCAAATCAATCAGAATCATGCTTGCAATTGCCGCTCATTTTGATTATGAGATTTGGCAAATGGATGTGAAAACAGCTTTCCTAAACGGAAACCTGCTTGAGGATGTATACATGATGCAACCTGAAGGTTTCATATCAAAGGATGCAAATAAAGTTTGCAAACTTCAGAGATCCATTTATGGACTCAAGTAAGCATCTAGAAGCTGGAATAAGCGTTTTGACAAAACCATAAAACAATTTGGTTTCGAACAAAATTGCGAAGAAGCTTGCATTTACAAGAAAGCAAGTGGGAGCTCTATAGCATTTCTCATACTATATGTGGACGATATACTGTTAATGGGAAATGACATTGCTCTATTACAATCGGTGAAAGTATGGTTATCCGGTAACTTCTCAATGAAAGACCTTGGTGAAGCAGCCTATATACTTGCTATAAAGATCTATAGAGATAGATCGCGTAGACTGCTTGGTCTTTCACAGGCCTACATACATTGAAAAGGTGCTAAATCGGTTTAGCATGCTTGAATCGAAATGAGGTAACTTACCCATGGTACATGGAGTAAAGTTAAACAATCATCAATGTCCTAAAACTGATGATGACAAACGACGCATGGCTGTTGTCCCGTACGCCAGCGTGATCGGTTCGATTATGTATGCTATGCTATGCACTAGACCTGACGTAGCGTTCGCGTTATCTGTAACGAGTCGCTACCAAGGGAATCTGGGAGACGAGCATTGGATTGCCGTCAAGAACATTCTTAAGTACTTGAGAAGGACTAAAGATATGTTCCTAGTGTACGGAGAAGGAGATCTGAAAATTGAAGGATTTTCAGACGCTAGTCATCTCATAGATGAGAATGATTTTAAATCCCAATCAGGATACCTGTTTATCTTGAATGGGGGCGCGGTCAATTGGAAAAGTTCCAAGCAGGGAAGCGTAGCTTTCTCTACGACCGAGTCAGAGTACATCGCTGCTGCGGAAGCAGCAAAGGAAGCAGTTTGGATTAGAAAGTTCATTACAGAACTAGGAGTGGTGCCTGACATTGTCAATCCCATTACTCTGTACTGTGATAACAATGGAGCCATTGCGCAAGCAAAGGAACCACGGTCTCATAATGCATCCAAGCACTACCTAAAGCGATACCACATCATTAGAGAGATTGTGGCTAGAGGAGATGTGAGAATAGAAAGAGTACCTACCGAGGACAACGTTGCAGATCCATTGGCAAAGCCATTAGCCCAGAAAGTACATGATCGTCATTTAACTTCTACTGGGATAAGTTTTAGAAACAATTGGCTTTAGTCCAAGTGGGAGTATGTTGGGGTTTAGTGTCCTATAGACAATTGTTGCAGGATACAAACTTATTGTAAATGAATTGTTCTTTATATCATTTGTTTTAATAAGATATATGTTTTATAACTATATAAAGGCAATCCCTTTTAAAGCACTAAATAAAGTCTAATAAAAGGAAATCTGTAAGTTTGTTTAAAGTGATTATAAAGTGTTCATACAAGCATGAAGTGAGACAAAACTTTATAATAAACTAATAAACTTAAAACCACCCCAAGTCAAGTGATATGTTTAGGATTGATATATCACTATTGAGACTTGTATGTAACAATGTCTTCTGTCCGACAGAAAGCTGATCTCACAAGCTTCATATATATAGATATCTGGACAGTTACATAGATCCGATGAAACGTCGTTCATTAGGATTGGGGATCCGACTTGAGATAACAGGATGGGTAGATTCGTCCTTATCACCTGTTCATCTCATTGGTATTAATAGGTATAAATAATCCTCAGACTCAAAGGAATGTTAATTGGTCATCCTGAATTACTGAATGTGAGACTTTGATCCTGTGGTCCCACGATCCTTAACAGAGATGACTCTGGGGTGTGAACTGCAAAGGTTGGGTGTCACAGGAGGTAATGTCAGGGTAGTTATACATTGGATTGAGCATTTATCACTCCCGACGAATGGGAGATACGTCCAAGGATCGCTTGTGGAAGACTCGACTCTAAATCCTTGCAAGGTGATAGCTTAAGAGTAGAAATACAGATTTCACTTAACCTATCTATTTGAGTTGACTCGGCCTGTACAAGTAAAACGAACGTCTCGCTATATGTGACTTGACATCATCCATAGTCATAAGATTCAGTTCAAGGATGTAGTTGATAAAGGATCGAATTATACTGTAACTAATACGGAAGGGTTAACGGCAGAATCAACCTGTCTTCTTAACGGACTCTGGGGGAATGATTACGGACATGCCGATAACATGCTCTGTTCATCATTCCGTTATGCAAGGATTAAATATAATTCTTGAAGAAATTAATTTAATAGTTGCATACGGCCAGAAGTAGTAAGAACCTAATGGATCACACATAAGACTTGGAAACAAAAGAGAGATGGATATGATTAATAGATGGAAGCCCAATTGAGCCCAATAAGGCCCATATGGAGGGATGGGGGCCGAAATTTATATGTATTAAGCAAGGAATTAATTTATTCCATTCATCCTAATTTGATTAGGATTGTGAGATTAAATTAATTAAGAGATAATCAAGTTAGGAGTTTTAATTAGATTAATATACTCCTATTATTATCTAAATAGATTATTTATTATTATCCTAATTATATTAGATATATAGTAAGATAACAATTAGAAATCCTATTCCGAATTGGATTCCTATTAAGTAACCTATTCCTATCTAACTAGGGTTTAGAGACAAGCTAATATATATACCCCTCCTTCACTAGAATTTCGTCCCATGCTTCTTCCTCCCCTACTTGAGTTTTTCGAAAATTGCATTTAGAGAGAGAAAGTGAATTCCCATCCCCAAGTTCGTGGACAAGAATTCATACGGCTTCCGTCAATCGATTAATCTCTTCCATCTCTTTTCTCTTTGATCTTGTGTTGATTTATTAGAGGCAATCTATTTTGGTTGCATCTCATAAGGGTTGATTCTAACTTAATCTCACCGTGTTCACGAAAGAAGGAAAAACAATCAAAAGGGAGAAATTCGTTTTTCTTCGCCTACATCAGGTCAGTTCACTATTTCGAGGATTCCCGAAGATTTAACCGTCGGATCGTGGCGAGTTTTGGACAGTAGCTTCTAGACATATTCTTCCACGTTTCCACCGAAGGGATTGTCGTTCGGAGGTCTGGAAGGTCGGTTTCGGATAGGGGCAGATTGGTAAACAGTTTACATCTCCTTTGAAGTTGTGGGCACTTCGTTTGCAACGGTAGATTGATAATCGAAAGGTATTTCTTCTTATCCCTCTTTATATGAAATAACGATTAACGGATCCTATTGTTAAAAGGAAGTAGGCTAAAATTTTTATATTTCCGCTGCTATACCTTAGCCCTATTTCCAACAAGCTTAACCGCTCCTTTGCTTAGAATCTTCTTCACGAGAAAGAGCCCTTCCCAGTTTGGCCTAAACTTGCCCCTAGGGTCAGTGTGCGTCATCCGGATCTGTTTCAGCACCATGTCTCCCTCTCTGATAGGACTAACCTTAACCTCTTTGTTGAAGGCTCGAGCCATCCTCCTCTGATATAACTGTACATGGTAGAGGGCATTCATCGTTTTCTCGTCGACCAATGCCAACTGCTCATACCGCTTTTTCACCCATTCCGCTTCGGGAATCTCTGCTTCTACCGCGATTCTCAGCGATCGCTTTTCAATCTCGATTGGCAGAACTACTTCTTCCCCATACACTAAGGAGAACAGTGTTACCCCAGTAGATGCTCTAACAGTCGTGCGATAGGCCCACAAAGCAAGTGGAATCTGCTCGTGCCAATTCCGGTGCGACTCCACTGTCTTAACGAGAATCCTTTTAAGGTTCTTATTAGCCGCCTCCACTGCCCCGTTAGCTTGCGGACGATATGGAGAAGACCTATGATGCTCAATTCTGTACTCCTGGAAGAGACTTCTCACCTCTCCCTGAAACTGGACCCCATTATCCGTGATCATGTGATGAGGCACTCCGAACCTGGTGATTAGATGCTTTTCAATGAACTTCCTCATCTGCTTAGATCCCAACCTGCTAAACGACTCCGCCTCTACCCACTTGGTGACGTAATCAATGGCAACATCAGTGAATTTGTGCCCATTCGATGCATTAGGTCTCACTTCTCCGATGATATCAATGCCCCAAGCTGCAAACAGCCAAATGGGTGCTAACACATGCAGTTCCATAGCTGGAAAGTGATTATAATCTCTGTGGATTTGACAATCATGGCATTTCTTCGCATATTCGTTACAATCTCTTTCCATGGTGAGCCAATAGAAGTCTTGCCTTACGATTTTCTTTGCTAGCGCTGTTCCTCCCATATGGGCTCCACAAATTCCCGAGTGTACTGACTCCATTGCCTCACGGGCTTCTCCCTCATCCAGGCACCTCAATTGTAATCCATCGGCATGTCTTTTGTAAAGCAAGTCATTGTGGATGACGAACTACTGAGCTAACCTTCTGATCACAACCTGATCCCTAAGTTCTGATTCTGCCGGGTATGTTCCACTTTTCATGAAGTTTACCATATCGAAATACCAAGGTTTCTCATCCGCTCCCAACAATATTATGTCTTCATAGCACAGTTTGTGGGACCTCCTCAACACCAAAGGCTTCGAGGCAAGGTTCCGCGGATTATCCCACACCGACACCAACGTGGCCAAAGCATCCGCTGCTTGGTTCTGTGCTCGAGGAATGTGATAAAAGCAGCACTCGCTTAATCTCTGCGCTAACCCCTCCAGCTGGTCTAGGTATGGACGCAACCTTTCTTCCCTTACTTCCCAGTTTCCCTGTGCCTACTCGATAATCAGTTTTGAGTCGCCCCAGATTTCAACATATGATGCTCCCAGCGCTGCTAAAGACTCTAACCCGTAGATGCACGCTTCGTACTCGGCCATATTATTGGTGAGAGGGAAGGATAACTTCTTCACCATAGGGATCCTTTCTCCTTCCGGTGAGATAAGTAGCACTCCTTCCCAGGCTCCATTCGAGTTAACTGCTCCATCGAAAAACATTTTCCATGGTATAACTTCTATTGCGTTCAAGTGCTCATATGGGAAATCATAGTTTATCTCCTCCTCTTCCATATTTAGAGGCTGATTGGCCAGAAATTCCGCTACGGCTCTCCCCTTAATAACCTTTTTCGTTACATATTCGATGTCGAATTCGTACAAGAGCAACAACCATCGGGCTAGCTTCCCTGTTAGAGATGGAGTTCGGTACAGATACTTCACGGGATCCATCCGGGAAATAATGATTACTTTGTAAGATTGAAAATAGTGCTGCAGCTTCTTTATTAGCCATACCATTGCCACGCATATCTTTTCGATCATGTTATACTTAAGTTCGTATTCCAGGAACTTCTTACTCAGATAATACACCGCATGCTCCACACCGGTGTCCCCTTCCTGGGCCAGCATTGCCCCAATTGATCGCTCCTCGATCGCTACGTATAGGAGAAGTGGTTTTCCAAGTTTAGGCGGTCTCAAAACCGGTGGATTAGACAAATAGTTCCGGACACTCTCCAATGCTTACTGGCACTTATCATTCCAAACCGTGGGTTAATCTTTCCGTAGCAGCTTAAAGATCGGCTCGCAGATCGCAGTGAGTCATGCTATGAACCGACTGATATACTGAACCTGCCCCAGAAATCCTCTCACTTCTTTCTCATTTTTTGGTGCCGGTATTTCCTGTATGGCCTTTACCTTGTCGGGATCCACCTCGATCCCCTTGTTACTGATCACGTAGCCTAAGATTTTCCCCGATGAAACGCCAATGAAGCACTTCTTCGGGTTCAACCTTAGCTTGAATTCTGCAATTCGGGCCAAAAACTTCTCAAGTGCAGCGAAATGCCCCTCTCTTGTCTCCGACTTGACCATCATGTCGTCCACATAGACTTCCACTTCCTTGTGTATCATATCGTGGAACAGTGCCATAGCCATTCGCTGATAAGTTGCCCTGGCATTTTTCAATCCAAACGGCATCACTCTATAGTAGTAAGTTCCCCACTCAGTTGTGAACGAGGTCTTTGCTTTGTGCTTTTCGGCCATCTGAACTTGCATGTAGCCCATGAAGCCATCCACATTCGTGTGCAAGACGCTCGATGCTGCACTGTCGATCAATACATCGATGTGAGGCAATGCAAACTCATGTTTGGGGCACGCCTTGTTGAGATCTCTATAATCGACGCACATTCTCACTTTGCCGTCCTTCTTCACGATTGGCACTACATTTGCGACCCAAGGGGGATAGTCGATTACTTCGATGAAACCTTCTTCTAACTGTTTCTTCACTTCTTCTCTGATCTTATCTGCCCATTCCGGCCTCATGCGTCGGAGTTTCTGTTTCACAGGCTTAACATCGGAGTATGTCGGAATACGATGAGTTACGATTGATTGGTCGATTCCCGACATGTCTTCGTATGTCCAAGCAAACACTATTTCGTATTTTTTAATTATTCTCTCAAATTCTTTCCTCTCTTCAGTAGTTAGTTCTTGAGCAATTTGTATAAGTTTAGGATTTTCATCCGTGCCAAGATTGAAAGTTGACATTTCTATTGTATTGATTTCAAATGTAGGCATGTTATATGAATGAGAATGCATGGAATGATCAGAATCAACATCAAACAAGTAAGCAAAATTAGAATTCATTTCATTGATAGTATTGGCGAGTACATCATCATATTCGAATAAATCAGTAATACAATTATCATCATCGGGGTTCTCGGGTTTCTCATAGGCCTTGGAGGTACCGGGCTCGTCCACCGCTCCCACAGTGGCTTCCATTGTGACGACCTGCTCCTCGGCATTCAGATCTAACATCATGATTTCCTCGACGAAGCAGCTTGCCTCTCCTTTGCCCCAGCTAGTGACATCGTTGAAAATTTCAAAGCCGGGCAGAATTTTTCCTTCGATGCCTACAGCCATTTCCAACTCATCATCAGACTCATCCCAGATGTTGATCGGAACTCTCTGGTTGATACCTTCCTCATCGGAGGAACTTCCTCAAATGTCCACGACCATCAGATCCATTATGTGAGGGACGTTCAGATTTACGTAGGAAGGGTCCGATGATCCATACCGAGCCCAGCCTACAAGCTCGTCATAGTCCTTCAAGAACACCCTGCTCAACCTCTTTGCCACAAGTGGGATATCACCCTTTCGATTGCATATAAGTTGCTCTTGATTGCTCAGAGCGACCTGACATGAAGCATACTTAAACCTCCACCTTCTTGCGTAATCCACGAATGCTTCCTCGGGAAACTGCTTGATCCCTTTTAAATCTTCCAACGACCCTGTCCACGGAATGTATGTCTTATATTTCTGCACAAAGGCTTCCATGAGGGATCCCCAATCCCCTTTTGTCTTCCCCGAGAGCATTCGATGCCACATCAAAGCTTCCCCCGTGAGTGTCTTTGGGAAATGCTGAATCAACTTACTTCGATAGAGTCCTGCATCATACATATGAGCACGGAAACGGTTTATGTGATTAATGGGGTTCTTATTTCCCTTGTACTTAGCCATGGTTAATACCGCCTCAGGTGTCTCCTCCTCGGGTGACTCAGGCATTTCCTCTGGATGTCCACATGCGGTGTATTTCTTGATGAACCTCTTAGTCATTTCTGCCCAATTCACTTTTACGTACATCGGAAGAGACATGTACCATACTAGTGACCCTCCTGCCAACGAGTTGCAAAACAAACTCATAATTTCTTCCTCTTAAAGCCGAGGGGACCCATAGCGGACAGATAAAAATGCAGGTGTTCCATGGGGTCCTTACCTTCATTATACTTGCTGACAGTTGGCAACGGGCGTTTGATAGGCCCAATTTGCATCGCGCTATATTTCACCACCTGTGCGTTGGCTTTTCTATACTTCATCAAAAACAAGCTTGACATCAGTGACCAATCATGCTTAGTCGATTCAGGTAGCAACTGAAACCACCTCAAAGGTTCGCCCACTAGCGATAGATAGAACCACAGAGCGACATCTTCCACCTCATATGGCTCTCTAAACATAGCGCACACATATCCGAACAAATGGGCTTCGGGATCTTCTACCCCACTGAACAAACTCAACACGGGCCTAACCCTCTGAGATGACACCTCTTCGGATTTTCCTTCGTCATTTATGACTTCCTCTATTAGTCCTTCTCCTAAGACGGATACATGCAATCCATTTCCCACGTTTAACTTGTCTTCAGAACTCAAAAGCTCTTCCTTAAATTCACAGAATGATTCCACCACAAAGCTCTCCTCCAACCCAGATCCAATTACGCTCACCCTATGACTAGGCGATGGATTGCGCTTAGGGGGAGAGCTTGCTGACGATGGGTCGACTATTTTCTTTTTATCAATCAGATCCTGGATCTCATGCTTTAGCCTCTCACAATTTTCAATGGTGTGCCCGTAGTTACTATGGAACTTGCAATACCCCTTGGTTATCATCTGTGGTGTGGGTCCTGTCTTATTCTTAGGAGTAAGAGCTTTCAGCAACTCCTTTTTCTGTAATCGTTTGAAAACTTTTGCATAAGTCTGATCAAACTGGGTGAACTGCCTTTTCTTGATAGTATTGAGTTCACGTACCTTTACCGCGACGGGTTCTACATTAGCACTTGGCCTTCCGACACTATACCCCGACTTCGTCCATTTAGTATAAGCTCTTTTCGGCTCTCCATCCCCCTCAATTGTCAAATCGTAGCTATACATCTGATTAAAATTGGTGAAAGGCATACACCGCAGCTCATTCCTAACATATGGCAAAGTATTGCCGATTACCACCCGGATCTGATCCTGCTCTGATGGCTTCTGTTTCATAACTGCCGCCTTAGCTCTCCACCTACTCACAAAGTCGGACAAAGATTCCCCAGCCTGCTGCTTGGTGCTCTCTAGCTCCCTCAAAGTAACCTCAAACATAGTGTTGAAGCTATATTGGGTGATGAATGCCTTTGCCAGTTCTTTCCAATCGCTCTTCGTTCCCAGCGGCAATACATGAAACCACACAAGGGCAACTCCTTCCAGATAGGCACTAAACAGCCCTAGGATCTGTTCCTCAGTCAGAATTATGTGCTTCATTGCTGCCACATATTAGTTCACATGGGCGGTAGGATCCCCAGTTCCATCAAACTTCTTTATGTCAGGGAGTCTGAACTCCACGTGGGTTTCACACTTCCGGTGAGGTGTGTGACTTCCATTCACCTCCCTTTGCTTTCTCTTTCCCAAACTGCTTGTTACGCAATCTTGATAGTTACCTCCAAAACGGGGACCGGTGTTCGCAACGTTCCCAGCTGGTTCACTGCCACTTTTGTTACCCTTCATTGTAAGCTCAGCCAGCTGGACCGAAATTGCAGCTAGTTCACCCTTGATGTTGTCCACCCATATCTCTAGACTAGCTATTTTCTCCTCTGTTATAGACATACTGATCGATGACTGAGATGACTCGGATGAAGATGATTCAGAAGCCACAACTGCTGATTCGGAACTGACAATCTGTAGCTGATCAAACTGCCTGACTAGCTGGTTACCCTCGCGGTACCAAGACCTCTTAATGGTGACGTCTGCGTAAGCAACACTCGTTTCAGTATGTATGCATGATTTATATGAATGAGTCGTGGTGTGTGCGTTTATTATTTTCGGATATATAAGATAAGACGAGCAAACGTTAGTCTAAATACACGTATCAAAACATCTCTCTTCCACCCTTATTCCTCCACACACTCGATGGTCCAAGTCTCTTTCCTAAGATTTTGGTTTGGGGCTCACATTACAGTCCAGGGGGCGCGTGACGCCGTCGATTATTACGGAAAAAGTAAATCATCCATCAGAGAATACAGTTCGTTCTGATGTATCAGCGTTCAGTGACTAAGATATCGACCAAATAGGATTGTCCTTTCGAATAACTCGTCCTTTGTTATTTCGCGAGATGCATTAGTTCGGGTTTTGACTCCCTTTTGAGCGTATCTCGGATTTAGACGTGGTACGAGTTATTTTTTCCAGTTCAATCGTTCGTTATTGACAATGACTCGTTCCCCTTTAGTCGCGTGGGTTCGTGTCTCGATTTTTGGATTACGACGGGATCTTTTGGATCTATCGAGAGACGTAACCACGTGTGTGTTTAGTGATGATATCACTTTATTTTAGGGAACAAACTCATCGCGTAATGTGTTTGTTTTTAAGCATCAAGAATCTGTTTGCTCGTTTTTGGCTACGTGAAAAGATGGTGAGTCTTATTTGAGCGCACGGTAATCTTTCAGCTAGCAACAAATTTTTATTTCTTCCAATTTACGGGATATACCATCCTAGCGTGGTTATAGAAAATCAACGTTTCGTTGAATTGCATGCTTATTTGAAGCAGGGATATTACCGTTCTTTTCATTTAGACACGAGTTAAGCAAACACGCATGTCGGGCCATATTTCTTGTAATTTTGGTAACGGTCGAAATGATCGAGCCATTAGTCAAACCCACAGTCTCGTCCATATGGTGCAATCATGCGGTTTCTTAGCTTAATTCGGCTTTGTGATTTTAAACGGCGTATATACCAGTTTGAGGCACGTATATAACGATATTGGTTTATCTTCTTTAACTACTCTCGGGATTGACATATATCGTAGATATGGAATGATTTTGGTCGTTTTTTTATTTTTATTTTGCTTTTATTTTCTTAGTCACTTTCGCGGATACGTCTGTTGAAACACCTTTCCACAGGATTTTGATTTGACAAAATTAATTAAGTGAAATTAAATATTCTACAACACACTAAGTTTAAATGCTTTGATTTATTGTTACTAATGTGTTTGTTCAATGTTGAGTTTATAATTTATTATAAGACATAAAGATCATAAGGCTCAAGCCCTATATGGAAGTCAAGGCCCAAGTCAAACAAGCCCAAGATCACTCAGCCCGCGTATTTCAAAACGTTGCCGTTGAAGTGATGAAACGCATGCTGAGCAAAGAAGGATCCAGAAGATCCACGTAGACAACTTCGGCTAGAAGCTGCTGAGCTGTCTCGACAAAACGTACAAGACAGCCGCTGACCACAAGACAGCTTCCAGACAAAGTATTTCCTCTTTTAGTAAAGATCAGAAGACGCAGCAAGCTGTCTGGTTGACGTTACCTAAAATGGAGGAACATACTGTCACACTGACCGAAGAATAGAAGATGCTGGAATCTGATTGGCCAAGAGAACTGCTGACAGACTGAGTGAAAACGACCTGTAGCCGTTTCCCTCCAACGGTTATTTCGAAATTCGAAATAACCAGAAGCTCTCACAACTCTCTATAAATAGAGCATTCAGAATCCACATTCAATAGAGAACTTTGAGCAAAATCCGTTACGCTGACCAAACGTGTATAAAAGTTCTCCATCAAAAGCAAAGCAAATTCTTACACTACAAGCTTATTCATTTGTGTAAAAGTCTAGAGTGATTGATCCTCAATCATCTAAGGTGTTCTAGCAATTGTTGTTTAGGACAAATCTTAATCATTTCTAGGAATAGAAAGGAGAAGCTAAGTACTCGGTTTTAGTACTTAGTGAATTAGAATAGAAGTGAGTAGAGGTATAGAGGAAGGTACTCTTGTTATACTCAGCTTCTGACTTGTAAAGGGTTTTCGAGTCTCTACCTTTAAAGAGCTCAGTAGTGAATTGGAAATCTCGGAACGTGTTCTGGGGACAGGACGTAGGCTTAGAAGAAGCCGAACCTGGATAACTCCGCTGAGTGAAGTATTTCTAACCCTTAACTCCTTAATATATTGCTTGCTTAAAACAAACTAAAACTGACCAAGTAAAAGAGGTCAAGCTCAGTTGTGCGCTACCAACGAGTTAGTTCAGGAATAGACTCTAAGTGTTATTTCCTGACCTAAGCAACGAAGCTGACCTAGTCACTAGTTGACTAAGCCAGTGTCTTGCTGATTGCTAAGTGCCGCTGTTATATAATCTTTTCTCAAAGGAAAGAAATCTGCCCTAATCATTTAAAAAAAGTAAAATAGTTCTTAACCCCCCCTTGGAACTATATTTGCAACCTTACAAGGGACCAACAAGTGGTATCAGAGCTTAAAAGCTCATTACTAAAGGTCTAACAACCTTGAGTTGATCCATACCATGGGTGAAAACAGCACTCGGTTTCTCCCTGGAAACCAGACAACTTAGATATTACCTGAGGGGCTGTCCATTACTAGGCCTCCCCTATTCTTCGGGTCAAACTATACCTGTTGGAAGAATATGATGAAGAACTTCATTCAAGCTACAAACATGAGTGCCTGGCTATCTATAGTCCAAGGCCCGTTCGTACCTGTGAAAGTTGTTGCTGGCCAGTCAGTTGTTAAAGCTGAGATTGAATGGACAGAGGATGATCTCAAGAAGCTACAAAACCATGCTTCGGCTATCAATATGCTTCACTGTGCACTCGATGCTACAGAATATAACAAAATCTCAGGTTGTGAGTCGGCACAAGAGATCTGGAAGAAGCTGGAAGTCACCTACGAGGGAACAAACAAAGTAAAAGAATCCAAGGTGAATCAGCAGATGAGACTGTACGAGCTGTTCGAGATGAACAATGATGAGGGCATTTCAGAAATGAACGCAAGGTTCACCAACATCATTAATGAGCTCAAGAGACTTGGGAAAATCTTCACTAAGGAAGAACAAGTCAAAAAGATACTCAGGAGTCTTCCAAAAGACTGGCAAGCAAAGAAGACAACAGTTGAGGAAGCTCAGGATTTAACCACCTACAAATATGACGAACTCATCGGTTCATTGCTGACCCATGAGATATCCATGAAAAACTTTGAGGTGAAGGAAAAATCTGATGACAAGAAGCAGAAGTCACTTGTCATGAAGGCTGACTCCACTGACGGGAGTTCAACTGATGATGAGGAGATGGCCATGTTCACAAGAAAGATGAAGAGGCTGTTCAGGAAGAACGACAAATATTCTAAAAAGCCTTACAAAAAGTTTGATAAGTATAAGGCTGACTCAAGCGACAACAAATACAGAAAGGACAGCTCAAAGCCCATTACATGCTTTGAGTGCCATCAAGCTAGCCATATTAAGTCGAACTGCCCCACGCTGAGGAAAGACAAGAAGAGTGGGAAGAAGGCAATGGTGGCTACTTGGAGTGACAGTGATGAATCTTCATCAACAGAAACTGAGGCCACCGAGTCAGCAAAGATATGCTTTATGGCTGACGAACTTGCTGAGCCATGCGTCTCTGAGCATGCTGACCCATCCATCGCATCAGATGATGAAGAGCAATCTAATGAGGTAATCTCACTCTCTCAACTCAGAAATGAAATGGGTAATGCCCTGAGTGATCTTTATACACTTGTCAAAAAGTGTAACAAGAAGATTAAGTCACTCAGCCGGCGCTGTGATGAGGTGGAAGAGGTCAAACTGAGTGACCTCAGATACCTTCTTCAAGACAACTCAGTTTTACATGAAAATATGAAAACCATTCATGAGTCTGTCTCTGAAGTCCAGTCAGTTTCCAAGAAACTGAGGAAGGATGTCACAACCATTCAGAACCAATTAAAGGTTCCAAACAAAAACAATTTTCCTCTGAGAACTCAGTATCAAGGTACTCAGTACCAAGGTACTCAGCAGAGTCGAAATCCCCAGCGAAGAGTCCAGTGTGACTTTTGTGGGAAGTTAGGACACACCACTAAGGTGTGCTGGCACGCTCAGCACTAGGGTGCTGACAAGTCAGTAAAGAATCCTAAACAGAAAGTCAGTTGTGACTTCTGTGGAAAAAGTGGCCATACTATCATTATATGTCGCCACAAAATAAAATATGATGCTTTACATGTTGAACCTAACAAGTCAGGACCCAAAAAGAATTGGGTACCTAAAGGAAACTGATCACAATGCAGGTAAGCCTGAGATGTGCCGAGAAGTCAAAAATGTGGTATATTGACAGCGCATGCTCAAGGCATATGACGGGTGATGAAACTCAATTCATCACGTTTGAACGTAAACGAGGAGGAAGCGTAAGTTTTGGAGACAACAGAAAGGGTAAGATAATAGGATCAGGCACCGTTGGAGGTAATCCCACTATTGAATCTGTCTCCCTAGTCAGCGGACTCAAATATAACTTACTCAGCGTAGCTCAGCTATGTGATAATGGGAGAAAAGTTATATTTGATGATACTGGATGTAAAATATATGAGGGAAAAACAAATGAGTTAATCTTAACTGCCCCTCGGATAGACAATGTCTTCATGCTGAACCTAGAAAAGAAGTTTTCAAAAACTGTATGCTTAGTCACAAAGGAAGAAAATTCCTGGCTATGGCACAGGAGACTTGGTCATGTAAGCATGGACCTCCTGGCTAAATTAACAAGAAAGCAATTGGTTGAGGGACTGCCTGAACTTAAATTTCAAAAAGATCAACTATGCCATGCTTGCCAAGCTGGAAAACAAACCAAACAATCTTTTCACAGTAAGAACATTGTCTCAACTAAACGTCCGTTAGAGTTACTACACTTGGATCTCTTTGGTCCAGTCCAGCCGCTGAGTCTGGGTGGAAGAAGATTTTCCTTGGTCATTATAGATGACTTCTCTCGGTATACGTGGGTTATCTTGCTGACCAGCAAGGATGAGACCTTTGAGACATTTTCAAACTTGGTTAGAAAAATTGAAAATGAGAAAGACCTAAAATTAGCTCATATCCGTAGTGATAACGGTGGAGAATTCAAAAACCAAAAGTTTGTTGAATTCTGTGAAGCCAGCGGCATTGACCATAACTTCTCTGCTCCTAGAACGCCTCAGCAAAATGGGGTTGTTGAAAGGAAGAACAGAACTCTGGTTGAGATTGCCAGGACAATGCTGGATGAGCATAGGCTTCCAAAGTATTTTTGGGGAGAAGCTGTTAACACAGCATGCTATATTCTGAATAGGGCTCTAGTTAGACCTATACTTAAGAAAACCCCCTATGAACTTTGGAAAGGACGAAAGCCCAACATTGGATACTTTCGTGCCTTTGGCTGTAGATGTTTTATTTTAAATACCAAAGATAGTTTAGCCAAATTTGATTCAAAAGCTGATGAGGCTATCTTTCTAGGCTACTCAACAAACAGCAAAGCATACAGAGTTTTTAATAAGAGAACTCAAGTATTAGAAGAATCTATACATGTGCAATTCGATGAAACTGACCCTGCAGGAAGATACCAGCCGCTGATAGAAGATGAACCAAACTCAGCACCTGCTGATCAAGAACCAGCTACTGAGTCCTTCACAAAACGGCTGACCAAGAGTAAGAGTGAACCTAAAATTACTTTCACTAACCCATCTACTTCTGCAGAGAATGTTGAAACACAAATAAAACAAGACACGAATCTACCCAAGGAGATAAGAGTCCCAAGAGGGCATTCAGAAAATGCAATTCTTGACTCAGCTAGAAATACGCTGATGACAAGGAATCAACTAAGGAAGTATCTCGGCAATGTAGCTTTCGTCTCAGTTCAGGAGCCGAAGAACTTTGCCGAAGCTGAGCATGACGAATTCTGGATGAATGCCATGCAAGAGGAACTCAACCAATTCAGGAGGAATAATGTATGGGAGCTAGTACCACATCCAAGGAGCCAAAAGACCATTGGAATGAGATGGGTCTTCAGGAACAAGCTGGATGAACAAGGAAACGTAGTCAGAAACAAGGCAAGACTTGTAGCTCAGGGCTACAGTCAGCAAGAAGGTATTGACTACGGTGAGACCTTTGCCCTAGTGGCAAGGCTAGAAGCAATTAGGATTTTATGTGCATATGCATCTTATATGAATTTTAAACTGTTTCAAATGGATGTTAAAAGTGCATTTCTTAATGGAGTAATAAACGAGGAGGTCTATGTCAATCAGCCTCCAGGGTTTGAGGATTCTAAGTTCCCAAACCACGTTTACAAACTCAAAAAGGCTCTGTATGGTCTCAAGCAAGCACCACGTGCTTGGTATGAGAGGCTGACCAACTTCTTACTGACTAGAAATTATGTCAGAGGTCAAGCTGATACAACCTTATTCATTAAGAGAAAGGGTAAAGATACCCTGCTGGCACAAATATATGTAGATGACATCATATTTGGTGCTACTAATGAATCTATGTGCAAGGAATTTAACAAGCAAATGCAGACTGAATTCGAAATGTCAATGATGGGAGAACTCAACTTCTTCCTTAGACTTCAAATTAAACAAGGAAAGAATGGCATATTCATCAGTCAAGCTAAATATGCCAAGGAGATATTGAAGAAATATGAACTAGAACATTGTAAGCCAATATCCACTCCTATGGGCACTGACACTGTCCTCTGTGCTGATGAGAATGGTAAGTCAGTAGACAACAAGTTGTACAGAGGTATGATTGGCTCTTTACTTTACTTAACAGCAAGTAGGCCGGACATTCAGTTCTCAGTATGTTATTGTGCTAGATATCAGGCTAACCCTAAGGAATCCCATTACATAGCTGTAAAAAGGATCCTTAGATATTTGCAAAGCTCAGTAAATGCAGGTTTGTGGTATCCAAATACTCATGACTTTACACTCATTGGATACACTGACGCTGACTATGGACGGGACAAGCTCGAAAGAAAAAGCACCTCTGGAGGATGCCATTTCCTAGGAAGCTGTCTTGTATCTTGGTTCAGTAAGAAGCAGGCGTCAGTAGCCCTGTCCACAACTGAAGCTGAGTACATTGCTGCTGGAAGCTGTGTTGCTCAAGTCCTATGGATTAAACAACAGCTTGAAGATTATGGTGTTCAAACAAAGACAATTGAAGTCAAATGCGACAACAAAAGTGCAATTGACCTCTCAAAGAACCCAAATCAGCATAGCAGGATGAAGCATGTCAGCATAAGACATCACTTCATCAGAGATCATGCACTCAAGAAAGAAATTAAGCTGACTTATGTGCCAACAGATGAGCAGCTTGCTGATATCTTTACAAAGCCTCTAGCACGAGAGCAATTCAGCATACTGAGAGAAGCCATTGGTATGTTTAATCCACTGTCTTAAAATTCCTAAGTAAAAATGTGATATGATGCATGCTGAATGAGTGATACCATACTGAGTGCCTAAAGATTTTCATTCAAAATCACATGCCCAGAAATAAATGCACACTGAGTGAGTTATCTCATGCCGAGTAACTAATCTCTATAACTATCCGTTGAACAAAACTGACTACTCAGAATATGAAACGTTTATAACAACAAACGCTGAGTAAAGGTAATCATTAGCATTCAATGCAAACGCATGCGTCATGACACCTGTACAACGCATGCGCCGAATATGTCTTAAAAGTGTCATAAATGTCAAGATTTCTGCCGATTGGACAACCCAAGGGCAAAATCGACCTAAATTCAAACGGAAACCTAAGTTAAAAAATCTATAAATAGTGGGTATTTCCCACTACCTTCTCTCTACGCGTACTGAACTTTAGAAAGCTTCAGAATTTCCTTAAGCACTTACGAACTTCAGAACCTCCTAAAATGACAAAACCCTCTTTCAACGTCTCCGGTGCCGGTCGTTCCAAGAACACCACCGATGAACCATCTAACAGTAATCCATCAACACAGCCTTCACCATCCAAAGCTGTTGGTAAAGAACAAGCCACTCAACCTCAGGGAAAACCAGCTAAACCTAGGCAGTACATTCGCGTATTCGAGAATGTACGAGAATGGAAAGTAGAACCTTCACGATGGGTTTCTCAGACCTTCATCGACTCAGAACAACCGTTCTGTGATTGGATAAAGAACAACGGGTGGACCGAGCTGTTCTCCCTGCGTTTTCCCACCTACCCTGACTTGGTTATGGAATTCTACCATAACCTCAAAGCTGACGTAAAAGACCATGACTACTTAGTCACCGAAGTCAGAGGAAAAACCATCTTCATCAACCCAACGTACTTGGGATCCCTACTCAGTCTCAAAACTGAAGGTGATGAGTTAAGAAAAACTGGTGACCAGGAGGACATCTACTATGATGAAACCTTCTGTAAGCCTGCTGGGTACATTGGAGAAGTATCCAGTTCATCCATGGGTCAGCATCAGAAGATGGCCCACTTCCTGCTGGTTCAACTGATCTACCAGAAGATCCACTGCACCAGCTCAGCGTCTCACTTCGAGATGTGCTTTATATGGCACATGCTGACCTACAAACCGATCAACATGCCAGTGTTTCTAATAGGTGGATTCCTGCGCAGCACAAACAATCTAAGGCTAGGCTCCCTAATTACCAAAATCCTAGTTGACCACCAGGTTGACCTACAAGGAGAAACCTGGATGAACAGATCTGAGATCACAGCAGCAGCACTGCATGCCCTAAAATTCAACCAACCATTGAAGAAAGGGAAATTTATTGAGCAGCCATAAGGGCAAGCTGAGGCAGTGCTACGTTCTGAGGTAATCATCCCAGCAAAAGGAAAACGGACAAAAGCTCCAGCGACTCGAAAAAGGAAGCCTACTGGTACTCCATCTAAAGAAGCTGAGCCAAAGTCCAAAAAGACCAAATCAGCTGCTGAGTCACACCAAGACAAAACTCAGTTAGCTGAACAGCACTGCCGGCAAGATGAGCCTGCACTTGAGGATACAACTGATGCTCCTCAGAAGAAGCAGAAAACTTCTACTCTTTCACCCATCAACGCCCTTCCACTTGACTTTGTAGTCACTTCGGATTCACACTATGCTCAGCATCATGCTGAAGAAACTGAGCAACAAGAGGATGAGGTAGACCTGGACGAACACTTCGTCGCTCAGCTCGAGGAAGAGCTTGAAAACGACGATACTGAGGATGAAGGGAATGCACAGGAGCAAGCGGAGGAAGCTGACTCTGAAAGGACAGCCGGTGAAAATGCTCAAGCTGATCAAGCTACTACTGAGTCAGTCGATGGAGTTGAACAACATCAAGAACAAACTGACCAGCAACCTGCCGATCAGAACATACAAGGCTCTCCATCTCAAGCTGATGAGAATCAAGCTGATCTTCCCCATGTACAAAAGCCCAGAAGAAGAAGACTGGTAAAGGCCAGCATCTTAGACCAACCAGTCAGCGCCCCGGTACATGATCCTTCCAAGGTAAAGATGACCTTCTTTAGGAAGCCAGTTCCTTCTGCACCAACTCCTCAGCCTTCCCAGGCCTTAGAAAAACAAGCCTCTGTTTCTACACAGGAACATGCCGAACAACCTAACCCTGTAAATCCAACAATCCACACCGAGCAAACTCAAGAAGAAAACATAGCACCCGTCAGCTCTGAACCTATCCAACTTGACCATTCCACTGAAGCTGACCCTGCTCACCAAATATATGGACAACAAACACTTGAGCAGAACCCAACACTAACTCCAGTCCCTGACCCAGCAACCTCTTCTTTACCTGGTCAAACTGATATCTCTCTGGCCACAACAAATTTCACTGAGTCCAGTCAAAGAATCATTGACTCAGTGCAGGCCCTGATTCGAGACATTCAACACTCAACTCCTCCTGCTGCTGCCATTTCTCCAATTGAGTCTACTCAGCCTTCTCAAGTAACTCAACTTCTCAATGAAGTTAAGGAACTTAAAGATCTGCTAAGTCTTCTCCTATCTTCGCAAGCACAGCATGCTAGGCAGGATTCGATAGCTAAACTGGCTGAGATCCAGCTGACCACTGTTCAATGCCTCACTACTTTATCTACCCAGATCTAGAACCTGTCAGCTGTGAATCCCAATCTCGCCACGTCTTCTGAGTTAAAGATGTTGTTTGCTCAGCTTCACACTGAACAGAACAAGACAAATGCTCAGCTTGCAAACACATCTCAATGCTCAATGGAGCAACTAAGTGAAGCAGTTCGTCTACTCAACCTTCACAAAGAGGAAATGGACACCGCTCAGCTCAAACAGGATGCGCTACTGACCACTTCCCAGAAATTTTTTGACCATGTCAGACATACGAATCTTCAGCGCGAGCACTACGACACTTCACTTCTCAAAACTTTCCATAACTCTTTTGCTGCGCTGACAGACACAATTACATGGCTGGGAAAAGGACAAGCCTATGTACTCAGTATGTTCAGTGCTGCTGACATCCGTATTAGTCCTGAGGTCCTAAGCAACGGTGCTCCTATTTTTGATGGGTTAGACGAAAGTGCTGATCGCTTAAAGACCTTCTCTGCTGAGCTATCCAGAGCTATTCTTTTGGACTCCTTCAAGTTACCTCCACCTGGTGCTGGCAAAACGGGGGAGAAGAAAGATCAGCGAAGAACTCAAGCTGAAGGCAGTCAGCAAAAGAAGAAGAAATAGATAGCTCATTTAAACATAGTCTATACTTATTTATTTCCTTCTTCTTATGTATGCTGACTATTCTATGTTATCTAATATAATACTTGCATTATCAATCCAACTTGTGTTACTTATCCTACCATGCTAAGTATTATGAATGCATCTTCTAAGTACAAATTAAACTCAGTAAATGAGCAGAATACCTATTAAATGCATGCTGCGTAGAAATTAATGTTTGAACCTGTCTAAACTAAACCATTGAACAAATAAATTACTCAGTGCTCTGTCACTATACATTACTTCCGCTGAATACTGAGTAAAATAGAATATGTCCCATAAGATGACCTATACCTGAAACTGATCTTAGACTTATTCAATTAGACCTTAGAATGTTTAGAATAAAACTAAGTCAGTAGCTCAGCCCTGACGGGGGAGTTCACTTAATCAAAAAGGTCAACTATCATGGGGGAGCTCAACGTTGAGTTCCTTGCTGATTAGTTTTGCCAACATCAAAATGGGGGAGTTTGTTGAAACACCTTTCCACAGGATTTTGATTTGACAAAATTAATTAAGTGAAATTAAATATTCTACAACACACTAAGTTTAAATGCTTTGATTTATTGTTACTAATGTGTTTGTTCAATGTTGAGTTTATAATTTATTATAAGACATAAAGATCATAAGGCTCAAGCCCTATATGGAAGTCAAGGCCCAAGTCAAACAAGCCCAAGATCACTCAGCCCGCGTATTTCAAAACGCTGCCGTTGAAGTGATGAAACGCATGCTGAGCAAAGAAGGATCCAGAAGATCCACGTAGACAACTTCGGTTAGAAGCTGCTGAGCTGTCTCGACAAAACGTACAAGACAGCCGCTGACCACAAGACAGCTTCCAGACAAAGTATTTCCTCTTTTAGTAAAGATCAGAAGACGCAGCAAGCTGTCTGGTTGACGTTACCTAAAATGGAGGAACATACTGTCACACTGACCGAAGAACAGAAGATGCTGGAATCTGATTGGCCAAGAGAACTGCTGACAGACTGAGTGAAAATGACCTGTAGCCGTTTCCCTCCAACGGTTATTTCGAAATTCGAAATAACCAGAAGCTCTCACAGCTCTCTATAAATAGAGCATTCAGAATCCACATTCAATAGAGAACTTTGAGCAAAAGCTGTTACGCTGACCAAACGTGTATAAAAGTTCTCCATCAAAAGCAAAGCAAATTCTTACACTACAAGCTTATTCATTTGTGTAAAAGTCTAGAGTGATTGATCCTCAATCATCTAAGGTGTTCTAGCAATTGTTGTTTAGGACAAATCTTAATCATTTCTAGGAATAGAAAGGAGAAGCTAAGTACTCGGTTTTAGTACTTAGTGAATTAGAATAGAAGTGAGTAGAGGTATAGAGGAAGGTACTCTTGTTATACTCAGCTTCTGACTTGTAAAGGGTTTTCGAGTCTCTACCTTTAAAGAGCTCAGTAGTGAATTGGAAATCTCAGAACGTGTTCCGGGGACAGGACGTAGGCTTAGAAGAAGCCGAACCTGGATAACTCCGCTGAGTGAAGTATTTCTAACCCTTAACTCCTTAATATATTGCTTGCTTAAAACAAACTAAAACTGACCAAGTAAAAGAGGTCAAGCTGAGTTGTGCGCTACCAACGAGTTAGTTCAGGAATAGACTCTAAGTGCTATTTCCTGACCTAAGCAACGAAGCTGACCTAGTCACTAGTTGACTAAGCCAGTATCTTGCTGATTGCTAAGTGCCGCTGTTATATAATCTTTTCTCAAAGGAAAGAAATCTGCCCTAATCATTTAAAAAAAGTAAAATAGTTCCTAACCCCCCCCCCCCTTGGAACTATATTTGCAACCTTACAAGGGACCAACAACGTCCTTTTCTCCTTAGAACAACGCAAGGTATAACGTAAGAGCTTGTCTTTTATTCGGAAGGGACAGGCCACATTTGCAAAACTCTTCACGTTACGACAAGGTCGTTCGAAAGAGAAACGTTCTTTGTTTTCGTTTTGTCATAATCTCGTTTTATCCCAACATATTTAAAGAATGTGAATAACGGCTACCGCTAATATAGTCTTTTGAATCGAGATATAACTATCCTTAATACCAAACCGATTTGTACTAATACGTGCTTACGTCACAACGTATTTCCTGAACATGTGCTTTCTTCGGGACACGGAAAGGGACCAGGCGGGTCGCACAAGTTCATTCACACGAGATGACTAAGTCGTCTTTAGTTCGAATCGTTTTGATGCTTTCGAGGTAGTTTATATATCGGTTAAAGAGTATATATTAACGCATCGTTTCATTTCCTTTACATATTTAGGATTTAGACACGTATCATGGCAATTTGAAAACACGAACTGATTCATTTATCACATAAAAAATGGTAACGGGTAATCCTATGGCAACCTCACAGGACCGCACAAATTCACCCCTAACGAATGGATGGGGACCCTTTGGCGCCTTACTGTAAGGGGGAACTTACACTAGCCTCTTTCGAGCGACGAATGGACTCTCGCTAGAGGTTTCGCGGAAATTACCCAAAAGGTTTGCAATAATGCGTATAAATGCATACAAAAAGAAATAATACGATCTGTCCCCGTTAAGGGCTTAATACACGCCTTCCGGAATCAAATTTCTCGCTTCCCTAGTAGAGTCGCCACTTGTAGGTGCCGCGGTCTCGCCCGGGCGGACCGGGGGGTGGACACCTCATGGCGATGTAAGCGGTGATTGGCGCCGAAAGCAACCAATCGTGGAATTAAGCTGCTCGGCAGGGCCGGAGCTCGGAGTATGGAAGAGTCGCCACCTACGAATGGGAAATGAACATCGATCCCTTGCGGGAGACCGGTGAGGGTTCGGGAAACTTAGGTACGAGCCGAGAAGGCTAGCTCCTTTTCAGAGAAAGGCTACTAGGCACCCCGACATCGCCCGGTTATGAACTACCGGCCTCCTACTTAGCATGTTAGGCGCTAACGGACTAATCGCATATTTCTTTAAGTTTAAAATTCATTTGAAACCTTTTCTTTCTCGTTTTGAAAACCGTTTTGAGCATATATTATTGAAAACCGTATTAGTAAAGAATCACCCATTTACATGAATTTAAAGTATTTAGGAGAGGAAAGAGGGAGATAGAAGAACGAATTGATTTATTTACAACATGAATTGTGTCTTAAGTTATTCATTAAATCTAAATTAATCTCACTCCCAAAAACGAGTTTATTTACATGGTTCGTACCTCAATCGTCGTTGGAACGATTTAAGTACGTTTCAAAACCCCGTTAATTTACATGATGTTCACTCGAATCGCCGTTGGAACGACTCGAGCGTTTGAAAATGTTGAGCAACAAGTTTTAACCCAAAAGCGTGATTAAGCATACAAGCCCATTTATTTTTGTACCAAGCCGTTTAGTTAGGAAAACGATTCAAAACTCTATTATTTATTGAAAAAGCGTTTTTAATCACAAGGTTCGCTTAACCCGTCGTTGGAACGAATTAAGGTTTTAAAACGTGATGTTTTTAAGAAGTGGCTTAAAAAAGATAAAGAATTAACAACCTTTTATTTACATTTTTGGAACATCTAAAAACCCTTAATTTAAATAACCAAATTGAAATCTTTTTTTTTTTTTGTAATTTTTCCCTTTTTCACTCAAATTAATCCTCACTTGAACATAATTACAATAATGAACAATTTAAATCCAAAAACCCACACCAACCCAATATATCTAAAATATATGCAAAAAATACCAAAGAGAAAAGAATGAATATATGTATATATACATATACATATATGTTTTGGTAAAAATGGTAATTATACCTATAGATTGAAAATGAGGTAAAAACATAATATACATTATAGCTTTTGACATGTACTAATAAAAAGGAAAATAATACTAAATATAGTACACCTTTTATTCTAATAAAAAAAACATGTAAAGATAATGAACAAGGTTTATAAATAAAAAAATAACATTTAACCCAAAATAGTTCTTCTTACATAATAAATATATAGAAAACAACCCACCCAAAATGTACATCAAATATGGATAATAGAAAATACTACTTGATAACCCAAAAACATCACTTAATTAATTATCCCAAAAGGGCCAAGCACATAATCCACAAAAATAATAATTAGATATAGCTTAAATGAGCTTAAAAAAAACCCATATGTGCATATATTTATTTTTACAAAGTTAAATTAACATAAATAATACCCAAACATAAAATAAGTGCTCAGCGTCGTTGGCCAATAGGACTCACGCATCTTCTGTCCATGGCAGCTTTTCGTCTTTGAAACAGAATGTTTCGACATTTAAGGTAAAGTCCACGAGACAGCTTCCTGCGCATTCTGAACTTTACCCAAAGTAGAATTACTTTGTCTGGAAGTTGATCGTTGTCTGCTGCTGTCCAGACTGCATTATCGTCCAACTCAGCAGCTTCCACTTGAAGCTTTTGCTTCGAAGGCTTCTCGATCCTTCTTTCCCTGAGTCGTCATTTTACTTGATACGGCTTCGTTTTGAAGTCTTGGGCCGAATGGTCTTGATGTGTTGACTTGGGCTTGACTTTCACTTTAAGGGCCTTTGGGCTTTTTAATCTTAATGTCTTGTAAACAATTAAACTCAACATTGAACAAACACATTAGTGTAATAAATCAAAGCATTTAAATTTAATGTGTTAGAATATTTTTATCATTACTTAAATAATTTTCTCAAATCAAAATCATGAGGAAAGGTGTTTCAACACAGTTGACACATTAGATAAATCAATCCATTCTGTTATCTCAAGTCGGGTCCCAATCCTAATGAACTCCTTCACCGGATCTATGTAACTGTCTAGATATCTGAATATCTAAAACTTGTGAGATCAGCTTTCTGTCTCGATAGAAAACACTGTTAGTTGCAAGTCTCAACAGTAATATGCCAACCCCTATAACATATTACTTGACTTGGGTTAACTTTAAGTCTATTGGTCTATTATAAAGTACAGTCTCACTTCATGCTTGTATGAACACTTTATAACTACTTAAATAAACTTAGGGTTACTTTCTTTATGAAAGATTTGTGCCTTTATATATAGTTACATTTTAATTCTATATATCTGATTAAACAAATGATCAAATAAACAATTTATTCATTAATATTAATATCCTAAAACAATTGTCTTTAGGACACTAAACTCCAACATTCTCCCACTTGGACTAAAGCCAATTGTTTCTGAAACTAATACCAGAAGAACTAAGATGTTTATCGTTTGTGGTAATGGCTTGGTCAACGGATCTGCAACGTTGTCCTCAGTAGGCACCTTTTCTATTCTAACATCTCCCCTAGCTATGATCTCCCCAATGAGATGATATCACTTGAGATAATGTTTGGATGCATTATGAGACCGTGGTTCCTTTGCTTGTGCAATGGCTCCATTGTTATCACAGTACAGAGTAATGGGATTCACAATGTCAGGCACCACTCCTAGTTCTGTTATGAACTTCCTAATCCAAACAGCCTCCTTTGCCGCTTCTGCAGCTGCGATGTACTCTGATTCAGTCGACGAGAAAGCAAAACTTCCTTGTTTGGAACTCTTCCATCTAACTGAACCTCCATTCAGGATAAACAGGTATCCTGATTGGGATCTATAATCACTTTCATCAGTTAGATGACTAGCATCTTCAATTTTCAATTCTCCGTGTCCATATATGAGGAACATGTCTTTAGTTCTTCTAAGATACTTAAGAATGTTCTTGACAGCAATCTAGTGATCAAATCTTGGATTCCCTTGATATCGGCTCGTCATACTCAATACGAACGCCACATCAGGTCTAGTGCAAAGCATAGCATACATGATCGAACCAACCGCACTGGAGTAAGGTAATACAACCATGCGTTTCTTATCATTGTCCGTTTTAGGACACTGATCATTTGATAACTTGACACCATGGACCATTGGCAAGTTACCCCTTTTCGATTCATGCATGTCAAAACGCTTTAGGACTTTGTGAATATATGTAGACTGGGATAGTCTGACCAGTCTCTTCGATCTATCCCGATAGATCTTAATCCCTAAGATATAGGCTGCTTGTCCCAAGTCTTTCATGGAGAAATTACCCGATAACCAAACTTTTACTGATTCCAACATTGCAACATCGTTTCCCATAAGTAGTATATCATCAACATATAGTACTAAGAAAACGACTGAGCTCCCACTTATCTTCTTGTAAACACAAGCCTCTTTTGAGTTTTGTTCAAAACCAAATTGTTTTATGGTTTCATCAAAATGCTTGTTCCAGCTTCTAGATGCTTGCTCAAGTCCATAAATGGACCTTTGAAGTTTGCAAACCTTGGTTGCATCCTTCGACGTGAAACCTTCAGGTTGCATCATGTATACATCCTCAAGCAGGTTTCCATTTAGGAAAGCTGTTTTCACATCCATTTGCCAAATCTCATAGTCAAAATGAGCGGCAATTGCAAGCAATATTCTGATGGATTTGAACATGGCTACTGGAGAGAAAGTCTCGTCATAGTCAACTCCTTGCTTTTGAAGATATCCTTTCGCTACTAACCTAGCTTTGTAGGTACTAACCTTTTGGTGGGTGTCGAATCCACCAAATAAATATTTATTTACTGACCGACTACTGATTTGCAGAAATGGTAAGTAAAGATCGTACCCTTAGGATTAATACTGATCGTTTCGTATGATAACTAAATCTAAATGAAAGTAAATGGGGGTGAATGATTGTTTGGTTGATTATCTTGAGATGAACTTTGTAAAGTTGAATTGCAATTAAAATATGTTACTCTTATCTGGCAAAAATACCGATCAAGGGATAACCGCAGGCTCGACAATTATTTCCTTTTTGATCATTGAAAGTGCGAAAATATCATAATTAACATGACCCGAGTTGGTTACAGTCGTTCTTTATTCATTCCCGACCTAATCCTTCCTTAATTGTAAAGAAAATCCTAGAGCACCTAAAGATAAGCTCTTATTCGACAGTCAGTTCTAGCTTAGCGCTTAGAATTTAATCTGTCGAAAGCATTAGGAATTAGAAGGACCCAACCTAAGTTAACCGAATTCTTAGCGATTCCGATTCAAACCAAATTACATGTTCATACGCTTGATAATAGTTAGGATTTCAGATGATTACAAATCCTATGGCCTAACGTTGTTTCAATGAATGAGAAACCCGAAGTCCGGCCGAACTAAAGACTAAACTTTCATTGAAGGTCTGATTTTATAGATTGATAAACATGTAAACGGATCATAAAATTAGATTACTGTAATTAAGAATGACAATCTCACAATTGGAAATAATACTAGCCTTTGATTAATCCCTTAATCGATAAAGGAAATTAGCTACTCATAGCCATGAATCGACTATGATAGCTTACAAAGGTAAAAATGATCAATGTAAAAATGAGAATGAGAAATTGTGCCAAAAGCTTACAAAAACCCTAACAAGGAAAATGAAACTATCAATTCAAAAAAAGTGTCCTCCCAAAAGCAATGGTGGGTTTCTTTTATAGTGTTGATTCAAAAATCTTCAATCTCTTGAGTTCCTTCCTTGATTTCAGGGATTTCCTTCGTTCAAAATATGTTGTTGAAACTGTGGAGATAAGTTAGTTTCTGATTCTGCTGACTTGGCGATCTGTATAAGTCGACCCTCTTAGTCTTGGGCAAGACTAAGCCAGTCACGTCCGCAAAGCTGAACTTTGAGTGAAAAAGGTCCAAAACAGCCTTCCAAGCCTTCTTTTCTCCAATTTGATCCCTGAAATCACTTATGCAACAAAACAAGTGAAAAGGTCCTAAAACGACACAATTAAGAATGGAATATTCACAAAATGAACATAATAAACTTGTCGTTTTGGACACTTATAAAATTACCTCACACTTGCCAAATGCTTGTCCCTAAGCATGTCTATGTTTTAGTCAATATTCCCCCTTTTCAAATGAGACGTACTTACTAATTTTTCCAATCCCCCTAGCGTTATGAAGATCACAAACCATCGACTCAAGTAGAAAGGGACTTTTGTTATCCCAAACATGCTTGCTTTATGTATGATAAGGAATAAAGTAGTCAACCTTTATTGAAAAACAGTTTGAAAAACGTACCACCCTCGCTGGATTTTACTCATGTCGCTCAAGTGTTTGGGCAATGATTTATTTTTGGGAAACACTCAATTCACAATTCTAGAATGAAATTACCATAAGCTTGCCAATATATCAAATCTCCACCACTTAGCATGAATTCAAGACACTAAATCAAAAGGACTTAAAACAGGGTGTAATGTTGGCTTGGGGTAAGGTTTGGAAAGGAAACGAGAAGGGTAATCGACGAAAATGGAAATGGCCAAAAGTGAAAACCAAAACAAAAATATATACGAATTACTTACAATTCTCAACTATAAACAAACTGAAATGAACAAACTAAACAAAAATTTGTTTTGTTCTTTTTGCTTTTTCTCTTTTTTTTTTTTTACTAAAGATAATACTTCAAGCTAGAATAAGAAAGCTACTGCTTTTCAAGCTAATGTCCATTTAGACACCTTTTGAAGCACAACCACTTATAACTCAAGGATTTATGCTAAATCCTTATACTTTGATGAATTTGTGGTTAATTTGAAGGAATTGCTTAAAGCAACAACTAAACATTAAGATAAATAATACACCAAGATGAATGAGAGAATGTACAGACTCTGATGGCTAGTGTGTCCCTGGCCAAGGGACTTAAACAGGGGTATGTCAAGAATGGGGGAAAGGCTCAAATGTGGCTAACTAAGGGCTGGTACTGTTATTTTCGTTAGTCTTGGGCAAGACTAAGGGTTCAAAGTTTATTTGGAGTGGCTGAAAGAAAGAAAACCTACTGCCTTTATCATGTTTAATACTTGGATTCATCAATGTGGTCTCGAAATGCATAACATGGCAAGCTATAGAATTCCAAACTAGAATTGGACAACACTCAGAAAAATAGAGCAAAGTGTAATGTTTTTGCTCTGGCAATTTGGCTCAAAAACTTTCCATAAATTGGGGTAAAGGTGGTGGTACAGGTTTCAAAACGTTTTTCAAGTCCGGGTTGAAAGACTTCATAAGCTATTAAACAATTAAACAAGGCATGATGGGTTATCTACTCATCCTCGACCTTTTCAAACCAAAGGTTGTGAATTTTCATAAAACAAGGGGGGTCCTGTACTAAACTAGCTTCGGTTGTCAACAATTCCAAGTGTAGAATAGGGACGACAAAGACACTTAGAAACATGCATTTGAGTGCCCACCTCGCACTTAGTCAATACTCTGTTTATGCACAAAATTTGGTGGGCACCTCACACTTAGTCAAAAACAAAAATCTGCACAAGTTTAGCACATAAAATTCACAAGACTCAGTAAAGGACAAAAAACAAAATGAGACTCCTAATGACTAGCAAACCCTTCCAGTAAGACTCAATTGTCCCTCCCCCACTATTAAGATGCATCGTCTCGATGTAGAAAACGGAATAATGAAGAACTAAAGGCAGCAATGAGAATGGAAGAGAGAAAGAATAACTGCCCTGTGGAGGAGTGAATCCAACTGAATCAAGGAGCGAAGGGATATGGAGGAGTGAATCCAACCTCTTTGAAATAAGCTGCATGGTTCTGAAAAATTTTCTGGATTGTCTCAGCCATTGTGCCAACAGTGGCAGCTAACAAAGCTAGTTGCTCGGAGGGATCATCAGTGTGCCTGTTCGGAGCTGAAGTTTGTCCCTGTTCTGGGGCAGGTGCGGCTGAAGATGCAGCAAATTTCTTAGGGATGCGACCTGTGTGAGGGGGTAAATCTCCTGCAGGGATCAAAGAAACAGAACCTCCTTCCTCGATCCGGATTAGCTTCATGGCTTTTAACAGATTTAAATCAAAGGGAAGCATTCGACAGGCAATATGCAAAGGGCATTCATTCACATCAAGTTCACATAGGTTAACTGCTAAACATGTAATGATATGTCCTAAGTGAAATTTAGCTATCCTTCTCATCATTTCAGAAAATTTCAAGGCTAGCCAATAGCCTAAATTGACTTTTCTCTCAGTTATCATACACCATAGGAAAAACAATTCCTGCTTTGACACGACAGTTGGGTCCTCATTCCTGGCTGAGTAGTTAATAGCCAAAAACCTATGCATGAAACGCAAAGGTTCACTTAGAATGAAATTGGCCTTAGACTTTGAAGGGCTAAAAACAGTGTTGGGTAAACCTGTTAACTCAGAGTAAACACTCACAGCATTAAACTCAGCAGGATAATCACAAAGCATGTCGGAATATGCATCGGTGGAGCAAAATTCGTTATCAAACAGACCTAAGGCCACATTAAATTCAATCACGGACAGGTTATGCATTTTATCACACAGTTGAAATTGAATGCATGAGGCTTGTGATCTCTTCATTTTCTTTTTATCTAAAGTGAATGTGCTAAAGAACTCATGCATAAGACTGTTATAAACAGGGTAATCCAACAGCAGAAATGGCTTCCAACCAATATTATCCATCAATTCATGCACATCAGACTTGATATTCAGATCAATCAACGTGGGCTCATGCAACCAATGGCTTTCAACAAAAGTTTTAAGTTTTAGTAAATTGTACCTCTGTTGATGTGCCGGCGAGTCGAAAGTCATTTCTGTGTCGACGACTACGGGCTTGGAGCGTTGTGGTCCTTTCTCAAGGCGAGCCCGAGTTGTTTTCCTTGGTTGTGTTGGAGGCTCAGGTTGTCCGGCTTGTTCGCTGTGAGCTTCAGAGGACTCCGAGTCTGCTTGCTCGAAGGAGTTGTTGTGCGAGCTCGAATCTGTCTCTATTGAGTCTGTGGAGCTTGACTCGGAGAGTTTGATGGAAATTGTCCTTTTTAGAGGAGGAGCAAGTCGCCGGGACTTCCGGGTAGGAGCTGGCTTCTTTGATGGCGGGGCCTTCCTTTTTTTCTGTGTTGTTGGTGGTGGAGAGTAGTGGGCAGACACCTGAGGTGAGAGTGCCGGACCGGTAGAAATTGGGGGATCATTATTCGTCGTCGGAGCTGGGGAGTTCGAACCTCCGGGGACTGGTGAATGATGGTCCGCCGTTGGTGAAGAAGGTGCCGGGTCTACTGGAAGTGGTGGATGGTGGCTCACCGGAGCTGGTGAGTGTTGAGAATCGGTAGGGGGCGGCGAACTCGCAGGAGGTGGTGATTGGTGGTCCACCGCTGGTGTTTCATCATCGGAAACGGCTTCTTGAGTCCGTTCTAGCATAGCGGCTATCTCGGAGGCGAAAGGAGAGTGGAACCGGTATGGTGAAGGCGGCGCGGATCCTGTTGGAGGCGGCGACTGGTTGTCGGAGGACTCCTTTGGTGGAGGAGTTTCGACTGCCATCGGGGCCTTTCCTTTCCTCTTTCTCGAGTAACTGCGAAGGTCTGCCGGCGGTGATGGAGACTCGGTGTCTGTGCGGTACTGGCGGGGAGGAGACGGAGGTTGATGGTGGCGGCTCCGTCTGGGGATGTCACTGAAGTAGCCGTCCATCGAGTTAGGGGGAGATGAGGGGTTTAGGGTTTTGGTCCTTTAGTGAAGATGAAGGGTTTAGGTAGAATGGGTTAAAGGGGTTTAACTTTAAACGTGGTGAAAAAAAAGGAAAGAGCAAATGTATCATTTTTTCCCTCTCTTTTTTTTTACCTCTCATTTAAATTTTTAACCCTTTTTGGGCCCATTATGCCTATCTTGCTTAATTTCTTAGCCCAACTCCATGGAAAACCATTACTTCTACCTGCAAACATCAAAATAAAACCCAGAAATCATCCAAGGAAGGGATGAAGTTAGTTAAGTTAGTTGAAGATTAAAAACAGTGGAAAAAACTAAAATGAAAAGAGTGACTGGTCTTGGGCAAGACTAGTCTCAGGGCTGCCTCCCTGAAGCGCTGCTATTTTACGTCTGTAGCCAGACGTAACTGAATGTCAGTATTCAGTTTTTGGGAACTTCAAGGCAAACTTCTTCAGTCCCATGAGCTTGGAATCCCTCGTAAAACGGCTTAAGGCGATGCCCGTTTACTTTGAAACAATTGTTATTCTTCAGACTTTCAATTTCCACCGCACCATGTGGGAACACATATTTTACTACGAAAGGGCCAATCCATTTAGTGCGTAGTTTCCCTGCAAAAATCTTGAGTCAAGAATGGTACAAAAGGACTTTTTGCCCAACTTGGAACTGCTTTCGTGTGAGTAGGCTGTCGTGGTAATTTTTGGACTTCTGTTTATAGATTCTTGAGCTCTCGTAGGCCTCGGTTCTAAGCTCCTCTAACTCCTGTAGCTGTAATTTCCTTTCTTCCCCTGCTTTATCATAGGCCATGTTGCATTTTTTAACCACCCAAAATGCTCTATGCTCCAATTCCACGGGAAGATGAGATGGTTTTCCATAAACCATCCGGTAGGGAGACATCCCAATAGGATTTTTGTACGCTGTCCTGTATGCCCATAGGGCATCTTCGAGCCTGATGCTCCAATCTTTTCTTGTGACATTTACCATTTTCTCCAGTATAGACTTGATTTCACGGTTCGAGATTTCAGCCTGACCATTGGTCTGTGGGTGATAAGCTGTGGATGTATGGTGATTGACTCCATACTTTTTAAGCAGGGATACCATTATCCGATTGCAGAAATGAGTTCCTCTGTCACTGATTAACACCCTGGGCATGCCAAACCTGCTGAATATGTTTCCCTGCAAAAACTTAACAACTGTTTGGGCATCATCAGTCTTGGTGGCAATGGCTTCCACCCATTTCGACACATAATCAACTGCCAATAAAATGTACAGGTAACCAAAAGAGCTTGGAAATGGGCCCATGAAATCAATGCCCCATACGTCGAAAATTTCACAAGTTAAAATTGACGTAAGTGGCATTTGACTTCGCTGGCTTAAATTTCCAGTTCTCTGACAATTGGCACAAGATTTGCAAAACAAATACGAATCATGAAAAATATTGGGCCAAAACAAACCACATTCGAGTACTTTTCGTGTTGTTCGCTTGGGTCCAAAATGGCCTCCGCACGAGCTCGAGTGGCTGAACTGGAGTATGGACTCGACTTCGGTTTCTGGAACGCATCGCCGAATCATTTGATCAGAACAGTGTTTCCATAAATAGGGCTCGTCCCAAACGTAATATTTGGCTTCCTTCCTCAATTTGTCTTTTTCGTTCCTGGTGTAATCTTCCGGCATTACCCCTGTAACCATATAATTGACCAAGTCAGCATACCAAGGTTCAATTGTATTGATGCTAAACAAGTATTCGTCGGGAAATTCGTCTTTGAGTTCTCCATTATCATTGTCCGATGAGAGGAGCCGGCTAAGATGATCTGCCACTAAGTTTTCAGACCCTTTTTTATCACGTATTTCAAGGTCGAATTCATGTAGCAGAAGTATCCACCGAATTAAGCGAGGTTTCGCGTCTTTCTTCTTCATTAGATACCGCAACGCTGCATGGTCAGAAAACACAATGACTTTAGTACCGAGTAAATAGGAACGGAATTTCTCTAAGGCAAAGACAATAGCTAAAAGTTCTCTTTCAGTGGTTGAATAGTTGCTTTGCGCATTGTCAAGCGTTCTCGATGCATAATAGATAACGTGAGGTAGCTTATCCATCCGCTGTCCCAGAACAACGCCGATTGCGTCGTTGCTAGCGTCACACATAATCTCGAAGGGGTAATTCCAATTTGGTGGTTGGATGATAGGTGCTGACACTAGCTTTTCTTTCAATTCATCAAATGCATCCTTACAAGTCTGATCGAACTCAAATACGACCTCTTTTTGCAGCAATTTACACATGGGCTGTGTTATCTTGGAGAAGTCTTTAATGAAACGCCGGTAAAAACCTGCATGGCCAAGAAAAGAAAGAACTTCCCGGACACTTCTGGGGTAAGGTAAAGACTGAATTGCACCTATCTTTGCTCTATCTACCTCAATGCCCCTAGCTGAAACCACATGTCCTAGAATTATACTTTGATTCACCATAAAATGACACTTTTCATAATTTAGGACCAGATTAAACTTTAAGCATCGTTTCAGTATTTTACCAAGGTTGATTAAGCATTCATTAAAGGAATCACCGTAAACAGTGAAATCATCCATGAATACTTCGATAATTTGCTCGACATAATCAGAAAAGATAATTACCATACACCGTTGAAATGTCGCCGGTGCGTTGTGTTGAAACACCTTTCTACATAATTTTGATTTGACAAAATTGTTTAAGTATAAATTAAAATACATATTCTAAACACACTAAGTTTAAATGCTTTGATTTATTCTACTAATGTGTTTGTTCAATGTTGAGTATAAATGTTATAAGTCATAAGGATTGGAAGGCCCAAGCCCAATACGGAAGCCAAGGCCCAAGTCAAACAACTCAGTACACTCGGCCCGCGTATGTCAAAGACGTTGCCGTTTTGAACAAAAACGCAACTCAGCAATCAGAAGGATCTAGAAGACCTTCAGGAACAACTTCACAATGAAGCTGCTGAGTAGTCTCGACAAAGCGTACAAGATAGCAGCTGGCAAAGGAAAACTTCCAGACAAAGTGTTTCCTCGTTTGGCAAAGTTCAGACGACACAGTATGCTGTCTAGTTGACTTTACCATAAAAGGAGAGACCATTTGCTGTGCTGACCGAGGACAGAAGATACACAATTGTGATTGGCCGAGAGCTCTGTGCAAGTCAGGATGACAATGACAATGACACATAGCCGTTTCCCTCCAACGGTTATTTCGAAATTCGAAATGACCGAATGACCAGACGTCTCTATAAATAGTGCCATCACAAGCTTCACAAGACATAGAACTTGATCAAGCCATTACACTGACCAAATCTCTACAAGTTCTGCAAGCAAGAAGCAAAGCAAAATTCTTACACTACATTTTCATATCTGTGTAAAAGTCTAGAGTGATTGTAAATCGTCTAAAGTGTCTTAGCACATCTTTGTATTAGGACAAAAACACTTATCATTTCTAGAGATAGAAAGGAGAGGCTGAGTACTCGGTTTTAAGTATTCAGCGGAGAGATTAAGATTGAGTAGAAGTATAGAGGAAGGTACTCTTGTCATACTCAATTGCTGATATTGTAAAAGGTTTGAGGCTCTACCTTTAAAGAGCTCAGTAGAGGATTCGAAATCTCGGACGTGTTCCGGGGACAGGACGTAGGCTTAGAAGAAGCCGAACCTGGATAAATCTGCTGAGTGAAGTATTTCTAAACCTTTGACTCCTTATTTATATTGCTTGCTTAAACAATCAAAACTGACCAAGTCAAGAGGTCAAGTTGAGTTGTGCGCATTAAAACGTAAGAGCTCAGGAATAGACTCTAAGTGCTATCTCCTGACTCAAGCTAAGAAACTGACCTAGTCACCTGTTGACTAAGCTAGTATCTTGCTGTTTACTCAGCGCCGCTGTTCAAACCTTTTCTTTAGTAAAAGAAGTCTGCCTAAATTGCGAAAAAGTTTAAATAGTTCCTACCCCCACCCCTTGGAACTATACTTGCAACTAAATAAGGGACCAACAAGTGGTATCAGAGCTTAAAAGCTCACTGTAAAAGGTCTAACAACCTTGAGCTGATCCCTACCATGGGCGAAAACAGCACTCGGTTTCTCCCTGGAAACCAAACTGTTGGTACCTTGTAAGGTTGCAAATATAGTTCCAAGGGGGGGGGTTAGGAACTATTTTACCTTTTTAAAATAATTTGGGCAGATTTCTTTTCTTTAAGAAAAGTTTATAAAACAGCGGCACTTAACACTCAGCAAGACACTGGCTTAGTCAACTAGTGACTAGGACAGCTTCGTTGCTTAGGTCAGGAAATAGCACTTAGAGTCTATTCCTGAACCTGCTCGTTTGTAGCGCACAACTCAGCTTGACCTCTTTTACTTGGTCAGTTTTAGTTTGTTTTAAGCAAGCAATATGAATAAGGAGTTAAGGTTTAGAAAAACTTCACTCAGCAGATTTATCCAGGTTCGGCTTCTTCTAAGCCTACGTCCTGTCCCCGGAACACCTCCGAGATTTCAAATCCTCTACTGAGCTCTTTAAAGGTAGAGCCTCAAACCTTTTACAATATCAGCAATTGAGTATGACAAGAGTACCTTCCTCTATACTTCTACTCAATCCTAATCTCTCCTTTTACAATATCAGCAATTGAGTATGACAAGAGTACCTTCCTCTATACTTCTACTCAATCCTAATCTCTCCGCTGAGTACTTAAAACCGAGTACTCAGCCTCTCCTTTCTACTTCTAGAAATGATAAAGATTTTGTCCTAAACAACAATTGCTAGAACACCTTAGATGATTGAAAAACAACCACTCTAGACTTTTACACAGATATGAAAATGTAGTGTAAGAATTTTGCTTTGCTTCTTGCTTGCAGAACTTGTAGAGATTTGGACAGCGTAATGGCTTGATCAAGTTCTATATGTAGTGAAGCTTGTGATGGCACTATTTATAGAGACGTCTAGCCATTTGGTCATTTCGAATTTCGAAATAACCGTTGGAGGGAAACGGCTATGTGTCGTTGTCATCCTGACTTGCACAGAGCTCTTGGCCAATCACAATCGTGTATCTTCTGTCCTCGGTCAGCACAGCAGATGGTCTCTCCTTTTATGGTAAAGTCAATTGGACAGCATACTGTGTCGTCTGAACTTTGCCAAAAGAAGAAACACTTTGTCTGGAAGTTTTTCCTTTGCCAGCTGCTGTCTTGTACGCTTTGTCGAGACTACTCAGTAGCTTCATCTTGAAGTTGTTCCCGAAGGTCTTCTAGATCCTTCCGATTGCTGAGTTGCGTTTTGAACAAAAACGGCAGCGTCTTGACATACGCGGACCGAGTGTACTGAGTTGTTTGACTTGGGCCTTGGCTTCCGTATTGGGCTTGGGCCTTCCAATCCTTATGACTTATAACATTTATACTCAACATTGAACAAACACATTAGTAGAATAAATCAACGCATTTAAACTTAGTGTGTTTAGAATATGTATTCTAATTTATACTTAAACAATTTTGTCAAATCAAAATTATGTGGAAAGGTGTTTCAACAAACTCCCCCATTTTGATGTTGGCAAAACTATTCAGCGAGGAACTCAGTATGAGCTCCCCCATGATAGTTGACCTAGTATAATTTAGCAAACTCCCCCGTAAGGGTTGAGCTACTGACTTAGTTTTAAATGAGTAAGTCTAAGGTCAGTTTTCAGATATAGGTCAGCTATATCAACATATTCTATTTACTCAGTATTAAGCGGAAGGTTTAGTCATATAGAACGCGCTGAGTAATTTGTTGTTCAATGAGTTCTTATCAGAATGTTTTATAAACACATAGGTCAATGTCAAACATGTTATCAGCATATCATTTAGTCAATAAATGTTACAAGTATTAAACATAGCTGATTTAATTGAAGATACATAATGACTCAGTACTTAATAACATATATCATAACTCAGGATTTGAATAAGAGATGCAAATATGATATATAGATAGAAGTCAGTAATTACACAGCAAAATTTTTATAGATAAGGCAAATAGAATTAGATTACAAGTGACTCAGTCTAAAACTGGGCTAGCCTATCTATTTCTTTTTCTTGTGTTGCGATGACTGACTTTGCTCATGCTGAGCTCTAGCTGCATGTTCTTTCTCCCTCGTTTTGTCAACTTCAGGGAGTCTGAAAGCATCAGTTAATACAGCGCGAGTCAGTTCTTGGGATAGCTCCTTAAGCTTCTCAGCGCTTTCATTTACGCCATCAAAAATGGCAACTCCATCAACTGATACCTCATCGGGTACTTTGAGATCAGCAGCACTGAGCATATTTACACTGAACGCTTGAGCTTTGCCTTGCCAGATAAGAGCTTCAGTAAGGCCAGCAAAGATTTGGTGGAAGGTTTTTAAGAGAGCTGTGTCGTAATACTGACGTTGAATATTGTTATGACGAATGTGGTTGAAAGTTTGTTGTGCGAGAGTCATCATCTCGTTCTGCTTCATTGCGTCAGTATCCATCTCTTGCTTATTCAGATTAAGCAACCTTATAGCCTCACCAATTTGCTCTACTGAGCACTGACTGTACGACACCATTTGCTTGTTGGTCTTAAGTTGCTCAGTATGAAGCTGACCAAAGAGCATTTTGATTTCAGATGAAGTGGCATAGTCAGTGTTCACAGCTGACAATTTCTGGACTTGTTGATGGAGAGAGTTCAGGTGTTGCACGGTTGTCAGCTGGATCTCAGCCAACTTGGCAATTGAATCCTGCTTAGCTTGCTGTGCTTGGAAGGATATGACGACATTCAGCAGATCCATGAGTCCCTTAACTTCAGTGAGAAGCTGAGTGACTTGGGAGAGCTGGGTGGTCTCGAGAATTGAAGATCCAGCAGCAGGAGAAGTGGAATGTTGAAGGTCTCTGATTAATGCTTGCATTGAGTCAATGATCTTTTTGCCGGACTCAGTGGCATTCAGATGGCTTTGTGAACCTTCAGGGACATCAGTATGACCGGAAGGAGGAGGAGTGAAAGGAGTAACCTGGTCAGTGACTGGAATAGTATGCTTAATCTGCACTTGAGTTGTAGGAATAGTTGATTGATCGGCAGAGAGTTGAGTTGGAGAAGTTGTAATGCGAATACTGTCTGTGCTGACGGCAGAGGTGTGTGGAATCAGCACCATGCTTGAGGAAATAGCATGAACAGTAGATGGCTCAACCTGACTGGTTGATGTTGCAGAAGCATTGGGGTCGGCATGTTCCTGTTGAGAAGAAACAGAGGCTTGTTTTTCTAATGGCACCGATGTAGTGGAAGTGGATTGGCGTTTGAAAAACTTAAGTTTGACGGTAGAAGGGTCCTTAGTTGGCTTTGAGACGACAAAGTCAGGAAGAGTTGGTAGGTGCACAGGAGGTTCACTGACTAGCTTCTCACTGGCCTTGACCAACTTTCGCCTTCTACGAGGTGGAGTGACAGTATGATCAGGTTCTCCTGAGTGAGAAGGGGAAGATTCTTGTTGCTCAGTATGAGGCTGGTCAGCTTGCTCTTCAGCTGGATCAACAGTGTGTTGGTCGAGTACTTGCTCAACTCCAGCGGCCAACTCAGTATCGGCATGCTCAACCTCAATCTCACTAGTCGTTTCCTCAGAGTCCTCAGCATCATCCTGACCGCTGGCTTCTTCTTCTTCTTCTTCGGTACTGTCACCGTCAAGTTCTTCCTCAACTTGAGAGATGAAGTGATCATCTAGTTGTACCTCATGTTCATCATGCTCAGCTTCTGTACTTTGACACTGGGTGAAGTGAGAGTCATCCGGTACAACGAAGTCTGTAGGTATGGCGTTCAGTGGAGTCAGTGTTGAAGACTTCTGCTTCTTCTGAGGTTGCTCCATAGCTTCCTCAGTTCCAGGCTCACCTTGCCTGCTTCTTTTCTTAGCTGACTTACCAGCTGACTTCTGCCTCTTTGCTGGAGACTCAACGTTTTTGGAAGGAGTCTCAGCAGTTTTCCTCTTGCGGGAAGCTCGGGCCTTAGTCCTTCGCCCTTTCTTTGGCTCAGCAGTTTCCTCAGCTTGGCCAGCAGCAGCAGCTTTACCTTTCTTCAAGGGCTGTCCAAACTTTAAGGCTCTCAGCGAGGAAGCTGTGATCTCAGTTCCTCGAGTCTTCTCCTCACCTTCGAGATCAACCTTATGGTCAATGAGGATTCTAGTGATGAGTGATCCAAGCCGCATCGTGCCAGTGCTTTGAAGGAAACCAGCAACAAGAAAGACTGGCATGTTGATGGGGGTGTATGTCAGCATATGCCAGATAAAGCATTGCTCGAAATTGGTTGGTGATGTAGTGCAGTTGATCTTCGGGTAGATGAAATAGGTCAGCAAGTAATGAGCCATCTTCTGGTGCTGACCCATTGATGAAGCTGAGACTTCTCCTGAGTGACCCTCAGGTTTGCAAAAATTGTGTTTATAGTCAGTTTTATCCTGATCTCCCGATCTTCTCAGCCTTGCTCCTTCAGTTTTTAGCTTGAGAAGATTTCCTATGTAGAGAGGGTTGATGAAGATGGTTTTGTTTTTCACCTCAGTGCACAGGTAGTCAGTGTTGTCATTTGCAACTTTGAGGTTGTGGTAAAACTCCCTCACCAGGTCAGGATAGGTTTCATCCCTAACCGAAAACAGCCCAGTCCATCCATTCTGTGAAATCCACTCGCAGAACGGTTGTTCATTTTGCACGAAGTTTTCAGAGACCCATCTTGAGGGCTCAACTTTCCATTCGCGGACATTGTCAAAAACCTTGGAGTAGGTCCTAACCTTTACGGGTTTTCCCTGACCAGAGGTTTGGCCAGATTGTCCTTTGCTCGGCTTAGGAGGATTTCCAGTAGGTTCATCGGAGCTAGTCTTCTGGTGGCCGGCACCGGAGACGTTGTAGGAAATCTTAGTCATTTTCAAGGATGGGGAAGGTTTAGAAGGATTTTGAGAGAGAAAGAGTTTCTTTACCTTAGAATTTGATTAAGCGTAAAGAATAAAAAATGGGGAATTACCCATTATTTATAGAAGAAATGAGCGGTGTGGATTTAATCAAATCCATGTGTCAGTTTTGCCTCGGGATTATGTACCGACAAAGATCCTGGCATTTATGACACATACGGCGAATACGTCATCCTAGGGCTATACGCGTGCTATTGCATTCATTCTAACGGATCTAACACTCAGCGTGTAGAATACTAAGCGTTTGATATTCTGAGTGGTCAGCATTGCATAAAGGGATGATTTTTAAGTTTAAGTTTAAACTAATTTACTCACTGTGCAAGTTTACTCAGTATTTGATGTTCAGTCAGTTTCGATGAGTTACTCAGCAAACAATCAATCATTCAGCATAGTAATTCACTCAGCATTCATATTCATTTAGCACAGGAATTTACTGAAGAGGATTAAACATACCAATTGCTTCTCTCAGTATGCTGAACTGCTCACGGGCCAGTGGCTTCGTGAAGATATCCGCAAGCTGATCGTCTGTTGGTACATACGTCAGCTTGATTTCTTTCTTGAGTACATGATCTCTGATGAAGTGATGTCTTATGCTGACATGCTTCATCCTGCTGTGCTGGATTGGGTTCTTTGAGAGGTCAATTGCACTTTTGTTGTCGCATTTGACTTCAATTGTCTTTGTTTGAACACCATAATCTTCAAGCTGTTGCTTAATCCAAAGGACTTGAGCAACACAGCTTCTAGCAGCAATGTACTCAGCTTCAGTTGTGGACAGGGCTACTGACGCCTGCTTCTTGCTGAACCAAGATACAAGACAGCTTCCTAGGAATTGGCATCCTCCAGAGGTGCTTTTTCTTTCCAGCTTGTCTCGTCCATAGTCAGCGTCAGTGTATCCGATGAGTGTAAAGTCATGAGTGTTTGGATACCACAGACCTGCATTTACTGAGCTTTGCAAATATCTAAGGATCCTTTTTACGGCTATGTAATGGGATTCCTTAGGGTTAGCTTGATATCTAGCACAATAACATACTGAGAACTGAATGTCCGGTCTACTTACTGTTAAGTAAAGTAAAGAGCCAATCATACCTCGGTATAACTTACTGTCTACTGGCTTACCATTCTCATCAGCGCAGAGGACAGTGTCAGTGCCCATAGGAGTGGATATTGGCTTGCAATTTACCAAGTCATATTTCTTTAAGATCTCCTTGGCATATTTTGTTTGACTGATGAAGATGCCATTTGATATTCTTGTTTAATTTGAAGATCGAGGAAGAAGTTCAGTTCTCCCATCATAGACATTTCAAACTCAGTCTGTATTTGTTTGCTAAACTCCTTGCACATTGATTCGTTAGTTGCACCAAATATTATATCATCAACATAAATTTGGGCCAGCAGGGTATCTTTACCCTTTTTCTTAATGAATAAGGTTGTATCAGCTTTGCCCCTGACGTAATTTCTAGTCAGCAGGAACCTGGTCAGCCTCTCGTACCAAGCACGTGGTGCTTGCTTGAGGCCGTACAGAGCCTTTTTGAGTTTGTAAACATGGTTTGGGAACTTAGGGTCCTCAAAACCTGGAGGTTGATTTACATAAACCTCCTCGTTTATAACTCCATTAAGAAATGCACTTTTGACATCCATTTGGAATAATTTAAAATTCATGTAAGATGCATATGCACATAATATTCTAATTGCCTCCAGCCTTGCCACTGGGGCAAAGGTCTCACCGTAGTCTATACTTTCTTGCTGACTGTAGCCCTGAGCTACAAGCCTTGCTTTGTTCCTGACTACGTTTCCTTGTTCGTTTACGTTCGAACGTGATGAATTGAGTTTCATCACCCGTCATATGCCTTGAGCATGCACTATCAATATACCGCATTTTTGACTTCTCGGCACATCTCAGGCTTACCTGCATTGTAATCAGTTTCCTTTAGGTACCCAATTCTTTTTGGGTCCTGACTTGTTAGGTTCAAGAGGTAAAGCATCATATTTTATTTTGTGGCGACATACATTAATAGTGTGGCCACTTTTTCCACAGAAGTCACAACTGACTTTCTGTTTAGGACTCTTTACTGACTTGTCAGCACCCCAGTGCTGAGCGTGCCAGCACACCTTAGTGGTGTGTCCTAACTTCCCACAAAAGTCACACTGGACTCTTCGCTGGGGATTTCGTCTCTGCTGAGTACCTTGGTACTGAGTACCTTGATACTTAGTTCTTAGAGGAAAATTATTTTTGTTTGGAACCTTTAGTTGGTTCTGAATGGTTGTGACATCCTTTCTCAGTTTCTTGGAAACTGACTGGACTTCAACTACAGACTCATGAATGGTTTTCATATTTTCATGCAAAACTGAGTTGTCTTGAAGAAGGTATCTGAGGTCACTCAGTTTGACCTCTTCTACTTCATCACAGCGCCGGCTGAGTGCTTTAATCTTCCTATTACACTTTTTAACAAGTGTATAGAGATCACTCAGGGCGTTACCCATTTCATTTCTGAGTTGAGAGAGTGAGATTACCTCATTAGATTGCTCTTCATTATCTGACTCATCAGATAGGTCAGCATGCTCAGAAATGCATGGCTCAGCAAGTTCGCCAGCCATAAAGCATATCTTCGCTGACTCGGTGGCCTCAGTTTCTGTTGATGAAGATTCATCACTGTCACTCCAAGTAGCCACCATTGCCTTCTTCCCGCTTTTCTTGTCTTTCCTCAGCGTGGGGCAGTTTGACTTAATATGGCCATCTTGATGGCACTCAAAGCATGTAATGGGCTTTGAGCTGTCCTTTCTGTATTTGCTGTCGCTTGAGTCAGCCTTATACTTATCAAACTTTTTGTAAGGCTTTTTGGAATATTTGTCGTTCTTCCTGAACAGCCTCTTCATCTTTCTTGTAAACATAGCCATCTCCTCATCATCAGTTGAACTCCCGTCAGTGGAGTCATCCTTCATGACAAGTGACTTCTGCTTCTTGTCATCAGATTTTTCCTTCACCTCAAAGTTCTTCATTGATATCTCATGGGTCAGCAATGAACCGATGAGTTCGTCATATTTGTAGGTGGTTAAATCCTGAGCTTCCTCAACTACTGTCTTCTTTGCTTGCCAGTCTCTTGGAAGACTCCTGAGTACCTTTTTGACTTGTTCTTCTTCAGTGAAGATTTTCCCAAGTCTCTTGAGCTCATTAATGATGTTGGTGAACCTTGCATTCATGTCTGAAATGCCCTCATCATTGTTCATCTCGAACAGCTCGTACAGTCTCATCTGCTGATTCACCTTGGATTCTTTTACTTTGTTTGTTCCCTCGTAGGTGACTTCCAGCTTTTTCCAGATCTCTTGTGCCGACTCACAACCTGAGATTTTGTTATATTCTGCAGCATCGAGCGCACAGTGAAGCATATTTATAGCCGAAGCATGGTTTTGAAGCTTCTTAAGATCATCCTCTGTCCATTCAACCTCAGCTTTAACAACTGACTGGTCATCAACAACTTTCACAGGTACAAACGGGCCTTGGACTATAGATAGCCAGGCACTCATGTTTGTAGCTTGAATGAAGTTTTTCATCCTATTCTTCCAAAAGGTATAGTTTGACCCGAAGAATAGGGGAGGCCTGGTAATGGACAGCCCCTCAGGTAATATCTGAGTTGTCTGGTTTCCAGGGAGAAACCGAGTGCTGTTTTTGCCCATGGTATGGATCAACTCAAGGTTGTTAGACCTTTAGTAATGAGATTTTAGGCTCTGATACCACTTGTTGGTACCTTGTAAGATTGCAAATATAGTTCCAAGGGGGGGGGGTTAGGAACTATTTTACCTTTTTAAAATAATTTGGGCAGATTTCTTTTTTTTAAGAAAAGTTTATAAAACAGCGGCACTTAACACTCAGCAAGACACTGGCTTAGTCAACTAGTGACTAGGACAGCTTCGTTGCTTAGGTCAGGAAATAGCACTTAGAGTCTATTCCTGAACCTGCTCATTTGTAGCGCACAACTCAGCTTGACCTCTTTTACTTGGTCAGTTTTAGTTTGTTTTAAGCAAGCAATATGAATAAGGAGTTAAGGTTTAGAAAAACTTCACTCAGCAGATTTATCCAGGTTCGGCTTCTTCTAAGCCTACGTCCTATCCCCGGAACACCTCCGAGATTTCAAATCCTCTACTGAGCTCTTTAAAGGTAGAGCCTCAAACCTTTTACAATATCAGCAATTGAGTATGACAAGAGTACCTTCCTCTATACTTCTACTCAATCCTAATCTCTCCTTTTACAATATCAGCAATTGAGTATGACAAGAGTACCTTCCTCTATACTTCTACTCAATCCTAATCTCTCCGCTGAGTACTTAAAACCGAGTACTCAGCCTCTCCTTTCTACTTCTAGAAATGATAAAGATTTTGTCCTAAACAACAATTGCTAGAACACCTTAGATGATTGAAAAACAACCACTCTAGACTTTTACACAGATATGAAAATGTAGTGTAAGAATTTTGCTTTGCTTCTTGCTTGCAGAACTTGTAGAGATTTGGACAGCGTAATGGCTTGATCAAGTTCTATATGTAGTGAAGCTTGTGATGGCACTATTTATAGAGACGTCTAGCCATTCGGTCATTTTGAATTTCGAAATAACCGTTGGAGGGAAACAGCTATGTGTCGTTGTCATCCTGACTTGCACAGAGCTCTTGGCCAATCACAATCGTGTATCTTCTGTCCTCGGTCAGCACAACAGATGGTCTCTCCTTTTATGGTAAAGTCAACTGGACAGCATACTGTGTCGTCTGAACTTTGCCAAAAGAAGAAACACTTTGTCTGGAAGTTTTTCCTTTGCCAGCTGCTGTCTTGTACGCTTTGTCGAGACTACTCAGTAGCTTCATCTTGAAGTTGTTCCCGAAGGTCTTCTAGATCCTTCCGATTGCTGAGTTGCGTTTTGAACAAAAACGGCAGCGTCTTGACATACGCGGGCCGAGTGAACTGAGTTGTTTGACTTGGGCCTTGGCTTCCGTATTGGGCTTGGGCCTTCCAATCCTTATGACTTATAACATTTATACTCAACATTGAACAAACACATTAGTAGAATAAATCAACGCATTTAAACTTAGTGTGTTTAGAATATGTATTCTAATTTATACTTAAACAATTTTGTCAAATCAAAATTATGTGGAAAGGTGTTTCAACACAAACAACTCAAATACTGCCTGAGGGGCTGTCCATTACTAGGCCTCCCCTATTCTTCGGGTCAAACTATACCTTCTAGAAGAATAGGATGAAAAACTTCATTCAGGCCACAAACATGAGTGCCTGGCTATCTATAGTCCAAGGGCCGTTTGTACCTGTTGAGGTTGTGGCTGGTCAAACAGTTATAAAAGCTGAGGCCAAATAGACAGAGGATGATCTTAAGAAGCTTCAAAACCATGCTTCGGCTATCAATATGATTCACTGTGCGCTCGATGCTGCAGAATATAACAAAATCTCAGGTTGTGAGTCGGCACAAGAGATTTGGAAGAAGCTGGAAGTCACCTACGAGGGAACAAACAAAGTAAAAGAATCCAAGGTGAATCAGTAGATGAGACTGTACGAGCTGTTCGAGATGAACAATGATGAGGGCATTTCAGACATGAACGCAAGGTTCACCAACATCATTAATGAGCTCAAGAGACTTGGGAAAATCTTCACTGAGGAAGAACAAGTCAAAAAGATACTCAGGAGTCTTCCAAAAGACTGGCAAGCAAAGAAGACAGCAGTTGAGGAAGCTCAGGATTTAACCACCTACAAATATGACGAACTCATCGGTTCATTGCTGACCCATGAGATATCCATGAAAAATTTTGAGGTGAAGGAAAAATCTGATGACAAGAAGCAAAAGTCACTTGTCATGAAGGCTGACTCCACTGACGGGAGTTCAACTGATGATGAGGAGATGGCCATGTTCACAAGAAAGATGAAGAGGCTATTCAGGAAGAACGACAAATATTCTAAAAAGCCTTACAAAAAGTTTGATAAGTATAAGGCTGACTCAAGCGACAGCAAATACAGAAAGGACAACTCAAAGCCCATTACATGCTTTGAGTGCCATCAAGCTGGCCATATTAAGTCAAACTGCCCCACGCTGAGGAAAGACAAGAAGAGTGGGAAGAAGGCAATGGTGGCTACTTGGAGTGACAGTGATGAATCTTCATCAACAGAAACTGAGGCCACCGAGTCAGCGAAGATATGCTTTATGGCTGACGAACTTGCTGAGCCATGCGTCCCTGAGCATGCTGACCCATCCATCGCATCAGATGATGAAGAGCAATCAAATGAGGTCATTTCTCTTCCCCAGCTCAGAAACGATATGGTTAATGCCCTGAGTGATCTCTATACACTTGTTAAGAAGTGTAATAAAAAGGTTAGAGCACTCAGCAGGCGCTGTGACGAAGTGGAAGAGGTCAAACTCAGTGACCTCAGATACCTTCTTCAGGACAATTCGACTCTGCATGATAACATGAAGATCATGCATGAGTATGTGTCTGAAGTCCAGTCAGTTTCAAAGAAACTGAGGAAGGACGTCACAACCATCCAGAACCAACTAAAGGTTCCTAAGAAAAATAACATTCCTCTGAGAACTCAGTACCAAGGTACTCAGCAGAGATGGAATCCCCAGTGAAAAGTCCAGTGTGACTTTTGTGGGAAGTTAGGACACACTACTAAAGTGTGCTGGCACGCTCAGCACTGGGGTGCTGACAAGTCAGTAAAAAATCCTAAACATAAGGTCAGTTGTGACTTCTGTGGAAAGAATGGCCATACTGTCCATGTATGTCGCCATAAAATAAAATATGATGCTATACCTGTTGCACCTAACAAGTCAGGACCTAAAAAGATTTGGGTACCTAAAAGTAACTAGTTACAATGCAGGTAAGCCTGAGATGTGCCGAGAAGTCAAAGATGTGGTATATTGACAGCGCATGCTCAAGGCATATGACGGGTGATGAAACTCAGTTCAACACGTTTGAACGTAAACGAGGAGGGAGTGTAAGTTTTGGAGACAACAAGAAGGGTAAGATAGTAGGCTCAGGAACCATCGGAGGTAATCCTACTATTGAATCTGTCTCCCTAGTCAGCGGACTCAAATATAACTTACTCAGCGTAGCTAAGCTATGTGACAATGGGAGAAAAGTTATATTTGATGCTACTGGATGTAAAATATACGAGGGTAAAACTAATGAGTTAATTTGAACTGCCCCTCAGATAGATAATGTCTTTATGCTAGACTTAGAGAAAAAGTTTTCAAAAACTGTGTGCTTAGTAACAAAGGAAGAAAATTCCTGGCTATGGCACAGGAGACTTGGTCATGTAAGCATGGACCTCCTGGCCAAACTAGCAAGAAAGCAATTGGTTGAGGGACTGCCTGAACTTAAATTTCAAAAAGATCAATTATGCCACGCTTGCCAAGCTGGAAAACAAACCAAACAATCTTTTCACAGTAAAAACATTGTCTCAACTAAACGTCCATTAGAATTACTACACTTGGATCTCTTTGGTCCAGTCCAGCCGCTGAGTCTGGGTGGAAGAAGATTTTCCTTGGTCATTGTAGATGATTTCTCTCGGTATACGTGGGTTATCTTGCTGACCAACAAGGATGAGACCTTTGAGACATTTTCAAATTTGGTTAAAAAAATTGAAAATGAAAAAGACCTAAAATTAGCTCATATCCGTAGTGATAACGGTGGAGAATTCAAAAACCAAAAGTTTGTTGAATTCTGTGAAGCCAACGGCATTGACCATAATTTTTCTGCTCCTAGAACACCTCAGCAAAATGGGGTTGTAGAAAGGAAGAACAGAACTCTGGTTGAAATAGCCAGGACAATGCTGGATGAGCATAGGCTTCCAAAGTATTTTTGGGGAGAGGCTGTTAACACATCATGCTACATTCTTAATAGGGCTCTAGTTAGACCTATACTCAAGAAAACCCCCTATGAACTTTGGAAAGGACGAAAGCCCAATATTGGATACTTTCGTGCCTTTGGCTGTAGATGTTTTATTTTAAATACCAAAGATAGCTTAGCAAAGTTTGATTCAAAAGCTGATGAAGCTATCTTTCTGGGCTACTCAACAAACAGCAAAGCATACAAAGTTTTTAATAAGCGAACTCAAGTTTTAGAAGAGTCAATACATGTAGAGTTCGATGAAACTGACCCTGCAGGTAGATACCAGCCGCTGACCGAAGATGATCCAAACTCAGTAACCATCGCTGACTCAGAACCAGCTACTGAGTCATTCACGAAAAGGCTGACCAAGAGTAAGAGTGAACCTAAGATTACTTTTACTGACCATCTACTTCTGCAGAGATTGTTGAAACAGGAACAGCACAAGACATGAATCTACCCAAAGAAATAAGGATTCCAAGAGGGCACTCCGAAAGTGCAATCCTTGATTCTGCTGGGAATACCCTGATGACGAGGAATCAACTCAGGAAGTACCTCAGCAATGTTGCTTTCGTCTCAGTACAAGAACCGAAGAATTTCGCTGAAGCTGAGTACGATGAATTCTAGATGAACGCAATGCAAGAGGAGCTCGATCAATTTCGAAGAAATGATGTATGGGAGTTAGTGCCTCATCCAAAGAGTCAAAAGACCATCGGAACAAGATGGGTCTTCAGGAACAAGATGGATGAACAAGGAAACGTAGTCAGGAACAAAGCAAGGCTTGTAGCTCAGGGCTACAGTCAGCAAGAAGGTATAGACTATGGTGAGACCTTTGCCCCAGTGGCAAGGCTAGAGGCAATTAGAATATTATGTGCATATGCATCTTACATGAATTTTAAATTATTCCAAATGGATGTCAAAAGTGCATTTCTTAATGGAGTTATAAATGAGGAGGTTTATGTAAATCAACCTCCAGGTTTTGAGGACCCTAAGTTCCCAAACCATGTTTACAAACTCAAAAAGGCTCTGTACGGCCTCAAGCAAGCACCACGTGCTTGGTACGAAAGGCTGACCAGTTTCCTACTGACTAGAAATTACGTCAGGGGCAAAGCTGATACAACCTTATTCATTAAGAAAAAGGGTAAAGATACCCTGCTGGCCCAAATTTATGTTGATGATATAATATTTGGTGCAACTAACGAATCAATGTGCAAGGAGTTTAGCAAACAAATGCAGATTGAGTTTGAAATGTCTATGATGGGAGAACTCAACTTCTTCCTCGGTCTTCAAATAAAACAAGGAAAGAATGACATCTTCATCAGTCAAGCCAAATATGCCAAGGAGATCTTAAAGAAATATGACTTGGAAAATTACAAGCCAATATCCACTCCTATGGGCACTGACAATGTCCTCTGCGCTGATGAGAATGGTAAGTCAGTAGACAGCAAGTTATATCGAGGTATGATAGGCTCTCTACTTTACTTAACAGCCAGTAGACCGGACATTCAGTTTTCAGTATGCTACTGTGCTAGATATCAATCTAACCCTAAGGAATCTCATTACATTGCTGTGAAAAGAATCCTTAGATATTTGCAAAGCTCAGTGAACGCAGGTTTGTGGTATCCAAATACTCATGATTTTACACTTATCGGATACACTGACGCTGACTATGGACGAGATAAGCTGGAATGTAAAAGCACCTCTGGAGGATGCCACTTCTTAGGAAGCTGTCTTGTATCCTGGTTCAGCAAAAAGCAGGCGTCAGTAGCCTTGTCCACCACTGAAGCTGAGTACATTGCTGCTGGTCATTGTGTTGCTCAAGTCCTATGGATCAAGCAACAACTTGAAGATTATGGTGTTCAAACGAAGACAATTGAGGTCAAATGTGACAACAAAAGTGCAATTGATCTATCCAAGAACCCAATTCAACACAGCAGAATGAAGCATGTCAGCATCAGACATCACTTCATTAGAGACCATGTACTCAAGGGTGAGATCAAGCTGACCTTTGTCCCAACGGACGAACAGCTTGCGGATATCTTCACGAAGCCACTGGCTCGTGAGCAGTTCAGCATACTGAGAGAAGCAATTGGTATGTTTAATCCTCTTCAGTGAATTCATGTGCTAAATGAATATGAATGCTGAGTGAATTACATACTGAATGATTGATTGTTTGCTGAGTTACTCATCGGAACTGTCTGAATATACAATAACTGAGTAAAACTTGCATACTGAGCAAATTAGTTTAGAACTTGAACTTAAAATCATCCTTAAATACTGCACTGACCACTCAGAATATCAAACGCTTGACATTCTAAATACTAAGTGATTAATCTGTTAGCATAAATGCAAAGCAAGCGTATAGCCTAGGATGACGTATTTGCCATAATGTGTCATAAATGCCAGGATCGTTGTCGGTACATGATCCCAAGGCAAAACTGACACATGGATTCGATTAAGATCCACACCGTTCAATTCGTCTATAAATTATGGGTATTTCCCCATCTTTTACTCTTTACGCTTAATCAATTCTTAAGGCAAAGAAATCACTTAGAACTTATTTTCTCTCAAATTCCTCTAACTCCGCCATCTTCGAAGAATGACTAAGTTATCTTTCAAAGTCTCCGGTGCCGGCCACCAAAAGTCCAGCTCCGATGAACCTTCACAAAACCCTTCTACACCGAGCAAAGGTAAAACTGGCCAAACTTCTGGCAAAGAGAAAGCTATTAAGATCAGGACCTACTCCAAGGTCTTCGACAATATATCTGAATGGAAGGTAGAACCCTCCAGATGGGTTTCGGAGCACTTTGTACAGAACGAACAACCATTTGCCGAATGGATAGCAAAGAACGAATGGACGGGGCTGTTCTCGGTCAGGGATGAGACCTATCCTGACCTAGTAAGAGAATTTTACCACAACCTCAAGGTTGCCAGTGACTCCGCCGACTACCTAAGCACTGAAGTAAAAGGGAAAACCATCTTCATCAACCCTCTATACATAGGAAATCTCCTCCAGCTCAAAACTGAGGGAGTAAGGCTGAGGAAGTCAGGAGATCAGGACAAAACCGACTACGTCCATACCTTCTGCAAACCTGAGGGTCACTCAGGAGAGATCTCAACATCTTCAATGGGACAACATCAGAAGATGGCTCACTACCTGCTGAGCTACTTCATTTACCCAAAGATCAACTGCACTACATCAGCAACCAACTTTGAACAGTGCTTCATATGGCACATGCTGACGTACATCCCCATCAACATGCCGGTTTTCTTAGTTGCTGGGTTCCTACGCAGCACGGGTACAATGAGGTTGGGATCAATCATCACCAGGATCCTCATCGACCACAAGATTGACCTCGAAGGTGAGGAATCTTTCAGAGGAACCGAAATCACAGCTGCCTCGCTGAGGGCACTTAAATTTGGACAACCCTTGAAGAAGGGAAAAGTTGCTGCTGCTGGTCAAACTGACCAAGCTGAGGAATCCACTGCTGTGCCTCAGAAAGGACGACGATCTAAGGCCCCAGCTTCTCGCAAGAGAAAGTCTGCTGAGACTCCTTCACCAAATGTTGAGTCTCCTGCAAAGAGGCAGAGGTCAGCTGGAAAGTCAGCTGAAAAGAGAACCAGGCAAGATGAGCCTGGAACTGAGGAAGTTGTTGAACTACCTCAAAAAAAGCAAAAGACTTCAACACTGGCACCTCTGGACGTTATACCAACCGACTTTATTGTACCGATTGATTCTCATTTCACTCAATGCCAGGGTACTGATGCTGAGGAAACTGAGGTCCAGTTAGATGACCACTTCATCTCCCAAGTTGAGGAAGAACTTGATGGAGACAGCACTGCTGAAGAAGAAGCTGAAGCCAGCGGTCAGGATGACGCTGAGGAGTCTGAAGAGTATGACATCGAAATCGAGGTTGAAAATGCTAACACTGGGTTAGAATGTGGAGCTGTGCAAACTGACACCGAGTTAGCTGCTGGAGTTGAGCAAGTTGAGCAAGTTGAGCATACTGACCAGACCCATACTGAGCACAAGGAACCTTCTCCTACTCACTCAGAAGAACCTGCTCATCATACCACTCCACCGCGTAGAAGGCGAAAGCTGGTTAAGGCCAGTGAGAAAATGGTCAGTGAACCTCCTGTGCAATCACCATCTATTCCCGAACTTGTCCTCTCCAAGACAACAAAGGATCCTTCTACCGTCAAATTAAAATTTTTCAAACGGCCCTCAACTTCCTCTACTACAACGCCGTTGGAAAAACAAGCCTCTGTTTCTTCTCAACAGGAACATGCCGAGCATACCACTTCCACCACTTCAACAAGTCAGGTTGAACCAAGCACTGTCCATGCTGTTTCCTCAAGCATGGTGCTGACTCCTCATCCTTCTGCCGTCAGCACAGACAGTGTTCGGGTTATGACTTCCATCACCAACCTCTCTGCTGATCAATCAACCTTACCTCCAACTCAAGTGCAGATTGAGCCAAGTCATCCAGTCACTGACCAGGGTACTCCTTTCTCTCCACTTTCTTCTAGTCATACTGATGTACATCGGGATGCCACTGAGTCCGGCAAAAAGCTCATTGACTCAGTACAAGCACTCATCCACGATCTTCAACACTCCGCTTCGCCTGCTGCTGGATCTTCAATTCCTAAGACAACTCAGCTCTCCCAGGTCACTCTACTTCTCAACGAAGTCAAGGGACTCAAGGATCTGCTGAATGTAGTCTTATCATTCCAAGCCCAGCAAGCTAAGCAGGATTCACTTGCCAAGTTGGCAGAGATACAGCTGTCAACAATTCAACATCTGAACTCTCTCCATCAGCAAGTTCAGAAGTTATCTGTTGTGAACACTGACTACGCCACTTCTTCAGAACTCAAGATGCTTTTTGCTCAGCTTCATACTGAGCAACTTAAGACAAATGAGCAAATGGTGTCCTATAGTCAGTGCTCAGTTGAGCAAATCGGTGAGGCCATCAGGCTACTTAACCTCAACAAACAAGAGATGGATACTGACGCATTGAAACAGAATGAGTTGCTATCTCTCGCACAGCAATCCTTCAATCACATCCGTCATAATAATATCCAGCGTCATCATTATGACTCGGCTCTCTTGAAAACTTTCCACCAAGTCTTTGCTGGCCTCTCTGAAGCTCTCATCTGGCAAGCCAAAGCTCAAGCTTTCAGTGTCAATATGCTCAGTGCTGCTGATCTTCATATACCAGTTGAAGTATCAGCTGATGGAGTTGCCATTTTTGATGGCGTAAACGAAAGTGCTGACAAACTAAAAGAGCTTTCACAAGAACTTTCTCGTGCTGTCTTAACCGATGCGTTCAAGCTCCCTGAAGTTGACAAAATGGGGGAGAAAGCGCAAGCTGCCAGAGCTTAGCATGAGTGACGTCAGTACGAGCAAAGTCAGTCACAGGGCAAGAAAAAGAAATAGATAGGCTAGGTCTTAACATTTGTAATCTATGTGCTATGTTTATTTCTTTTGCTGTGTAACTGCTGACTTCTTTCAACTTATATATCATACTTACTTTTCTTATTCAAATACTGAGTTATGATATATGCTAATAAGTACTGAGTTATTATGTATCTTCATTTATATCAGCTTTGTTTAACACTTATAATATTTGACTAAATGATATGCTGATAACATGTTTGACATGAACCTATACACTTATGAAATATTCTGATAAGAACTCATTGAACAACAAATTACTCAGCGCGCTCTATATGTCTAAAAACTTCCGCCTAACACTGAGTAAATAGAATATGTGATATAGCTGACCTATATCTGAAAACTGACCTTAGACTTACTCATTTAAATCCTTAAATGTCTTGAGAAAAACTAAGTCAGTAGCTCAACCCTTACGGGGGAGTTTGCTTAATTATACTAGGTCAACTATCATGGGGGAGCTCATACTGAGTTCCTTGCTGAACAGTTTTGCCAACATCAAAATGGGGGAGTTTGTTGAAACACCTTTCTACATAATTTTGATTTGACAAAATTGTTTAAGTATAAATTAAAATACATATTCTAAACACACTAAGTTTAAATGCTTTGATTTATTTTACTAATGTGTTTGTTCAATGTTGAGTATAAATGTTATAAGTCATAAGGATTGGAAGGCCCAAGCCCAATACGGAAGCCAAGGCCCAAGTCAAACAACTCAGTACACTCGGCCCGCGTATGTCAAAGACGTTGCCGTTTTGAACAAAAACGCAACTCAGCAATCGGAAGGATCTAGAAGACCTTCAGGAACAACTTCACAATGAAGCTGCTGAGTAGTCTCGACAAAGCGTACAAGACAGCAGCTGGCAAAGGAAAACTTCCAGACAAAGTGTTTCCTCTTTTGGCAAAGTTCAGACGACACAGTATGCTGTCCAGTTGACTTTACCATAAAAGGAGAGACCATCTGCTATGCTGACCGAGGACAGAAGATACACGATTGTGATTGGCCGAGAGCTCTGTGCAAGTCAGGATGACAACGACACATAGCCGTTTCCCTCCAACGGTTATTTCGAAATTCGAAATGACCGAATGACCAGACGTCTCTATAAATAGTGCCATCACAAGCTTCACAAGACATAGAACTTGATCAAGCCATTACGCTGACCAAATCTCTACAAGTTCTGCAAGTAAGAAGCAAAGCAAAATTCTTACACTACATTTTCATATCTGTGTAAAAGTCTAGAGTGATTGTAAATCGTCTAAAGTGTCTAGAACATCTTTGTATTAGGACAAAAACACTTATCATTTCTAGAGATAGAAAGGAGAGGTTGAGTACTCGGTTTTAAGTACTCAGCGGAGAGATTAGGATTGAGTAGAAGTATAGAGGAAGGTACTGTTGTCATACTCAATTGCTGATATTGTAAAAGGTTTGAGGCTCTACCTTTAAAGAGCTCAGTAGAGGATTCGAAATCTCGGACGTGTTCCGGGGACAGGACGTAGGCTTAGAAGAAGCCGAACCTGGATAAATCTGCTGAGTGAAGTATTTCTAAACCTTTGACTCCTTATTTATATTGCTTGCTTAAACAATCAAAACTGACCAAGTCAAGAGGTCAAGTTGAGTTGTGCGCATTAAAACGTAAGAGCTCAGGAATAGACTCTAAGTGCTATCTCCTGACTCAAGCTAAGAAACTGACCTAGTCACCTGTTGACTAAGCCAGTATCTTGCTGTTTACTCAGCGCCGCTGTTCAAACCTTTTCTTTAGTAAAAGAAGTCTGCCTAAATTGCGAAAAAGTTTAAATAGTTCCTAACCCCCCCCCCTTGGAACTATACTTGCAACTAAATAAGGGACCAACAAGTTGCATAATCCAAACGGCATTCGTCGGTAGGCAAATGTACCGAAGGGACATGTGAACGTCGTCTTTTCCTGATCTTCGGGTGCCACTGGAATTTGGTAGAAACCTGAATAACCATCCATGTTGCAATAAAATTTCTTCCCGGCCAATCTTTCCAACATTTGATCAATAAAGGGGAGTGGGAAATGATCTTTCCTCGTAGAGGCATTTAGCTTCCTGTAGTCTATACAGACGCGCCATCCATTTTGCACATGAGTTGGAACCATCTCACCCTTCTCATTTTGAACCACCGTAATCCCGGTTTTCTTTGGTACCACATGGACTTGGCTTACCCATTTGTTGTCCGAAATTGCAAATATTATGTTGGCGTCTAACATCTTTTGGACTTCTTTCTTCACTACTTCCATCATGGGCGGATTCAGTCGTCGTTGAGCCTCACGTTTTGGTGTTGCTCCTTCTTCAAGGTGAATTTTATGCATGCACGTTGACGGGCTCAGACCTTCCATATCAGCTATTGTCCATCCTATGGCTTTTTTGTGCTGTCGTAACACTTCGATTAACTGTCCTTCTTCCTCCGGGTTTAGCATGTTCGAAATTATTACCGGCAATGTCTCTTCAGCCCCCAAGTAAGCATATTTCAGATGTTTGGGCAGTTCTTTTAACTCCAATTGAGGTGCCTGCACAATAGATGGTAAAGGGCGCTGATTAGCTTTAATTTTCGGAACATGTAGAACATTTCCTACCTGCTGGTCGGATTTTTCCAAGGCTTCGACAATTTCTTTTAGGCTTTCCTCCATGTATTCGCTGTCCGCGGTCAGGCTCTCGCTTAGCGCCACCTGCAACTTACCTTTTCCACTCATATTAAACATATTTTGGGTCACAGGTTCAATTATGTCAATTCCACACACAGATGATACATCAATTGGGTATTTCATGGAATCATACACATTGAATTGGACAACCTTACCGTCAAATTCCATGGTCAGTACGCCCTTATGGACGTCAATTTTAGTTCTCGTCGTGGTTAGAAAGGGTCTTCCAAGCAATATCTCAGAAGATTCCAAGGTATTGTCGTCATTTTGCATATCTAACACATAAAAATCGGCTGGGAAAACTAAATCATTGACCTGCACTAAAACATCCTCTAAAACACCCTTTGGGTAAACCAAAGCTCTATTTGCTAGTTGTATTACTACGCATGTTTCTGTTAGTGGACCAGCGTTCAAAACAGAGTAAATAGACATAGGCATAACATTAATTGACGCACCTAAGTCGCACATAGCTCTCTTGATACTGGTGTTACCAATTAAACACGAAATAGTAAACATACCCTTATCTTTGCATTTTTGGGGAATTTTTCTTTGTAAAACAGCAGAGACATTTTCTCCTACAACTACCTTCTCATGTCCGACTAGCTTAGTCTTATTCACACATAATTCTTTCAGAAACTTTGCATATCGAGGTATTTGCTTAATTGCATCAAGTAAAGGGATGTTTACCTCTACCTTTCGAAAGGTTTCGAAGATTTCCCTTTCTTCCTTTTCCCTCTTTGATTTGGCTAGTCGGCTAGGAAACAGTGGTCTGATCACCAAAGGTGGGTCCTGGTCCTCAACTTCTTTTCCTGGAAGTTTGTCTTTTGTTGAGCTATCAGTCTCTCTTCCAGTCACTTCATTTTCTTTCGCAGTGGCTTGCTGCTGGACGCAGGGTGGCTTAGTCTTGGGCAAGACCAAGCCCTTTCCACTGCGCAATGTGACTGCACTTGCATTCTGTCTGGGGTTTGTTTCAGTTTGTGAAGGCATCTTTCCCTGTGTCTGAATTGCACTCAACAAGGTTGCAATCTGTCCCATCTGTTTTTCTAAGTTCTGTATGTTTGCTTGAAGACTGGCATTCACCTTGCTTTGTTCTTCCTGAAACTTAACCAAGTTAGCAATGACAGAATGATCATTAGAACTAGATGCCACACCTGGGTTTGGGTCGGACTGGGGAGGTTTGTACTATTGAGGCCTATGGTACTGTTGTGGAGGATTGGGTTGCGGAACATTGTTTTGCTGTTTATAAGTCAGGTTCGGGTGATCACGCAATCCGGGGTTGTATGTGTTCGAGTATGGATCATACCTCCGCTGGGATTGTCATTGATACCCGAGAGCATTAAGCTGTTCTGGAGTATCCTCTTGCAATGTAGGGCACTCATCCGTAGCATGTCCGGTCATCGTGCATATCCCACATGCCTTTACCTGCACTGCTTTCCCTAAAACCAAATTCTGAACAAGAGAGGTCAGAGAATTAAGCTTTTCTTCAATTGCTGAAGTATTTACCTCATATGCTTTCCTTGAACTCTCTTGCTGTCTTCCGAATTGTTGTGATGTCGCTGCCATGCTCCGGATTAGCTCTTTAGCTGCTGCTGGAGTTTTATCTATGAGGTTTCCCCCGCTAGCGGCATCTACCATTCTTCTTTCCATGCTCAGCATTCCCTCATAAAAATATTGAACGAGGGAATGTTCAGTTATACCGTGTTGGGGACAGCTTGCACAAAGTCTTTTAAACCTCTCCCAATAATCATGGAGCGTCTCTATGTCCTTCTGTTTGATGCCGCTGATTTCTCTACGGATCATTGCTGCTCTAGAGGCTGGGAAATATTTTTCCAGAAATGCTTGGGTCATTTCTACCCATGTTGTGATGGATCCTGAAGGTAGATTTAGGAACCAATCTTTGGCCGCATCCTGCAAAGAAAAAGGGAAAGCTCTCAATTTAACTTGTTCCTCAGTAATTCCTTGTGGGCTCATACCTGAACAAACAGCGTGGAATTCTTTCAGATGGTTGTGTGGATTTTCACTCTCCATCCCATGGAACTTCGGTAAATAGTGAATCAGTCCCGATTTGAGCTCGAAGGCTGCATCCAGATTCGGATATGTCACGCATAGAGGCTGTTGGTCAGCTTGAGGGGCGTGCAATTGCCTGAGGTTTGCCATAGTTTCTGTTTGAGTTTCAATTATCTCAACTTCCTCGTCTGAAATTTCTTCTTCTGCGCTGGAGCTATGAATTCCAATGGCTTGTGATTTTTGTAGCCTTATCTCTTTACGAATTCTTCTTGTCAACAATTCTATTTCTGATTCGAAAAGGAGTTCTTTAGAAGGTTCAGACCTGGTCATATACGAAACAAAATCAAGTTAGATTAATCCCCGGCAACGGCGCCAAAATTTGGTGGGTGTCGAATCCACCAAATAAATATTTATTTACTGACCGACTACTGATTTGCAGAAATGGTAAGTAAAGATCGTACCCTAAGGATTAATACTGATCGTTTCGTATGATAACTAAATCTAAATGAAAGTAAATGGGGGTGAATGATTGTTTGGTTGATTATCTTGAGATGAACTTTGTAAAGTTGAATTGCAATTAAAATATGTTACTCTTATCTGGCAAAAATACCGATCAAGGGATAACCGCAGGCTCGACAATTATTTCCTTTTTGATCATTGAAAGTGCGAAAATATCATAATTAACATGACCCGAGTTGGCTACAGTCGTTCCTTATTCATTCCCAACCTAATCCTTCCTTAATTGTAAAGCAAATCCTAGAGCGCCTAAAGATAAGCTCCTATTCGACAGTCAGTTCTAGCTTAGCGCTTAGAATTTAATCTGTCGAAAGCATTAGGAATTAGAAGGACCCAACCTAAGTTAACCGAATTCTTAGCGATTCCGATTCAAACCAAATTACATGTTCATATGCTTGATAATAGTTAGGATTTCAGATGATTACAAATCCTATGGCCTAACGTTGTTTCAATGAATGAGAAACCCGAAGTCCGGCCGAACTAAAGACTAAACTTTCATTGAAGGTCTGATTTTATAGATTGATAAACATGTAAACGGATCATAAAATCAGATTACTGTAATTAAGAATGACAATCTCACAATTGGAAATAATACTAGCCTTTGATTAATCCCTTAATCGATAAAGGAAATTAGCTACTCATAGCCATGAATCGACTATGATAGCTTACAAAGGTAAAAATGATCAATGTAAAAATGAGAATGAGAAATTGTGCCAAAAGCTTACAAAAACCCTAACAAGGAAAATGAAACTATCAATTCAAAAAAAGTGTCCTCCCAAAAGCAATGGTGGGTTTCTTTTATAGTGTTCATTCAAAAATCTTCAATCTCTTGAGTTCCTTCCTTGATTTCAGGGATTTCCTTCGTTCAAAATATGTTGTTGAAACTGTGGAGATAAGTTAGTTTCTGATTCTGCTGACTTGGCGATCTGTATAAGTCGACCCTCTTAGTCTTGGGCAAGACTAAGCCAGTCACGTCCGCAAAGCTGAACTTTGAGTGAAAAAGGTCCAAAACAGCCTTCCAAGCCTTCTTTTCTCCAATTTGATCCCTGAAATCACTTATGCAACAAAACAAGTGAAAAGGTCCTAAAACGACACAATTAAGAATGGAATATTCACAAAATGAACATAATAAACTTGTCGTTTTGGACACTTATCACCTTTCCATCCATGTCTGTCTTCTTCTTGAAGATCCACATGCACCCAATGGGTTTTATCCGTTTGGGTGGATCAACCAAAGTCCACACTTGGTTAGTATACATGGAGTCCATTTCAGAATTCATGGCTTCAAGCCATGCTTTAGACTATGGACTAGCAAGAGCTTCTTCATAGGTTTCGGGTTCATCGTCTAATACGGGAACTAGTTCGTTATCTCCCACTAGAAAACCATATCTAACTGGGAGTTCACGAATTCTTTGAGACATACGAGTGGGATATGACACTTGTGTTTCATCTAGTGAAATGGGTTCGGGTTCAACTTCTTCCGCGTTTTCAACATGTGATTCCTCTTGAACTTCCCCAAGTTCAATTACGCTTCCATTTTATGTCTCTTCGAGAAACTCTTTCTCTAGAAACACTGCGTGCTTGGATACTGTTACTTTCTGATCATCTGGATGATAAAAGTAATATCCCACAGTTTCCTTTGGGTATCCAATGAAGAAACACTTGTCAGATTTGGGATCTAATTTATTTGACACAATACATTTGACGTATGCTGAACATCCCCATATTCTCATGAAGGAGAAGATGGGTTTTCTACCAACGAACAGTTCGAATGGTGTGGAACTGGCGGATTTGGTTGGAACTCGGTTTAAGGTAAATAGGGCAGTTTCTAAGGCATAGCCCTAGAATGATTTTGGAAGAGATGCGGTACTCATCATGGATCGTACCATATCCAATAAGGTTCGATTTCTCCTTTCTGGCACACCATTGTGTTGTGGTGTATAAGGAGGCGTCCATTGTGAGCATATTCCACATTCATTTAGATAATTCATAAATTCTTCAGAAAGATATTCTCCACCTCGATCAGATCGAAGTATCTTAATAGTGTTTCCTGTTTGATTCTCAACTTCATTCTTAAAGCATTTGAACTTCTCAAAAGCTTCTGACTTGTGCTTCATCAAATAGATATAACCATATCTAGTATGATCATCTATGAAGCTAATGAAGTATCTGAATCCTCCTCTTGCTTGGACTGACATAGGACCACATACATCTGAATGTATTAATCCTAGAGTGTCTAATACACGCTGACCTTTATTGCTAAAGGGTGTCTTTGTCATTTTTCCTTTTAAACATGACTCACATGTTTCCATTGATTCACAATCAATTGAGTCTATAAGCCCATCTTGATGTAGCTTAAGCATGCATCTCTGGTTTATATGGCCTAAACGACAATGCCACAAGTAAGTTGAATTATCTAGTCTAAGTCTTTTGGTATCAATTGTGAAAGCAGAAACTTTATCATTCAAAATATAAATCCCATTTAATGATATTCCTGAAAAATAGAAAACGTTGTTTCTATAAAATTCGCAATTATTGTTCTTAATTGAAACATGAAAACCATCATCAACTAGACAGCTAATAGAAATAATGTTACGAGACATCTCTGGAACATATAAACAGTTCCTTAATTCTATTACAAGTCCCGATGGTAGATGTAGATCATAATCTCCAATCGCGAGTGCGGCAACCCTTGCACCATTTCCAACTCGCAGATTCACGTCTCCTTTCTTCAATTCCCTAGTCTGTTTTAGTTCCTGCATATTCATTCAAAATTGAGATCCACATCCGGTATCCAATACCCAAGATTCAGACTGCGAAATTGAGTTAATTTCAATATAGAACATACCAGAAGTTGAAGCACCGTTCTTTCCCTTCTTGAGAGAAGCTAGGTACTCCTTGCAATTTCTCCTCCAATGCCTATCTTTACCACATAAGTGGCTTTCCCCTTTGGGCTTCTTGACTTGCTTTCCTTTGGCCTGGGCTGGCTTGCCTCCTTTGTTCTTCTTGGGATATTTTGGATTAGGAAAATTCCCCTTCCTCTTCTTTGATCCCTTAATCACAAAAGCAGGTACCACCTTATCTTTCTTCAGGTTGGGCTCAACAGTCTTGAGCATATTAGCGAGCTCTTCAAGAGAGGTATGTAAGTCATTCATTTGGTAGTTCATAGTGAACTGAGAATAACTTTTTAGGAGGGATGTAAGAAGTAAGTCCACACTTAGTTCATGATCCATCGCGAAGCCAATGCTAGAAAGTTTAGTGATATAACCAATCATCTTGACACAATGTGTCATGACAGATGTGCCCTCTTGCATCCTACAGTGAAACAACAGTTTTGATATCTCAAAATGTTCACAACGAGTCTGTTTCCCGAACAGCTCTTTTAAGTGCATGACTATAGAATATGCATCCATCTCTTCATGTTGCCTTTGCAGATCTGGTGTCATCGATGCAAGTATGATGCACCCGACGTGTTCATCATCGGATTTATGCTTCTGATAGGCATCAATCTCTTCAATGGATGCATCATCGGCCAGAAGAGCGAGTACCGATGTATCCAGTACATACCCTATCTTTTCGAACTTCAAAACAATTTTGAGGTTACGAAACCAGTTGGAGAAGTTTGAACCATTCAACTTGTTATCGGTAAGGATATTTCTTAGATCGGTTTTCGACATGATTGTTTTTAGAGTACAATTTGTTAATAACCTGAGAGTGAGAAAAGTGACGGATGTTATTCATTTGTTTAATTCATTTACAATTTAAATACGTTGGACTTTTATGTTTTTAAATTGCTCCCACTATTTTACCAAATTAATAACCCTCTATATTAATTCGAAGGATATTCACAAATCCCTTAGTGAGCTAGAATCATAACTCCAGAAATTTCACCTTGAGTTTGCTCAACAAGCTAGTTTCATTCATTAGGTAGATTCATGTAATCAATCACATCAAGCATATGACTTCGAGGTTGTTGGGTTACTAACAACATTAGTAACTGATATGTGTCGTCTATCAATCCCAACCATATTGCCCATTAGGTTAGAACAACATGAGTTTGCTCATCCAATTATTCTAGCCTAATTTAAGCATTACCCCATATTCGTGAAAACGTTTTTTTCGATAATTCAGGTGTTACCATAAGACCCCGAGCTTGAGTTTGCTCAACAATCCAAAGGCCCCCAGTACTGCCGGCTGAACTATAATATTAGGGAGGGGCAACCGATTTTAATAACTTGCTTATTTACTTAACTTTTGATTAGTGATGGATTTTATTTAAGTCTCATAATCTAACCTAGTCTTGATTTGCTTTAGCATATATCAGACATTCATACAGTCAACATTGACAATTATGGACATATCTCTAAGTTTATTCCGTTGAGCCAGAAACGGAATAAAGGGTCACCCTAGGGAAATACTAACTATTACATATTTCTCTTTGGGTCCTCCGTCTTCTCCTTAGCGCCTTGAATTACAACAATATTCAATTTCTAAGAAACTTCAATTTACTTGAAGAGATTTGGATGAGAAGAGAAATACAATAGAGAGTAAGAGAAGGCAGGACACGCAGGTCCTATTTAAAATACCAAAAGACTGAATAACTATTATAGAGGGTCTAGTATGTCCATAACGCCAAACATGCAACGACTCAATTAAATTAAATTAAATTGGTTGATTACATAAACTACTTATGTGATATTTGAGTTAATCAAATTAACAACTTAAATTAATTTACATCCAATTTTAATCCTGTCAATTTTGTATCCTTTATATTTAATCTAATCAAATTGTAGCAAGTACATATTAGATTAATAGAACATGTACAAAACCAGTATTATGCATACCCTAATTAATTCGTATAATTCATTTAACGCTTTGAATTACTTATATCAAATATTTAGGTAAAACAAACCTTTTAAATAAATTGATTTTGATAATCAAAACAAAACTATTATATTCTGAAATATATATATATATATATATTTAAAACGGGTTTGTTTTAAAACTCTTTCAAAACGGTACCACCTATCGGCTCGGGCCGATTGAATCGGCCCGACCCTAAACGTAAGAACTGCTGCCGTAGGGCAGCAGCATGCGGCGCGGCGCTGTTGCCTCAGCGGCAGCAGCTGGTTGCTACCGCATGGCAGCAACCAGACGCAGCGGCACGGGGTGGCTGCCTCGCGGCTGCGACCTCGAAAACGCTGCTGTTTTAATTTTTTTTATTAAATATACATATATATATATAATTATTTTAAAACAGTTTCAAAACAATTTTCAGAATATCAGAAAACAGTTTTATCTTTTAGATTTAATAAAACCAAAACATTTTAATTATCTAACTATAAAACCTTTATTTTTGTTTAAACGATTATCAACTGAAATAATCAGGAACTATGCATAATCAGTTTTAATTAACAAGTAATCAAAACTTATTTATCTTTAGGTTAATTAAACTAACCGATTAATTAATTAACCTAACAATAAATCTATTCAATCTGATTGAAAAACTCTTTTATTTACATATATAAAATAACAGATTAACATAGGCTCTGATACCAATGAAGGAAAATAGAAAAGCCTAGGCGTAGCGGAATAATAAAATTTTATCTATTTTATCTATTTCCCTTTTCCAAGATCTGTTAAATGTTATTTCATTTAAAGAGGGATAGAAAGTAATACCTTTAGTGAAGAACTATCTACGGTTGCAAACGAAGTGCCCACAACTTCTTATTATCAATCCGTGAGCAACGAATATTTTTGTTCAACACAGAAAAATAAAACTAATCAGTAATCAACCTTTAAAGTATAGCGATCGCAATGATTGCCTCTAACAGAAATTGATACGAGATCAAAGAGGGAGTAAGAAATAAAGTAAATTAGCCGAGACGATGACGGAATGATTCCTGCCCTGTTTATGTTGTGATGGCCGAAATCTGGGGTTAGGGAGTCTATTTATAGACTTCTCAAAAACCCTAGTCCCAGTTGTGTTAGGAAATTAAATACTTGGAATCTTATTCTGAATAGGATTCCTAATTAGATAATTAAATAAACACTTTACTATTATCTAAATAATAACTAATTATATCTAGATAATTATTATTAATCAAATTAATAATTAATTAATGTTAGGGATAATTAATTAGAGTTTCAATCACATAAAAACTTCTAATTAATATTATCAGATAATCCTTTAATTTAATTCATAACCATAATCAAATTATAATTATTAATCAAATTAATTTATCCCAAAATCAATACAAATTTCGGCCCATACATGTATGTCCCACTAATTACATTTTCCTCCTCCGATTCCAAGTCCCATATGTTGAAACACCTTTCCACATGATTTTGATTTGACAAAATTATTTATGTAATTAATAAAAAATATTCTAACACATTAAATTTAAATGCTTTGATTTATTTACACTAATGTGTTTGTTCAATGTTGAGTTTATTGGTATATAAGACATTACGATATAAAGCCCATAAGTGGAAGTCAAGCCCAAGTCAACATATCAAGACATCTCGGCCCAAGATACAAAACGCGGTCCTTCTGTACAAAGCACAAGCACAACATGAAGAAGGATCTAGAAGCCTTCTCTCAATTGCTTCAAGATGAAGCTGCTGAGTGTGTCGACAAGAAGTACAAGACAGCGGCAGACAAGAACCAACTTCTAGACAAAGTATTTCTACTTTGGGTAAAGTTCAGAAGGCGCAGGAAGCTGTCTGGAAGACTTTGCCAAAAATGTCGAAACATTCTGTTTACCGGACGAAAAGCTGACGAGCACTGCCGTGGACAGAAGATGCAAGAATCTTATTGGCCAACGACACTGAGCACGTACTGAGTGACAACGACAGGAAGCCGTTTCCCTCCAACGGTTATTTCGAAATCCGAAATTACCGGTGCCTCAAGTGTCACTATAAATAGGCCTCTCATTTGCTTCATTCGATGCAGATCTTCAATTAGCCGAAACGCTGTCCAAATTCATACTTGAAGTTCTGTGAGAAAAGCAAAGCAAAATCTTACACCAATTCCTAATCATTGTGTAAAAGTCTAGAGTGATTTTCAATCATCTAAAATGTCTTAGCAATTGTTGTTTAGGACAAACACTTTATCATTTCTAGAAGAATAGAAAGGAGAGGTTGAGTACTCGGTTATAGTACTCAACGGTAGATATAGGAGTGAGTAGATGTATAGAGGAAGGTACTCTTGTATACTCAGCTTCTATTGTAAAAGGTTTCGTGCTCTACCTTTAAAGAGCTCAATAGAGAATTCAAAAAGCTCGGACGAGTTCCGGGGACTAGATGTAGGCGGAGAGGCCGAACCAGGATATGTCTGCTGAGTAACATATTTCTAACCCTTAAACTCCTTTATATATTGCTTGCTATAAAACTAACTAAGTAACGAACTCACGCTGAGTTGAGTGCACTAAGAAGCTGAGTTCAGGAATAGACTCTAAGTGCTATCTCCTGACTCAAGGAAAGAAACAGACTTAGTCACAAGTTGACTAAGCTTGTGTCTTGAATCTACTTAGTGACGCTGTGTAAACCTTTTCATTAGAAAAGAAGTTAGCCTTAACGGACAAAATTTTAAATAGTTCCTATCCCCCCCCCCTTGGAACTAACTTGTCACGTTATAATGGACCAACAAGTGGTATCAGAGCTTGAAAGCTCAATGTGCAAGGTTTAACTACCTTGAGCTGATCCCCACTATGGCTGAGAACAGCACTCGGTTCCTCCCAGGAAATCTGACAACTCAAATTTTACCTGAGGGTCTGTCCATAACTCGACCTCCTCTACTCTTCGGGTCTAACTATACCTTTTGGAAGAACAGAATGAAAAATTTCATTCAGGCAACAAATATGAGTGCATGGCTTTCTATAGTCCAAGGCCCATTTGTTCCTCTTGAAACTATTGACGGCCAAACGGTTGTTAAAGCTGAGACTAAATGGACAGAGGATGATCTCAAGAAGCTACAAAATCATGCTTCGGCTATAAACATGCTTCACTGTGCGTTAGATGCTGCAGAGTACAACAAAAGTTCAGGTTGTGAGTCAGCGCAGGAGACCTGGAAGAAGCTGGAGGTCACCTATAAAGGAACCAACAAAGTTAAGGAGTCCAAGGTGAACCAGCACATGAGGTTGTACGAGCTGTTTGAAATGAATGATGATGAAGGAATCTCTGAGATGAACGCAAGGTTCACAAACATTATCAACGAGCTCAAGAGACTTGGCAAAATCTTTACTGAGGAAGAGCAAGTCAAGAAGATACTGAGGAGTCTTCCTAAAAGCTGGCAAGCCAAGAAAACTGCTGTTGAGGAAGCTCAAGACTTAACCACCTACAAGTATGATGAACTCATTGGCTCGCTGCTGACCCATGAGATCTCAATGAAGAACTTTGAGGTGAAGGAGAAGTCTGAAGACAAGAAGCAAAAATCTCTTATCATGAAAGCTGATTCCACTGATGGGAGCTCAACAGATGATGAAGAAATGGCAATGTTCACTGGAAAGATGAAAAGGTTGTTCAGAAAGAATGATAAATATTCCAAGAAGCCTTACAAGAAGTTTGATAAGTACAAAGCTGAGTCAAGCAACAGCAAGTACAAGAAGGACAACTCAAAGCCCATTACATGCTTTGAATGTCATCAAACTGGCCATATCAAATCAAGCTGTCCTACCTTGAGGAAGGAAAGGAAGAACGGCAAGAAGGCAATGGTGGCAACCTGGAGTGATAGTGATGAGTCATCATCATCAGGAGACAATGCCACTGAGTCAGCAAAGATCTGTTTCATGGCAGATGAGCTTGCTGAGCCTTGTGTTTCTGAGCATGCTGACCCCTCCGTTGCATCTGACGATGAGGCACACTCAACTGAGGTAATATCACTACCCTTGCTCAGAAATGAAATGATAAATTCCCTGAGTGACCTCTACACACTTGTCAAAAAGTGTAACAAGAAGGTTAGAGCACTCAGCAGGCGATGTGACGAGATTGAAGAGGTCAAACTGAGTGACCTTCGATATCTTCTCCAAGACAACTCAACTTTGCATAGTAACGTAGAAATTATGCAAAAGTTTGTCTTCGAGGTCCAATCAGATTCTAAGAAACTGAAAAAGGATGTCACATCTATTCAGAACCAACTCAAGGTTCCGAATAAAAGAAATATTCCTCTGAACACTCAGTACCGAAGTACTAGTCAGTAGAGATGGAATCCTCAGCGGAATGTCCAGTGTGACTTTTGTGGGAAGAAAGGACACACCACAAAGGTGTGCTGGCATGCTCAAAACTGGGGTGCTGACTAGTCAGTGAGATATCCTAAACGGAAGGTCACCTGTGACTTCTGTGGGAAAAATGGACACATTGTCCAAATGTGTCGTCATAAGATGAAATATGATGCTTTACATGCTGAGCCTAACAAACAAGGACCCAAAAAGAATTGGGTACCTAAAAGTAACTAGCTATATTGCAGGTAAGCCCGAGGTGTGCTGAGAAGTCAAAGATGTGATACATTGACAGCGCATGCTCGATGCATATGACTGGTAATAAAACTCAGTTTGATGACTCATGGAGAATTTCCGATGAACTTCCGTCTCTGTGGGGGCGTCGTTGGGTTCGACGGGGGGAAGCTCCGATGCCAAAGTCAGTAAGGAAGAACAAGAGAGCAAACTGAATTGACAAAGGGTAGGTGAATGTGTACCTTGATAGCCTGAGACATAGACTATATATAGTCATGAAGTTGTAACTTTCAGTAACTAGAAATTCTCCATTAATGTCCCATTAATGGCGGTTACTGGTTACCTTTAAGTTGGCAGTTAGCTAATTGATAGCTCATTAATGGTCTTTATTGCCGGATCGGCCCTGCCATTCTAATGGCGGGTTGAGTGTTTATGGAGATTCGCCTCACAGGTTCGCCCGCGGATCTCTTTTGTTGAGTCCCTGGTGATCCGCCCGCCGGATCTCTTTGTTTCAATACGCCATGGTATTCCCGTATCAGGTGACCAACACGTGGCGTTCTTAGGCAAATATCTCTTTTGATCCTTGGGATAATATCACCATGTTATCATAAGCCCCCCAAAGTTCCCTTAAAGTCCTTTAGGGCTTTTGAGCTTCTTTGCGTGCCGTCATGATTACCTGCATTAATGATCACTCTGTTCGATGCCAATCGTGGAGTGACACGTGTGGCATGCGCACCGCCCGAGGAAAGAGAAGACGCCTTCTTCATTTTTCCTTTTCTCTTTCTTCTTCATTCGTTCTTTCTCTCCATTTTCCTTTGCGTCTTCTTTGCAGAGCTTCTTCGAAGTTTCAGAATCCCTTAAGCCTTTATTTTTCATGTAAGTCCATCTTTTCATTCTATATTTTTATGAATGTTTAGGAGCTCTTCTTCATCCTTCGGATCAACCTCTGAACTTTTTAATTTGACCTCTCCCTCTGAAATTGTAGTTAGTTGGACCACTTCTTCGTCGGAAAATTCTCTTTTCTCCGAAGGTACGGTTAGCTCCGATTTAGCTGAGTTGCTCGACTCGACGTGTAATCGCGGTCGGAATCGTTTTGGTAGAAGTCAAAACCTTTCTATTCCTATCACCGGTATCGCTCCGGCCATAGATTCTAGGCGATTTTCCAGGATGGCGGCCTCTTCTTCTTCTCCGCCCAGGAAAAAGGCACCTCGTGTAGAGTCTACCTCCTCTTGCATGAGTGCTGCGGATCTAGCAGATCTGGCGAGTAGATTCCCATAGATAAATAACTATGAGACCCAACTGGCGGATGCTCATCAACGACCCGCCTATCCGCCAAGTGGATTCTTGTCTGTGTACTGTAGTCACGTAGAAAGAGGGTTCCGACTGCCTCTTCCAAAGATGATGGTGGACATCCTTGCTTACTTTGACATTACTGCTAGTTAATTACATCCGAATGGCTGGTTAGATATTGCTTTAGATTGTTACCTTGCCTCGAACTTAGGGGTAGTATACACTCCTCGTATCTTTCGAGCTTTTCATAAACCATCGAAGCGAAAGTCCGAGTCTTTCCTCACCTTTGCAAAGTTTGGAGTGTATTCGCCGTTTAGCGGCAAAATGTCCAACGTCCATTGTTGGGATGAAAAATTCTTCTATGTAAAGATAAACGAGGGCGAATCTCTAGGTTTTCCAACACTTTGGAATCCCAAACCTTTGCATATGGCGGGAGATATGCGTATATTGACGAATAGTGATGAGGTAGTGGCGGAGCTTATGAAGAGTGTCAAGGCGGATGCTTGGACATACGCTGACGCCTTAGACTTCATGATGAATGATATTCCCCTGATTCAGAAGGGGACAAGTTTATTTACTCGAAGATTGCCCAGTTTGATCAAGGTAACTTTGTGTTTTCTTTGAACCTTGATTGCTTTATTGTTCTTTTTGGCAGGGGTTTATCTAAGGCCAATCACGCTCTTGCAGAGAAGCGCAGGAAGTTGAAGGAAGATGAGGCTCGCAAGAAAGAGCAGGCGGTGGATCCCCAAAAGGGTGCAGGGAAATGTCTGGCGGATGCAACGGCCGATCCGCCTCTGAAAAAGAGGAAGCCTGCAGCTTCTGGCGGTCAAAAGTTTATGGCGGATGCCATGAAATACGCCGCGTCTTTGGTGGAGGAGGAATATGCAAGTTGTTTTTAGTTTAATCTTTTTGCCATACTTTGGATCTAAGTTTTGATCCTCTCATCTTCATGCAGACGGCGAAGCCTGACCTAGGCGGTTATTTGTTCGCCAAGTATGGTTCCAGGGGATCCTTGAGAAATGAATCTGTTATCAATGACCTGGACGAGGCTCTAGGTCAGTTGGGCGAGGTACAGAAGAACCAAAATCAGATCCTAGGATCAGCCCATGTTCAAATGGGAAAGATTGAGCTTCTAACGGTTAGTTCCTTCTGTCCTTTGGCTATAAGTGATCCCCTTTTGGCAGCTTTTGAATGAACCATTTCATCTTAACAGATGTATACCCGCTTACGCGCCATGGAAGCGGAGCTCCTTCAAGGTGTAGCGGATAAGGCTACTATAGAAAAGTTGGAGAAAGAAGTTGCTGACGCCAACGCGAAAGCCGCGTCCGCCATTGCCCTCAAGGATGCCGAGATCCAAAAGCTAAAGGAGAAGATTGAAGCAGATGCTAAGGAGCATGAGGATGCTTTAGGAGATGCAGAGTACATGGCTAGAGAGCAAGCTTTCTATTACGGCGAGCTGATCATGGCGTATTTCCAGCTGGCGTATCCCGAGATCGATTTTACAGATCCGCAGTTCGCCGTTCCGGACCCAGATGATGTTCTCAAATATAAAAAAATCCCAGACATCAAGGACCACCTCCGTGATTACGTTCGGAGATGGATGAAGGGACCCGTCGAAGAAAGCAAGCCTTCCGCCAATGTCAAGCTAGTGGACCTCGAGGAAGTACCTCCAAAGGCGGGTGAGGAGCCGATAACCGATGGCACCCTTCTTCCTGAGGGAACACCTTCTGTGGAAAAGGAAGTCTCCTTGGTGGGCGTATCTGGAGCTGTTGAGAAGGAAGCTTCTCAAGCAGGTGCCTCAGGTGAGAAAAATGCTAAGGAGAATGCTCCTGTCAATGTTTAGTCTTGTTTGTTTGTGAAACTTAAGTACAATTGTTTAATCCTTACGGTTGTTTTTTTATTTTACCTTTACGTTTGCGTAGGTAAATATATAAGCTTTTAGGATTTATTTTGGAGTAAGTGGCCAGCCATACTCCATTGCGCGAACCTTTGTGAAGGTTTGAAGTTGTTTTATTCCTTTAGAGGAAGTAAAGCTGCCTTTAGGGATCAACTTGCTACCTATCTTTGAGGTGAAGCGATCCGCCTTTAGGACTTGTAAACCCTTCTTTGGGAAGGGTGCAAGAGAGTGTAAAGACCTTACGTCCAAGGAATGTTTTAACTCTATCTCGAATGGTGATCATCTAAAGATGGATCCGCCCATGAGATTGTTCTCCTATCTTTGAGGAGAAAAAGTAGCTATGAGATAGCAGTACTTTTTAGTGTGGGAAGCGTTGGATGCCCCCCTTCTTTTTGAGACTGGAATATTTATATTGCTACAAGAAAATACTTAAAAAGAATATGGATAATAAAACAATTGCTTTTTATTGATAGAAGATACGCTTTATTACAGCAAGCGGGTCTCATATGTGAGCCTCATTAAAACCTTTAATAAGAAAAACCTCATGGGAAAAAAGCTTATTAAAGGAAAAAGAGTACTCAAGACCTTGTTTACATTCTATTTTCTGGCGAAGTATTTGCGGAGATTTTGGAGATTCCAAGTGCGCGGCAATGTATTTCCTTCCATATCTTGAATCTTAAATGTGGCGAACCCAATCTTGTCCACTATTCGATATGGACATGTCCAGGTGAGCCCTAGCTTGCCCTTCCCTTCTCTAGATTGGATTTTGTCGGCCTTGCGGAGCACGAGATCTCCCACATTCAGGTCTACAAGTTTGGCATTTTTGTCATGATAAGCGGCGATCCGCTGCTTGTATGCCGCCATACGTACATATGCCTTGTCTCTTCTATCCTCCACTCGATCAAGACTTTCTTTCAATCTTTGACTGTTTTCATCCTCACAATAGAATGCAACTCTGTCACCTGGAACCAATATCTCGACTGGGATTACAGCTTCCACGCCATGAGAGAGGGCGAACGGGGTTTCGCCTGTGGCCGTTCGAGGAGTAGTACGATACGCCCATAAGACGCTTGTTAACTGATCCGCGCATTTCTTATCATGCTCACCCAGTCTTTTCTTTATTCCCTTTACGATTGTCCGATTCGTGACTTCGGTCATACCGTTGGATTGTGGGTAATATACGGAGGCGAATCTGTTTAGAATGCCCAATTTTTCACAGAAAGCTTTGAACTCACCACAATTGAATTGCGTTCCGTTATCAATGATGATCGTGTGTGGAACTCCGTATTTTCCCACAATATTATCTTTGACGAACTCCACCATTCGTTCAGCATTGATGGAGGAGACAGCTTCAGCCTCTACCCATTTAGTGAAATGGTCTACTGCCACCACTACGTACCTCCTCTGTCTACGAGTAGGAGGAAATGGTCCAACAATGTCAATTCCCCAGACAGCAAAGGGTCGACCTTCGATGATGGGCCTCTGGAGATGTTTGGCGGTATGAGATTCATTTGCATGAATCTGACAACTATGGCAGGATTCCACCAGTTTCTGTGCATCAAGTTCTGCTGTGGGCCAATAAAATCCTGCTAACCTAGACTTCTTCAAGATGGAAGCGGATGCCTCGTGGGCTCCACATGCTCCTTCGTGCAACTCCTTGAGAACCTGTTGTCCCTCTTCTGGCAAAATGCATTTTAACCAAGGGTGGCTAAAAGATTTTCTGTAGAGGCAATCATGGAGAAATAGGCTGCTTTCCTGGCTATCCGCCGAGCTTCCTCCTTGTCCGTAGGTAGTGCTCCATCTAACAGATACTGGCGGATTGCCGACCTCCAATCCCTTTCTACTGTCGTGAGTAGGGATACTTCCTCTGAGGTGAAGGCAGGAGCTGCTTTAACTTCGAATGGACATTGTAGATCCGCCCAGTTCTCCTTGCTGGAAGCCATTTTAGCTAGATGATCCACTTCAGTGTTTGATCCGCGAGGCACATGGATTAATTCCCATTTAGTTTCTTTAGCTTCAAGGTGATCCAGCAATTTTTTAACTTCAGTAACGTATTTGGCCAAAACATCATCCTTTACCTCGTAATTTTTGATCACTTGGTTGACCATCAACTTGGAGTCACTATAGATCACGATCCGCTCGAGAGTAATTTCTTTCAGCAGGCGCAGTCCCAATATTAAGGCCTCGTACTCCGCTGCATTGTTGGTTGCAATAAAATCCAATTTTGCTGCGTACCGTAGTTTTATATATTGGGGACCTGTGATTACGATGCCTATACCAGCTCCTTCTGCCGAGGAGGCTCCATCTGTATACATCGTCCATTCCTCAACTTGAGATTTAGGGAGATTCATGCCTTCTTCAGTGAATTCATTCACAAAGTCTGCCAAGACTTGACTTTTTAAGGCTAACCTTCTCTCGTATCGTACATCAAATTCTCCCAGGCGGATCGCCCACTCCATCAATCTCCCTGAAGTTTCCGATTTTTGCAATACCTTCCTCATTGGTATATTTGTTCGAACTATGACAGTATGAGCCTGGAAGTAAGGCCTAAGGCGGATTGATGTGGTGACAACGGCCAACGCCATTTTATCAAGCTTGGAATATCGGGTTTCAGCATCCTTTAATACTTTGCTTACATAATAGATTGGATACTTCTGGCCATCCTCTTCCCTTATCATGACCGTGCAAACAGCTTTATCTGTAACCGAGACATACATGTAAAGATTCTCACCTTTCAAGGTTCGGCTCATCAAGGGCGGTTCTATGAGAAACCGTTTGATTCCTTCGAAGGCTTTTTCGCAATCCTCGTTCCATTCAAATGCCTTTTGCTTCTTGATCACCTCATAAAAGGGCTGACATCTACGGGCCGAACATGAGATAAACCTGCCCAAGGCTACGATCCGCCCGTTAAGACGTTGCACTTCCCTGATATTCTGTGGCGCTTGCATCTCCAGAACGGCCTTGATCTTGTCAGGATTTGGGCTCACTCCTTTCTGACTAATCATGAATCCTAAGAACTTTCCATACGTTGCACCAAAAGTACATTTTTCCGGGTTCAATTTCATGTTGTGACGTCGAAGTATGCCCAGTACCTCCCTTACATCATCCGCATGCTTTTCTACAGTGGTACTCTTGATGATCATATCATCTACATAGACAGAGTAGTTATCACCTTTGCTTTCCGCGAATATTTTATTCATCATCCGTTGATAGGTTGCACCTGCGTTCTTAAGCCCAAAGGGCATGACTTTGAAGCAATAAGTGGTTTGGTGAGTTATGAACGAGGTTTTGATTCTATCTGAAGGCTCCATTGGGATTTGGTGATAACTCGACTTTACGTCAGTGAAAGAGTACATGGCGTGTCCTGCGGTTCCATCTACGAGGATATCAATACATGGCAAAGGGTAGTTGTCTTTGGGACAAGCTTTGTTGAGATCTGTAAAGTCAATACACATGCGGTATGATCCACCCGCTTTCTTGACTAGAACCACATTCGCTAGCCATTGTGTATAAAGTACCTCTTCGATGGCATCCGCTCGCTGGAGCTTGGTGATTTCTTCTTCTATCACCTTCTGCCTTTCAAGACCATGGTTTCTTCGTTTTTGGGCTACCGGAACTGCGTTTTTGTCGATGTTGAGTTTGTGAGTGATCACATCTGGACTAATCCCTGGGAGGATCTCATCTTTCCATGCAAAGACGTCTTCTGCATCATGGAGAACCTTGGTGATTGCTTCTTTAATTTCTCCCTTGAGCCCTTTAGCCATTCGTACCTGTTTTTCATCCGCCATAAGGTACATCTCTATTTCGCCCAAGGCCATTGTGACGAGTTCTTCCTCCTCCTCGTCTTTAGACTGGGGGCGGATCATTAAAGATGCCGAATACGTCTCCTGAGCTACCTTTTGGCTTCCTCTGATCATTACACCTTCCTTGGCCGTGGGGATATAAAGAGTTAAGTGGCGTATGGAGATAAGGGCTGGTGCTTCGGAGATAAAGGGTCGCCCAAGGATAATATTGTAAGCTAACTGGCCGTCCAGGATAGAAAATTCCAGATCGCCTTTCCAGACTTGATCTTCATCTGTTAACTCACAATCTAGTGTTACCTGGCCTTTTGTTTGGATGGTATGTCCTGTCACTCCCAGGATGTCCACTACGGTGGTTTCCACTTGGATTGGGTCGACCATAAGCTTGGCAAATGCTCCTCTTGTGATGACATTGCACGAACTCCCGGTATCGATCATCACTCTTTTCATCTCCCAGCCTTCCACCATCATAGTAATGACCAAGGCATCCGCATGAGGAGAGATATCTGGGCCAACATCTGCAAAAGGGTGATTAAGTGATGCCTTGTCAAGAGCAGTGGTTCTTGCCTTTTTCAGTACAGGTTGGTACCTAGGTCCGCCTGCTATGACATTGATGGTCCCTTTTCCTTTCTTCTTCGGATCATCTCTGGATCTATCACCATCTCCCTTCTTGCCATCATTTTGGATGAACCGGTCCAATTTGCCTCTCTCGATGAGACGTTCTATTTCTCGGGCTAACTCCCAACATGCGTCTGTGTCATGGCCATTTTTCCTGTGATATTTGCAATAATTTTTGGGATTTTTCCCAGTGTTAGTGTACTCTCCCCCTTTTGGTTCGGGGTATGAAATGCTCCATTTGTGCTGGCTGTTCTCTAACCACATTAGCACTTCGCTTTTAGAGGCATTAAGAGGTGTGAAGGACGTGACAAATGCCGATTTGTTCTTAGAGCTCCTCCGCCGGTTTCTGGAGGAGGAATCCTGGTGCTTGTCTTTTTCCCTATCTCGGTGGCGAGATTCGCCTTTGTCCTTTCTAGGCGGAGATAGTGATTCTTGGCGAATGTCGTCTACCTCCATAAAGTCCTTGCATCTTTCGATTAATTCTACCATATCTCGGGGCTTTTTCCGAATTAAATCTTCTTGCAAGCTTTTACATGTGGTGTTTTTTGCTAGAGCTTCCGTCGCCATGGAGACATCCACATCGACAATTCGTATGCACAATTTGTTGAAATTGTCTACATACTCTCGAAGGGTTTCATTCGCCTTCTGCTTCAATTCGAAAAGCTTTCATGATTTGACCACTGGAGGAATACATCCGGCGAATTTCGCACAAAACTGCCTACTTAATTGATCCCAGCTATCGATAGATCCAAGAGGTAAAGATTGGAACCAATCATAAGTGGGGCCTCCTAAGGTGGTGATGAACATCCGGCATAAGACCGCCTCACTAGCACAGTTAAGGCTGAGCAACATTCGCCTCATCACATTTGTGCGTAAACAAGGTGGAAGTGTAAGTTTTGGAGACAACAAGAAGGGTAAGATAGTAGGGTCAGGAACCGTTGGTGGTAATCCTACTATTGAGTCAGTCTCCCTAGTCAGCGGACTCAAATATAACTTACTCAGCATAGCTTAGCTATGTGACAATGGGAGAAAAGTTATATTTGATGACACTGGATGTAAAATATTCGAGGGTAAAACAAATGAGTTGATTTTAACTGCCCCTCGCATTGACAATGTCTTTATGCTGAATTTAGAAAAGAAATTTTCAAAAACTGTATGCTTAGTGTCAAATGAAGAAAATTCCTGGCTATGGCACATGAGACTTGGTCATGTAAGCATGGACCTCCTGGCCAAATTGGCAAGAAAGCAATTAGTTGAGGGACTGCCAGAATTTAAGTTTGAAAAAGATCAATTATGCCATGCTTGTCAAGCTGGAAAACAAACCAAACAATCTTTTCATAGTAAAAACATTGTCTCAACTAAGCGTCCATTAGAGTTGCTACACTTGGATCTCTTCGGTCCAGTCCAGCCGCTGAGCTTGGGTGGTAGAAGATTTTCCTTGGTCATTGTAGATGACTTTTCTCGGTACACTTGGATCATCTTGCTGAGTAGCAAGGATGAAACCTTTGAGACGTTTTCAACTTTAGTAAGAAAACTTGAAAATGATAAAGACCTTAAGTTAGCTCACATCCGAAGTGATAATGGTGGAGAATTCAAGAACCAACAGTTTGTTCAATTCTGTGAAGCCAACGACATTGACCATAATTTTTCTGCTCCTAGAACGCCTCAACAAAATGGGGTTGTTGAAAGGAAAAACAGAACCTTGGTTGAAATAGCCAGGACAATGCTGAGTGAGCATAGGCTTCCAAAGTACTTTTGGGGAGAAGCTGTCAACACAGTGTGCTACATTCTTAATAGGGCTCTAGTTAGACGCATATTAAAGAAGACCCCCTACGAACTTTGGAAAGGATGAAAGCCCAATATCGGATACTTTCATGCCTTTGGTTGTAAATGCTTTATTCTAAATACCAAAGACAGCCTAGCTAAGTTTGACTCAAAAGCTGATGAAGCTATCTTTTTAGGCTACTCAACAAACAGCAAAGCATACAGAGTTTTCAATGTATCAGATTTACCTCTGATATAATTTCTAGTCAGCAGAAAACTGGTCAGCCTCTCATACCAAGCACGTGGTGCTTGCTTGAGACCATACAGAGCCTTTTTGAGCTTATAAACGTGGTTTGGGAACTTGGGATCCTCAAACCCTGGAGGCTGATTAACATAGACTTCCTCATTTATAACTCCATTAAGGAATGCACTCTTAACATCCATTTGAAACAATTTAAAGTTCATATAACTTGCATAAGCACATAAAATTCTTATAGCCTCTAGCCTTGCCACTGGGGCGAAGGTCTCACCGTAGTCAATACCTTCTTGCTGACTGTAGCCCTGAGCTACAAGTCTTGCTTTGTTCCTGACCATGTTCCCTTGTTCATCCATCTTGTTGTGAAAGACCCATCTTGTTCCTATGGTCTTCTGGCTTTTTGGTTTTGGCACTAAGTCCTATACTTCATTTCTTCTGAACTGATCAAGTTCTTCTTGCATTGCATTCATCCAGAACTCATCATACTCAGCCTCAGCGAAGTTCTTTGGTTCCTGAATTGAGACGAATGCTACGTTGCTGAGGTATCTCTTGAGTTGATTTCTTATCATTGGGGTGTTTTCAGCAGCATCAAGAATGACACTTTCTGAGTGTCCTCTTGGTATTCTGATCTCTTTTGGAAGAGTGATGTCTTGAGCTGGTTGTGTTTCAACAATCTCTGCAGGTGTAGATTGGTCAGTGAAAACAATTTGAGTTTTGCTTTTACCTTTGGTCAGCCCTTGAGGTAGTGACTCAGCGGCTGTTTCTTGGTCAGCGGGTGCTGAGTATGGATCATCCTCAGTCAGTTGCTTGTCTTTTCCTGCAGTGTTAGTTTCATCGAACTCAACGCGTATTGACTCTTCTAGGACCTGAGTTCGTTTATTCATTAAGAGAAAGGGTAAAGATACCCTATTGGCTCAGATATATGTAGATGACATTATTTTTGGTGCCACTAACGAGTCAATGTGCAAGGAATTTAGTAAGCAGATGCAGACTGAGTTTGAAATGTCAATGATGGGAGAACTCACCTTCTTCCTTGGACTTCAAATCAAACAAGGTAAAAATGGTATATTCATCAGTCAAAATAAGTATGCTAATGAGATATTGAAGAAGTATGAACTCGAGAATTGCAAGTCAATATCTACCCCTATGGGCACTGACATTGTCCTCTGCGCTGACGAAAATGGTAAGTCAGTAGACAGCAGATTGTACCGAGGTATGATTGGTTCTCTACTTTACTTAACTGCTAGTAGGCCGGACATTCAGTTCTCAGTATGTTATTGTGCTAGATATCAATCTAACCCTAAGGAATCTCATTACATAGCTGTAAAAAGAATCCTTAGATATTTGCAAGGCTCAGTGAATGCAGGTTTGTGGTATCCCAATACTCATGACTTTACACTTATTGGATACACTGACGTTGACTACGGACGAGACAAGCTTGAACGAAAAAGCACCTCAGAAGGATGCCACTTCCTTGGAAGCTGTCTTATGTCCTGGTTCAGCAAGAAGCAGGCGTCAGTAGCCCTGTCAACCACTGAAGCTGAGTACATTGCTGCTGGAAGCCGTGTTGCTCAAGTCCTATGGATTAAGCAACAACTTGAGGATTATAGCATTCAGACTAAAACAATTGAAGTCAAATGTGACAACAAGAGTGCCATTGACCTATCAAAGAACCCAATCCAGCACAGTAGGATGAAGCATGTCAGCATAAGACATCACTTCATCAGAGATCATGTACTCAAGAAAGAGATCAAGCTGACCTATGTCCCAACGGATGAGCAACTTGCTGATATCTTCACAAAGCCACTGGCTCGTGAGCAATTCAACATACTTAGACAAGCCATTGGTATGTGTTAGACGAGGTGCCGTGGCCTAATCTCCCGGGCGGACCAGGGGGTGGACACCTCATGGCGACGTAAGCGGTGATTGGCGCCGAAAGCAACCAATCGTGGAATCAAGCTGCTCGGCAGGACCGGAGCTCGGAGTATGGAAGAGTCGCCACCCACGAATGGGAAAATAAACACCGATCCCTTGTGGGAGACCGGTGAGGGTTCGGGAAACTTAGGTACGAGCCGAGAAGGCTAGCTCCTTTCCGGAAAAAGGCTACTAGGCACCCCGACATCGCCCGGTTATGAACCACCGGCCTCCTACTCAGCGTGTTAGGCGATAACGGACTAATCGCATATTTCTTTAAGTTTAAAATTCATTTGAAACCTTTTCTTTCTCGTTTTGAAAACCGTTTTGAGCATGTATTATTGAAAGCCATTTTGGTAAAGAATCACCCATTTACATCAGTTCAAAATACATAGGAGAGAGAGGGGGGAGAAGAAAGAATTGATTTGTTTACAATGTGATTTATGCTTCGTATTACGCACCAACTCTAAACTAAACTCTCTTCCCAAAAATGAGTTTATTTACATGGTTCGTACCTTAATCGCCGTTGGAACGATTTAGGTACGTTTCAAAACCCCGTTTGATGACGTTCACTCGAATCGCCGTTGGAACGACTCGAGCGTTTGAAAATGTTGAGATAAAAAGCTTTAACAAGAAAACGTGATTAAGCATACAAGTTAATTTATTTTGTTCAAAAAAACGTTTAAGAAAACGATTCAAAAACTCTATTATTTACAATTAAAAGCAATTTTAATTACAAGGTTCGCTTAATACGAATTAGGGTTTTAAAACGTGATGTTTTAGGAAATGGTTTAAAGTGATAAGAAAACCTTTTATTTACACCTTAAGAACATCTAGAAAAGCTTTAATTTAAACCAACAAATTAAACTCTCTTTTTGTGATTTATTTTCCCCTTTTTCACTCAATTGAACCTTACTTGAATACAATAATCAACAAATAATAAATTGAATCTCAAACTCACCCAACCCAAATATATTTAAAGAATATATACCTATAGGAAATCCAAATGGAGAATAAATATACATATTTATACATATATGTAAGAATGTTAAAATAGTAATAATATCTGTAAATCAAACATATGATAAGAAAAGTAATAATACATATATAAGTGAACATAAGGATAAGGCTAATTAAAATACACTTTGATTTTTATTTAAGAAATAATGTAAAGATAGAGAATAAAATTCATAAATAAGAAAACCAACTCTAAATCAAAATAGTTTTGTACATAATGATATATAAAGGATAAACTCTAAATCAAATTGATGAAAAGCAACCCTGGTCCACGACCGCGGGTAAAATGGCTCAAAAGCAACCCTGGTCCAGGACCGCGGGTAAAATGGCTCAAAAGCAACCCTGGTCCAGGACCGCGGGTGAAAATGGCTCAAAAGCAACCCTGGTCCACGACCGCGGGTAAAATGGCTCAAAAGCAACCCCGGTTCACGACCGGGGTAAAATGGCTCAAAAGCAACCCTGGTCTACGACCACGGGTAAAAATGGCTCAAAAGCAACCCTGGTCCACGACCACGGGTAAAAATGGCTCAAAAGCAACCCTGGTCCACGACCGCGGGTAAAATGGCTCAAAAGCAACCCCGGTTCACGACCGGGGTAAAATGGCTCAAAAGCAACCCTGGTTCACGACCGCGGGTAAAAATGGCTCAATAGCAACCCTGGTCCACGACCGCGGGTAAAAATGGCTCAGAAGCAACCCTAGTCTACGACTGCGGGTAAAAATGGCTCAAAAGCGGAGGTTCTTTCTGACGATTCTGAATTCTTTTAAAACACTGTTGTCTGTATTTTCTCGCTGAAGCTAGTATCTTGGAGGTTTGAATGGTTCGATAGGAACGTCTTTTTAGTCCGGAATGATTCCAACTAACAATCATTTTTCTATTGACTGTCATCTGTATTTTGACTGGTGCCACTGCTCTGTAAAAATTGGCTGTCGTCTGGAGTTTCATCTTGATATTATCGGTCACTGTTGTTAAGCCCAAAATATACCTAAAATATCATTAATATTTACATCATTTTTATTACAAATTTATGTTATTTATATCTGTTTAGATTACTTTTACTCTCGAATATCTTTCTTTCTTGCAAGGTACCGAAATATTTGGTAAAATCCAAATAGGAACGAAAAAGGATCAAAAACAGAAGAAAAACCCTACAAAAGGAGTCAAAGACGACGTAAATCAAAAGCGCCAAGTCAAGGACACGAACGAGAGCAAAGAAGTGAAAAAACGCACCGTGCCGTGACAGCGAATCCACCACCCACGGCCGCGACACGCGTCCTTCAGCTACTTCCTCCCTTTGTCCAAAGCTTAACTTGATGTTCCCCCATTCACGGCCGAGGATCCCCATTCTCGGTAAGTGCAGAATTCTGCCAAAGGTGCAATGAACACATGTTGAAAATCAAGAAACGCGTTCGTTCGGGTGGATAGAAACGACTCTTCACAAAGAACACAATTTTTTAACAACGGACACGACTCTTTACCAACGAATACGTCTTTTCACAAAAGGACATATCACTTCAATCACAACCCTTCAACATCTATAAATAAAGAGTTGATGTTGAGAAAAATGGATGTAATGTTATGTAATATAGATATAGAATAACAGCGTAGAACTAATGTATAAGTTCTAAGTAAAAACAATTCGAGAGTTAGAAATTAGATTCTGTACAAAACAAGATGAGGTACACATATTGTTTATAGTTTAATTACAAACACAGTAGCGTTTAGACATTATTCCAGTTTTAGTTTGCATTTTGGTAAAGGCCGACCGAATCCCTATTACGAAGTTACAGCGAGAAGATTGAGTAGAGTGTTCGCCCCTGAGCCTGACAACCTCTAAGGAAACCCAAGGAAAGGACTGATCAGCCGTTCACTTGCACGCCCTCGAAGAACTCGATGCTCCATGTTCTTTGTAAACTTGTATCAATTTATATTTCATCTAATAAAGTCCGTTCTATTCGATAAATCGTTATGCAGCACTTATGGTAACCAACCCACTAAAGTGATTGCTGGTGTTTTCATTAAAACGTAGTTAATTCAAAATCATTACAAGGAAACTTTGTTGAACACTTAGACAAATTATTATCTCGGTAGAGTTTTAATTTGGTTAAGGGCATTATGCCGGCTAAAGGGTTTTGCCACGTTCAAAGCCAATTAATTAGAGGTTCCGTCATTTATTTCATCATCATAATTAATACAAAGTTTAAGTTGTTTTCTTTGCTCAATGCAAACGAATACATTTATTTGTTTTTCTAAAAGTTCTAAATGTTCCTGTTTTGTAAAATTCATCCCTAAATCAGAAAACTTTTCTAACGATCGATATATTCTAATATAAAATCTTATTCTAGCATTTTCAAATACTCAAAGTCCACAAACTCAATTAAACAATTATTTTTCCTAAATTCAATTAGACAAATTTCACTTTTCATTAACATTCAATAGTAAATCTAACAAGTTCGAAATTAACAGATTCAAAAATAAGTTTTTCGTTAAAAAACGTATCCCTGTGGGATCGATATTTTTATTACTACAAGCGAAACCGTGCACTTGCGGAAATCGCTCAACAAGTTTTTGGCGCCGTTGCCGGGGATACGCCAAAATTTTTGACAAAATTTTTATTTTTCGTATTTTATTTTCGAATCTAGGTTTACACATTATTTTTATACAACTTTTACATTTTATTTATTTTCAGTTTATATAACATATTTGTTTTCAATTTTGTTTTGAAGGTAGTTTGGTTCGTGCAACAATTTCAAGTTCATGCGCAGTTCGCGAAGTTCGGGCACGCCACCAGACCCTCTTGATCCAGAAATTGAAAGAACACTTAAGAAAAACAAGAAAGACAACAAAAACAAAGACAAAACACCCTTAAAAACCAAAGTAGTCCAGCCAGAAAATATGGCCGATCCACCGACACTTATGGATTATGCTAGGCCAGGAATGGCCGGTGTAACTAATAGTGTAGTTAGACCCCGTATAAACGCAAATCAATTTGAAATTAAGCCTGCTTTGCTTAATATGTTGCAAAACAACGTAACGTTTTATGGACTACCTAACGAAAACCCTAATGCCCATTTGACAAATTTCTTAGAAATTTGTGATACTTTTAAAATTACTGATGTAACAGCCGAAGCAATCAAACTTCGCCTCTTTCCTTTCACTTTGAAGGATAAGGCAAAAATTTGGTTAACTTCTATGCCTGCTGCAACATTTGAAACTTGGGACCAATTAGCCCAAGCGTTTTTATCAAAATATTTTCCTTTAGCAAAAACCACAAGAGTCATCAAAGAATTGACATCTTTTACCCAAAATGATAATGAAACTCTTTATGAAGCTTGGGAACGTTTTAAAGAACTTCAACGTTTATGCCCACACCACCAATTGCCAGATGCACTTTTAATGCAGACATTCTATAATGGATTAAATCCTACGACTAGAGGTTCATTAGATGCTATGTCTGGAGGGTTATTTATGAAGAAGACGTCCGTCCAAGCAAGAGAACTTTTGGAGGAAATGGCAATCAACAGCAGTATGTGGCCCGCAGAGCGTGGACATATACCAATGGCGAAACCATCATCCTCAGGTACATCATCGGTTAAAGGTATAATGAATCTTGATCCAGTTGCGATGTTACAAGCCCAATTTTCTGCCTTATCGCACAAAGTTGATAGGTTTATGGCACCGTGCGATCCTAATGGTAATCCGATCCAGACAGACATTGATTACGAAGGTATGAATGAGATAGAACAGGTAAATTTTGTCCAAGGACAAAACCAAACTACTAATCCTTATTCTAATACTTATAATCCTGGATGGAGAAATCATCCTAACTTTAACTGGAAAGATAGTAATAATAATAATAATGCAAATGCTAATCAATATCGTGTAAATAATTATCAAAATCAAACAAGAGATACGATTAGCACTTTATCTTCAAAAATCGACAAATTTATAGATGCTATGAATGGAAAGGTAAGTAATCAAGACGATGGTTTTAAACGGATCGAAAGTAAATTCGACCAGCTTATCAAAAACCAATCATCTAGCATCCATAATTTGGAGGTTCAAATTGGACAACTTGCTAAATCAATTCCATCCCGCAAAGAGGGAAGTCTTCCCAGCCAAACGGAAGAAAATCCGAAAGAGCATGTTAAGGCTATCACTCTTCGCTCAGGGAAAAACTACTTAGGTCCGGAAATGCCCGGAAATTCAACTTTACCTGGAAATGATTTACTAAAATCCAAAGAAGATACATTAAAACAAAAAGATACACCAATTGACTCTAGTACGAAACCTTTTGTACCAAAGCCACCTTTTCCACACAAGGTCCGAAATAAGGACCATGATAAACAACTTTTATCATTTTTAGATAAACTTAAAAATTTGCATATAAATTTAACATTCATGGATGCAATTACGCAAATTCCTAACTATGGAAAATTCTTGAAAGATTTAATTTAAAAAAAGATTAGTTGGGAAGGAATTTCATCCATTTCACTTACTGAAGATTGTAGTTCGATAGTATCAAACAAATTACCTACTAAACTCAAAGATCCCGGATGTTTTACCATTCCGTGTAAATTAGGAAATATGGAATTCCCAAGTTGTCTTTGTGATTTAGGAGCTAGTATAAACTTGATGCCATTGTCTATTTTTGAAAAATTAGGTTTAGAAGAAGACATCAAACGTACCAATATGGTTTTGCAATTAGCGGATCAATCCACTAAAAGACCATATAGTATAATTGAGGACGTTTTAGTAAAAGTTGACAAGTTTATTTTTCATACTGATTTTGTTATCTTAGATTTTGCTTATGATGCTAATTGTCCGCTAATCTTTGGTAGACCGTTCATGAACACGGGACGTGCTCTAGTTGATGTGTCGGAAGGAAAAGTAGTTTTAAGAATAGGTGACGATAAGATCGAGTTCGATATGAATCAAGCAATGAAATATCCTATGGAGGATTTCGCCTATATGAAACTTGATTTAGTTGAAGAATGTGTTAATGACATTGTTCAAAGAGAAGAAATAATAGAACCTATAATGGGTGAAGAATTAGAAGATAAGGACCCAGAGACTTTGATTCGAGAAGATGGACCAGTTCCGCCTTCAGTAGTAGTTCCACCTAAATTAGAACTTAAAGAATTACCAAACCATCTGAGATACACTTTCCTAGGCGGAAGTGATACTCTACCTATAATCATCTCTAACAAATTAACAGAAAATCAAGAAGAAAAATTGAAAGAAGTTGTTAGAAATAGAATAGGAAGTATGGGATGGCAGATTTCAGATTTAAAAGGAATTAATCCTAGTATTGTAATGCATAGGATTCACTTAGAAGAAGATAAGCCACCTAAAGTGGATAGACAAAGACGTTTAAATCCGAATATGAAAGAAGTAGTCAAAAATGAGATTACTAAACTTTTAGACAATGGAATCATTTATCCTATTTCAGATAGTGAATGGGTTAGTCCAATCCATTGTGTACCCAAAAAGGGAGGCATAACTGTAGTAAGGAATGATGAAGGTGAATTAATACCTACGCGAACCACCACTGGTTGGAGGGTTGTATAGATTATAGGAACCTAAATAAGGCAACTAGGAAAGATCATTTTCCTTTACCTTTCATTGATCAAATGATCGAAAGGATAGCCGGTCATGCATTTTATTGTTTTCTTGATGGTTATTCCGGATTCTTTCAAATATATATTTACCCGGATGACCAAGATAAAACAACCTTCACATGTCCTTATGGAAAATTTGCATATAGGAGAATGCCTTTTGGTCTATGTAATGCACCAGCAACTTTTCAACGTTGTATGACTACAATTTTTAATGATTTCATTGAAGATATCATGGAAGTATTTATGGATGATTTTTCAGTTTATGGAGATTCTTTTGATGCATGTTTAAAAAACTTAGATAAAGTTCTTTCTAGATGCGAAGAAACGAATTTAGTATTAAATTGGGAAAAATGTCATTTCATGGTTGACGAAGGAATTGTTTTAGGTCATAAAATATCTGAAAAAGGATTAGAAGTGGATAGAGCAAAAACTTCAGTAATAGAAAAATTACCCCCACCAACAACTGTCAAGGGAGTAAGATCATTTCTAGGACATGCAGGTTTTTACAGACGATTTATAAAAAACTTTTCTGTGATTTCCAAACCACTTACTAATTTGCTTATGAAGGATTCAACCTTCGATTTTAATGAAGATTGCATTAAAGCTTTCGAAACATTGAAAACAGCCTTAGTCAGTGCACCCATAATTGCTAAACCCGATTGGGATTTGCCTTTTGAAATCATGTGTGATGCAAGTGACCTAGCTGTAGGATGTGTTTTAGGTCAAAGAAAGGATAAAAGATTACATGTTATATATTATGCAAGTCACACATTGTCCGGTGCACAGTTAAATTACACAACAACAGAAAAAGAGATGTTAGCCGTAGTATTTGCATGTGATAAGTTTAGGTCATACTTGTTAGGATCTAAAGTTATTATTTATACAGATCACGCAGCTTTACGTTATCTATTTGCTAAGAAAGATGCAAAACCGCGTCTGATTAGATGGGTTTTGTTGTTACAAGAATTTGATATAGAAATTAAAGACAAAAAGGGAGTAGAAAACCTTGTCGCCGATCATCTATCAAGACTAGAAGATGAAAACGGTCCTATAGGTGAAACTATCGGTATACGAGATGATTTTCCCGATGAACATCTCTATCAAGTAGAAAGTGTCATGTCACCATGGTATGCAGATATTGCTAATTATCTTGCAACCGATATTGTTCCGGAAGGATTATCTTTCCAACAAAGGAGGAAATTTTTCTTCGACATTAAACAGTATTTTTGGGAAGATCCCTTTTTATTCAAATCATGTGGTGACGGGATAATTAGGAGATGCGTTGGAGAAAATGAATATGAATCTATAATATCGAAATGTCATTCCAGCTCATACGGAGGACGTAATGGAGTTAATAAAACGGTAGCTAGAATATTTGAATGTGGTTTCTTTTGGCCTACGATGTTTAAAGACGTTGGTTCATTTATCACTCGTTGTGATAAATGCCAAAGAACAGGAAATTTAGGAAGGAAAGATGAGATGCCCCTCACAAACATATTGGAAGTTGAAATCTTCGACATGTGGGGAATAGATTTCATGGGACCTTTTCCGCCTTCCAATGGTAGTAGCCGTTGATTATGTTTCGAAGTGGGTTGAAGCAATTGCAACCCCTACGAATGATTCTAAAGTAGTTGTTATTTTTCTTGACGATATATTTTGTAGATTTGGTTGTCCTAGAGTCGTTGTTAGTGATGGCGGTACCCATTTCATGAATCGAAATTTTGATATACTTATGAAAAGGTATGGAGTACGCCACCGCGTGTCAACGCCATACCATCCTCAGTCAAATGGCCAGGCGGAGATCTCAAATAGAGAACTCAAATGGATTCTAGAGAAAACTGTTTCATCATCAAGAAAAGATTGGTCACAAAAACTCAATAATGCGCTATGGGCATACCGTACTGCATTTAAATCACCAATAGGAATGACTCCATACCGTTTGGTGTATGGAAAGGCATGTCATTTGCCAGTCGAATTAGAACATAAAGCCTATTGGGCTATTAGAAAACTTAATTTTGATTTACAACAAGCAGGAAAGAAACGTTTGCTCAATTTAAATGAGTTAGATGAGTTACGTCATCTATCGTATGAAAATGCGAGGATTTATAAAGAAAGAGTGAAAAAATGGCACGATGCCAAGATCAAAGTCAAACACTTTAATGTTGGAGATAAGGTGCTGTTATTTAATTCACGGCTTCGTATATTTCCAGGAAAACTTAAGTCCAGATGGACAGGACCGTATTTAGTCGTCAAAACATTCGACTATGGTTCTTTAGAACTTGAGGAAACTAACGGCAATCGTTTCAAAGTTAATGGTAATCGATGTAAAATTTATTACGAAAATATTTCTGAAATAGGAACTGATTTCGTAACAAGATTACCTGACATATAAATCATTTCGTTTTTCTACACATAGTTTATTTTTTTTATTTTATTTTATTTTGTTTTAAATTATATCACTTTATGTTAGAATTTTAGATACATAAAAAATATATTCAAGTCGTGATTTTAATTAAATTTTAGGGATTTAATGTGAGTTAGAAGAAATTTAGTGATTCTCAGTTGAGATTTTGGAATTCTCAGTTGAGAATTCACATATTTAGAATTCTTAAAAAGATAAGGAATTTTCTGAACTTATAGAGAATTTAAAATTCTCAGTTGAGAATTTGGGTATTTCTAGTTAGCTAGGGAAGTTCTGAACTTACAGAGGATTTGGGATTCTCAGTTGAGAATTCTGATTTCAATTGATTTTCAAATAGACAGAAAAATTCTGAACTTACCGAGGATAGGGATTCTCGGTAGAGGATCAGAAAATAGAGGTTTTGACGCCTGATTTCCGCAAGGAAATCAGCGTGTCGCGACCGCGGCTCAGAATCCTCGGTCGCGACACGGTGAATTTCTGCAGAAATCAGACCTGTGTTCTTCATCTTCCAGCAGACACAACTTTTCAGAAACGAAAAATTGAGTTTCTTCATTTTTAAGAGGTCTGATTTTATGCCTTTTCACTTCAAAACAACACCTCTTTTCATCCTAGGATTTTATAAATAGGTTCTAGAGGTTTAGTTTTCTGTTACATTCTTTTCATCTCTGTCAGAACAATTCTCTGATATTCTTACAATTCATCAAACCAGAAACTAAGTTCAGAACCTTTTGCTTCCTTACTCATTCCAAACACCATGACTTCTAAAAACACACCATCTAAGAAAGTTGTTGCTTCACGCAATAAACGTACTGACATATCAGAGCGCTATGGATGTAACTTTCCTATCTTCAATCATGATGAGGGAAGGCGCTTCTTGAGGCATCGATATACATTCTTTGTAGGAATGTTATACATGGATGACTTTCTTAACGATCAACTAGGAATTAGAGACGATATGAGTCGCTATATGGAACATTTAGGATGGACCAAATTCGTTGATATGAAGTTTCCTATAATTGGAGACTGGATATTCGAATTCTTCTGTACGGTTCGTTTTGTTAACAAGCGTCGGGTGCGTCTTAGCTTTCATCGGGATGGCAAAACCTTTACTTTTGGATATCCTGAATTGCATGCTTGGTTTGGTTTTCCCTTAAAGGATACTATCAAACATCATCCTGGAAGAGACATGACATCCACTGATATTTGGAGAATGCTCACCGGATTCTGACATTTCAATCCTAAACTTGCCTATAATCAGTCTTTTCACTCCAACTCTATGCTGTATTTGCATAAATTTCTGAGTCACAGTCTGTTCGGTCGCACATTCAGTAGTGTGGTCAAAGACACTGATCTTTATGTTCTTGGAGATATATTTCAAGGCAACATGGTTGATTCTTCAAAGATTCTGATGGAGGGTCTTGTTGCCGCGTCTAGATCCAAGGCTAAGAAGGTTGGATTCGGGAATATCATATGTGGAATAATTCTAGGGACCAAGGGAAGTATTTCTGTTCCTTGGAGTGATGCTGAATCTTTTCCGACGCTAGACTATGAATTTTTAGAATATGAAGGTTTAATGAAACGAGTATTTCGATCAGGCCCACATTTTCTTTCTGCACCAGAACGTCAAGCTTTTGTGCAGATGAAAATAGACCGCTATAGGGCTAGGGAAATCCCGATTGAAAGGGACGAATTTATAGCATAGCTTTGTTTGTTTTATTTGTATATATGTTGTACATATTTCCAATAAATAAAAATTTCTCTTTTGCATTATATCCTGATTTTGATTATATGGTTAAACTATCATTATTTTCATTATTCTACACTAATGAATCTATTAAATGAAACTTTAGTAAATTCATGACTAGTTAAATGTTAATAACTAAGTTTTAATTCCTTAAATAAAGATTCATTTAACTTACATTATTGAACAAACATAAATGCTTCAATTAATTTTAGTTCAAAACCTTTAATATTCTTAACTTACATACATTAATTAAAGCATTTACGTTTATTTTTCCATTAATAAGGATAAACCTTTGGTTTTCCTTATCATTTAATGTTTTACACTTATGTTTTTAAGTACAGATTACATTTTCAAGGAGTTCAGGATAAAATTTATCAAGGAAATACACAAAATGGAGTTAATCTGCAGAATTTGGGTGACCAGGGGCTGATCCGCGGCCGAGAATGGCAGATTCTCGGTAACTTCAACAAGCAGCACATAGAAATTCGGAGAAAAATTCTCTGAAAAACGCGTGCCGCGGCCGCGGATGTGCGTCCTCGGTCGCGACACGCGTGGTTAAGGCACTCATCAGTCCGGATTTTTGCCTATTTTCAGCCTATTCCTATTCCTAATCTAACTATTACTCTTCCTATTCAACCCTATATATCCCTATTACTTACACAAACCTCACATCACCTCCAATTTTAACCAATCTCTTACTCTAACCTCTTCCCAATACCTTACTTTTACTCTTCCCAATTTATTCATTACCCTTTTCAATCACCTACACCTTTCAAATTCAAGACTCAATACAACTTCTACTTCATCTTCAACCTCAAGCTTTTCTCTTTTCATCTTTTATTTTTCTAACCCTAACCACCATAACCATGCCTAGAGCAAAGCGTGTTGGACACAAGCCGGCTGTCACCGAGGCTAATCGCCTTCGTGTTGGTTGCGGGGCTTATTTTGATATTCATTCCGAGGAAGAAGTTGGACGTTTCAAGCATTTTTCAAACGCCACTCGTAAGTTCGTGGACATGCAGTTTCTTGACTTTGATTCGGTAAGGAAGTTGAACTTCGCTACTCAAATTGATACTTTTATTGAGACTTTGGGGTGGGCAACTTTTGCTTCTATGCGTTTTCCCCAAATTACAGATTATGTGGTTGAGTTTTTGGTTACTTTGAAGATGAACAACAAGAAAACGGAAATTTCTTTTAGGAATAATGGTACTACCTATACCATAGATTATGAGGCTATGCATATATCATTTTATACAAACGAATGAATGCAACAAAACAATTTTTTTTTTATGCAACACTTGTTTTCACAAATACAAATGCAACGTATATTGCAACACTTTTATAAACTTAACATTTTTATACATTTATAAATTAATCATAAGTTAAAATTTTTTTATGATTATTTTTAGGTTATCATTATCGATAGAAAGAATATATTTCTATACGGGTAATATTTTTCAAAATTTTTTTTTTTTTTCAAATCTTCGACACGATTTTAAGTAAAAATTGTTTCGAGTGAATGTATTTAAGTAATAAATTCTTTAATTTTAATCTCTATTTTATATCATGAAATTCATGATACAATAGATCTTATTTTAAATTTTCAATTAGGTTTATAGGCATTAAATTGAACTAACAATTTTTTAGCTCGGTTTTGATTTTGTCTTACATTAACACCAATTGAAGTTTTTAAGGAAACTATAGTCATAATACATGTTGAATTTTAAGTCAATATAGGATGAATGTGCTAACTTTCTTTTTCCCAAGTTACAATTTATAATTCATAATCAAAGAAAAAAAAATCATATTCTTAACTTTTGGCCACGATTGAGACCAACCTTATCACAGTCGAGGTATGAAAGGGAAGAAATAAATAAATAAAAGCGTGCTTTTGGCCACGATTGCGACCACCCTTATCACAATCGAGGTATGGAAGGAACGTTTAAATAAGAAAAATTAAGCGTGTTTAAAGTTTAAAGTAACGATTGCGTCCACCCATGGCATGGTCGATACCTCTTAAGCGAACACAATTAAAATGCATATAAAGTTACGGTCGAGACTACCATTATCACGGGCGTAACTAAGCAAATAAATTAAACTTAATAAATCATATATAATAATTCAAGTTTGGGAAAGGAAATTTGGTGCTTTGAAATGCCTTGAGATGAAAGACTCAATAACATGTGTGCTTACATCGTCCCGAATACTTCAATTTAAACATTGAAATACAAGACGAATGATATATCGTATTTATACTAAGTTAGTTTGATATTTTGCGTATAAATTTGCCATGCGAAGTTAGTATTTTCGGCTTAACTAATTAAAAAGGTAAACACAAAGATATATGTTTTATTTTCATAAAGAGATTAGTTAAGGAATAAATTCAGTGAAATTTTGCTCGGAACTAGCAAAAGATTAAGTGTGGAGATTTGTTAAGCCCAAAATATACCCAAAATACCTAAAATATCATTAATATTTACATCATTTTTATTACAAATTTGTGTTATTTATATCTGTTTAGATTACTTTTACTCTCGAATATCTTTCTTTCTTGCAAGGTACCTAAATATTTGGTAAAATCCAAATAGGAAAGAAAAATGATCAAAAACAGAAGAAAAACCCTACAAAAGGAGTCAAAGACGACGTAAATCAAAAGCGCCAAGTCAAGGACACGAACGAGAGCAAAGAAGTGAAAAAACGCACCGTGCCGCGACCGCGAATCCACCACCCACGGCCGCGACACGCGTCCTTCAGCTACTTCCTCCCTTCGTCCAAAGCTTAACTTGATGTTCCCCCATTCACGGCCGAGGATCCCCATTCTCGGTAAGTGCAGAATTCTGCCAAAGGTGCAATGAACACATGTTGAAAATCAAGAAACGCATTCGTTCGGGTGGATAGAAACGACTCTTCACAAAGAACACAATTTTTTAACAACGGACACGACTCTTTACCAACGAATACGTCTTTTCACAAAAGGACATATCACTTCAATCACAACCCTTCAACATCTATAAATAAAGAGTTGATGTTGAGAAAAATGGATGTAATGTTATGTAATATAGATATAGAATCAGAGCGTAGAACTAATGTATAAGTTCTAAGTAAAAACAATTCGAGAGTTAGAAATTAGATTCTGTACAAAACAAGATGAGGTACACATATTGTTTATAGTTTAATTACAAACACAGTAGCGTTTAGACATTGTTCCAGTTTTAGTTTGCATTTTGGTAGAGGCCGACCGAATCCCTATTACGAAGTTACAGCGAGAAGATTGAGTAGAGTGTTCGCCCCTGAGCCTGACAACCTCTAAGGAAACCCAAGGAAAGGACTGATCAGCCGTTCACTTGCACGCCCTCGAAGAACTCGATGCTCCATGTTCTCTGTAAACTTGTATCAATTTATATTTCATCTAATAAAGTCCGTTCTATTCGATAAATCGTTATGCAGCACTTATGGTAACCAACCCACTAAAGTGATTGCTGGTGTTTTCATTAAAACGTAGTTAATTCAAAATCATTACAAGGAAACTTTGTTGAACACTTAGGCAAATTATTATCTCGGTAGAGTTTTAATTTGGTTAAGGGCATTATGCCGGCTAAAGGGTTTTGCCACGTTCAAAGCCAATTAATTAGAGGTTCCGTCATTTATTTCATCATCATAATTAATACAAAGTTTAAGTTGTTTTCTTTGCTCAATGCAAACGAATACATTTATTTGTTTTTCTAAAAGTTCTAAATGTTCCTGTTTTGTAAAATTCATCCCTAAATCAGAAAACTTTTCTAACGATCGATATATTCTAATATAAAATCTTATTCTAGCATTTTCAAATACTCAAAGTCACAAACTCAATTAAACAATTATTTTTTCTAAATTCAATTAGACAAATTTCACTTTTCATTAACATTCAATAGTAAATCTAACAAGTTCGAAATTAACAGATTCAAAAATAAGTTTTTCGTTAAAAAACGTATCCCTGTGGGATCGATATTTTTATTACTACAAGCGAAACCGTGTACTTGCGGAAATCGCTCAACAACTGTCTGGCAGAAGCGCAGGCTGAAAGGAACTGCAAATCGGAGGTCTGTACACCTGGTAAATGATTATTTACTTTTTACCTTTATGTCACATCGTACCTTTTTCACTATCTACGGAAATGCCATTCCCATTTCCTATATAAGGTGGTGGGGTTTCATTTCAACCCCACACCTTCTCTCTCTTCTCTCTCTCTCTAACTTTTGATTTGGATTGTTCTCGGGATGGATTTGGACCAATATGATGGCACGAAGGGCATGAAAGCGAGTTTCGTGAACCTTACTACAATGGACCCTTTTCAGGACCCCGCAATGCATCTGAGCCGGACCCGCTGTAACCAGGTAAGTACTTTCTTACTTCCTCGTCTTTTGACTAAAATTCTAGGCTTTAGTATCCCTATTTAAACATGATTTGCATGCTAACTTCTAGATTGCCTTAGAATACTTTTAGTTAGAAAACATGAATTTCTTCGCTTGCAAGTAACCTTTATTTATCTTTTGTAAGCATGCGAACTATATGCATGTGAATAGTAAAACTACAAACGATGCATGCCAACAATAAGAACAAACGTGAATAGTGCACGTGAATAATGAAAACGTGAATAGTAAAAACGTGAATAGTAAAAACGTGAATAGTGCACGTGAATAGTAAAAAACTTGACTAATGTACGTGAATAGTAAAAACTTGACTAATGCACATGAATAGTAAAAACTTGACTAATGCACGTGAATAGTGAAACTTGACTAATGCTCGTGAATAGTAAAAACTTGACTAATGCATGTAAATAGTAAAAACTTGACTAATGTACGTGAATAGTAAAAACTTGACTAATGTACGCGAATAGGCCAATGAATAAAGAATTAATCAAATCCTATGCAGACAACCCCAAGGTAGAGATTTCACACAATGACGGTCTAAATTGACAAGATGTCTCTAGGTTAGATTTGACCGAAAGAATAGCTAGATTAACGTGCTTTCATCAGATGCAAGCCTAGGAACAACCTTTAAACTTACCTGTTCCGTTCTTTCCAGTTTATCGGTATTTCCGGGACTACAGCGGATATTCACACGTGGTACTCTATGTTAAGCGCCGCGGTGAGAGCCCGTGTGCGAGAGCTGGGCTTTGAGCCCTTTATTTTGGCGCTGCCCCGTGCCAACGGGGTGTGCGACCGCTTTGGCCTACGAGCCTTATGCGAGAGATGGGTATACTCGACCCACACCTTCCACCTTTCCTTCGGGGAGATGACCATCTCGCCCAGAGATTTCTCTTTATTGATTGGGCTGCGGGGGAGTAGCACTCCGGTTCCCCTTTCCTTTGATGCGATGCGCCCGCGGGTTGACCGTGCTAGATTGGCTGCTTTGATTGGGCCGGGAGTTTATCCAGGCGCCAAATCCACCCTGGCGAAGTTCATCACTACATCGGGGCTTTTGAGTCGTAGGGACTTTTGCGGGACCGACGACACCGATTTGGCCGTCCGCAGCTTCCTGATATATGCTTTGAGCGAGACAATCTTCCGCACCAAAAGCGGAACGATTCATGCAGGTCCCATTTAGGCTTTCAGCGATATGGATGCGGTGGCGTCCTATGATTGGGCGGGAGCGGGTCTAGCTTTCATGTACAAGTTTTTGGATTTGACTTGCCGGAAGCGCAAGGATTTCGACGGCTACACCTTTGCTCTTCTGGTACGTGGTGCATCCTTGACTTGCCCTTTTTATCTTCTTCGCGCTTTCTGTTCGTAACCTTTGTTTTCACGAGTAGGTTTGGGCCTACGAGAGGCGGATTCTTCCTAGCGAGCATCGGTGTAGGCCACAGGTGCCGAAGCCCCCACTCATGGCTCGATGGAGAGAGTTCGATTTAGGTACCGAGGAGAGGCCGACGGTGGCGCAGCTCCTGGATTGGATTGATTCACGGACTTTAGGACCGGTAAATATCTTCTAGTCGTGCTAGATTCTTGTTTGATCAGACCTGACTTTTCTTTGTGTTTTTAGATTAAATTAAGGTGGGACGACCTTGACTTCGGTTCCGATTACGCGTATGTTACCCTGATCCAGGAGCAGCAGAGTGTGCTTACCGGCCCTTGCATGCGGGCCTGGTATTTGGGTGACCGGGGCATCACCGGGGTTAGGGCCTCGCACTGGTCACCAGGTGAGATCCCTGTCTCTATGTTTGCGGTGCGGACCATGCCCTTGTCGGTCATTCGTCAGGATTTGACCCGCCGCTTTGTTGGTAGAGATGTGTGGGTTCATGCCGGGGGCCGTGCTCCTTACCTATCAACCTTGTTGAGTGCGAGGGATGCCCCAGCGGCAGCGATGGAGGTGGACCCTGTGGCAGACATGTTTTCGCGGGAGGCTGTCGCTGCAGTCTTTGGTCGGGAGGAGGTCCCGGTGAGTGGTTCGGCCTATTTATCTTTATTTACGAGATAGTTAGTGGTATTTATTATGTCTCTATTTGCAGGAGGGTTCCTGGAGGAGTGCTCATCTATCAGACTTCTTCGACGGTGCCCGAGCTCAGACGTCTGCGAGTGAGCCGCCATATTACGTGGGTGAGTCCTCCAGCGCCACCCGACCGGAGAGGTCCCCTTTGGGCGTACCCATCTCGGATTTTGGGAGGGATTTCGCGACTATTTGTTATGACGAGTCCGGGGTGGCCTATGCCGGTGTCGAGATGGCTCCTCCGGTCTTTACATCGAGGGTACCGTTTGACCCCTCAGACGCTTCCCAGACCTCGAGAGAGACTTGCACCGATTATGTGGGGCTGTCTGGTTACCTCCGAGATCGACTCAGCTTGCGCTGCGCTGACCATCTGGTATGTATTATTACTTTATTTTAGTGTAGTGGGATGTATGCATATATGTATGTATGATTTTTATTATTGCCAGTATTTCTTTTTTTTCATATTTGTTTTTTTTCTTTTCAGAGTGATATTCACACACATGAGCGGAGACGGAGCGAGTCGGTGCAGGAGTCCGATGCCAGGGTTGGCCAAGTTTATCGGGAGAGGAACGACCACTGGTCAGAGGTGATGCGGAGAGAGACTGCGGGACGCCTTGCTATTGAGGAGAGGGTGCGGGAGGATACTACCGGACGCCTTGCTGCTGAGGAGAGGGCACGCATTACCGAGGAGAGACTTCGAGCCGCCGAGGAGGCCCTATCTGCGGAGCGGGCGTCACATCTGAGGGATTTTGAGGCCTACTGGGATGTCCCTCCTTATTAGGCTCATCATGTATAGCTTTGTAGTTTTTATTAGGATTACCACGATGTATAGCTGATGTATAGGGAGTGGGGTGGATAGTATGTAGGCTTTTTATTGTGAAAAGTAAAGTAGGAAATGTATAACTCATGATTCGTATTGCCATGCATTCAGTAGATTATGATGATTCCAATCATTCTCTTCAAATATATTCATGCCTTTATTTATTTACAAACAACAGAAATACTTAGCCTCTTATACATTATTTTTGTAATTGCTCAAGATATAACTACCATTACCAGGACCTGCCTTTTTTCGGTTTTCAGATCCCGGTGATTTTTCATCTCTCCTTTTACTATCCTGGAATTTTCAAATGAGTGCCCTTTCGGGTTTTCACCCATTGGGATGTCCCTTATTGTTGCATAGGCCGCCCTTTGCGGGTTTTCGACCTATCGGGAATTTTCTTTCGCTTTTTTTTTTACGAAAAGTATTTCTTAAGCCTATCCAGATTGGTAGGTTCGGAGAACTCCATGCCGTCCATAGTAGTTAACTTCACCGCTCCTTTGCTTAGTATCCTCTTCACGAAGAACGGCCCTTCCCAGTTTGGCCTAAACTTGACCCTCGGGTCGGTGTGCGTCACGCGGATCTGTTTTAGCACCATATCCCCTTCTTTGATAGGGCTGGCCTTGACCTTTTTGTTGAAGGCTCGGGCCATCCTTTGCTGATATAACTGCATATGGTAAAGGGCCTCCATCCTTTTCTCGTCCACCAATGCTAACTGTTCATACCGCTTCTTTACCCATTCTGTCTCGGGAATCTCTGCTTCTACTGCGATTCTCAACGATCATTTTTCAATCTCAATTGGCAGGACTGCTTCTGCCCCATACACTAAGGAGAATGGTGTTGCCCCAGTTGATCTTCTAACCGTCGTGCGATAAGCCCATAAAGCGAGCGGAAGCTGCTCGTGCCAATTCCGGTGCGATTCTGCTGTCTTTATGAGAATCCTTTTAAGGTTCTTATTAGCGGCTTCTACTGCGCCATTAGCCTGTGGACGATACGGAGAAGACCTGTGATGTTCAATACCATATTCTCGGAAGAGACTTCTCACTTCTCCTTGAAACTGGACCCCATTATCTGTGATTATATGATGAGGCACTCCGAACCTGGTGATCAAGTGCTTTTCAATGAACTTCCTCATCTGTTTAGACCCCAACTTGCTAAATGATTCTGCCTCTACCCACTTGGTGAAATAATCAATAGCGACTGCAATGAATTTGTGCCCGTTCGAAGCATTAGGCCTCACCTCTCCGATGATATCAATGCCCCAAGCCGCAAACGGCCAAATGGGTGCCAATACGTGCAGTTCCATAGCTGGTGAATGATTATAATCTCCGTGGATTTGACAATCATGGCATTTCTTCGCATATTCGTTACAATCTCTTTCCATGGTGAGCCAATAGAAGCCTTGCCTTATGATTTTCTTTGCCAACACCGCCCCTCCCATATGGGCTCCACAAATTCCTGAGTGTACTGACTCCATTGGCTCGCGGGCTTCTCCCGCATCCAAGCACCTCAGTTGTAAACCATCGGTGTGCCTTTTGTAAAGCAAGTCGTTGTGGATGACGAACTGCTGAGCTAACCTTCTAATCACAGCTTGATCCCTAAGTTCCAATTCTGTCGGGTATGTTCCGCTCTTCATGAAGTTTATGATATCGAAATACCACGGCTTTTCATCTGCCCCTAATAACATTACATCTTTGTAGCATGGTTTGTGAGACCTCCTCAATACCAAAGGCTTCGAGGCGAGGTTCCGAGGGTTGTCCCAAACTGACACCAAAGTGGCCAAAGCATCCGCTGCCTGGTTCTGTGCTCGAGGAATGTGATAAAAATGACATTCATTGAATCTTTGTGCCAACCCTTCTAGCTGGTCTAGGTATGGACATAATCTTTCTTCCCTCACTTCCCAGTTTCCTTGTGCCTGCTCGATGATCAGCTTTGAGTCGCCCCAGATTTCCACATACGATGCTCCCAATGTCGTTAGCGACTCTAACCCATAGATGCACGCTTCATATTCGGCCATATTATTGGTGAGAGGGAAGGATAGCTTCTTTGCCATTGGGATCCTTTCTCCTTCTGGTGAGATAAGTAGCACCCCTACTCCGGCTCCATTCGAATTAACTGCTCCATCGAAGAACATTTTCCAGGGTATGACTTCTATTGCGTTCAAGTGCTCATCGGGGAAATCATAGTTTATCTCTTCCTCTTCTGCGTTCAGAGGTTGGTTGGCCAGAAATTCTGCTATGGCCCTCCTCTTGATAACCTTCTTCGTTACATATTCAATATCAAACTCGGACAAAAGTAATAACCATCGGGCTAGCTTCCCTATTAGAGACGGAGTTCGGTACAGATACTTCACGGGATCCATCCGGGAAATAATGATCACTTTATACGATTGAAAATAGTGCTGTAGTTTCTTTGTTAGCCATACTATTGCCACACACGTCTTTTCGATCATGTTATACTTATGTTCGTACTTCAGGAACTTCTTACTCAGATAATATACCGCGTGCTCCACACCGGTGTCTCCTTCTTGGGCCAACATTGCCCCAATAGATCGCTCCTCGATCGCCACATAGAGGAGAAGCGGTTTTCCCAGTTTAGGCAGTCTCAGAACTGGCGGATTAGACAAATAGTTCCGAACACTCTCTAATGCTTGCTGGCACTTATCATTCCAAACCGTGGGTTGATCTTTCCGTAGCAGCTTAAACATCGGCTCGCAGATCGTAGTGAGTCGTGCTATGAACCGACTGATATACTGAACCTGTCCCAGAAATCCTCTCACTTCTTTCTCATTCTTTGGTGCCCGCATTTCCTGTATGGCCTTCACTTTGTCGGGATCTACCCCGATTCCCTTGTTACTGATCACATAGCCTAAGATCTTCGCCGATGAAACGCCAAAGAAGCACTTCTTCGGGTTCAACCTCAGCTTGAATTCTGCAATTCGGGCCAAAAACTTTTCGAGTGCAGCGAAATGCCCCTCTCTTGTCTCCGACTTGACCATCATATCATCCACATAAACTTCTACCTCCTTGTGTATCATATCATGGAACAGTGCTGTAGCCATTCGCTGGTAAGTTGCCCCAGCATTTTTCAAACCAAACGGCATCACCCTGTAGCAGTACGTTCCCCACTCAGTTGTGAACGAGGTTTTGGCTTTGTGCTTTTCGGCCATCTGAACTTGCATGTAGCCCATGAAACCATCTACATTCATGTGTAAGACGCTCGATGCTACACTGTCGATCTACATGTCAATATGAGGCAACGCGAATTCATCTTTGGGGCACGCCTTGTTAAGATCTCTATAATCGACGCACATTCTCACTTTGCCGTCCTTCTTTGCGATGGGCACTACATTTGCGACCCAAGGGGGATAGTCGATTACTTCGATGAACCCTGCTTCTAACTGCTTCTTCACTTCCTCTCTGATCTTATCTGCCCATTCCGGTCTCATGCGTCGGAGTTTCTGCTTCACGGGCTTCGCGTCGGGGTATGTTGGAATACGGTGAGTTACGATTGATTGATCAATTCCTGGCATGTCTTCGTATGTCCAAGCAAACACTATTTCGTATTTTTTAATTATTCTCTCAAATTCTTTCCTCTCTTCAATAGTTAATTCTTGAGCAATTTGTATAAGTTTAGGATTTTCATCCGTGCCAAGATTGAAAGTTGACATTTCTATTGCATTGATTTCAAATGTAGGCATGTTATATGAATGAGAATGCATGGAATGATCACGATCAACATCAAGCAAGTAAGCAAAATCAGAATTCATTTCATTGACAGTGTTGGCGAGTACATCATCGGATTCAAATAAGGCACTAATACAATTTTCATCGTTAGGGTTCTCGGGTTTCTCATAGGCTTTAGAGGTACCGGGTTCATCCACCGCTCCCACAATTGCTTCAATAGTAATGACCTTCTCCTCGGCATTCAAATCTAACATCATAATCTCCTCGACGAAGCAGCTTGCCTTTCCTTTGCCCCAGTCGGCAACATCATTGAAGATCTCAAAACCTGGCAGAATCTTTCCTTCGGTGCTAGTCCATGACTCGGGAGTCCCTGAATAAGCCTTTCCGTGCCCCTCATTCACAAAATACTTCTTTAGGCCCACTTTTCCTTCACCCCCTGTGTTGGATGGACCTCCCAGCTCATATCCTAAACCCCTCCGGGTTTTTTGGCTCTTGAAATCTGGAAATTCTGGCAACCCTTGATGGTGTGCTCCCAAGCCCATACCGGGGATGAAACCCCCCTTCATCATCTTCACCACATCGGTGGTCATGCTAGACTTGTAAATCCCAGAAACTTGGAATCTAGAGAAAAGCCGAGGCTCAATTCCCAATGCCGCCACCGAGATCAATTTTTCTGCTCTGATCGTCACTATCTCCTCCCCGAAGGGGAATTTGATCATTTGGTGAAGCGTGGAGGGCACACCTCCTAACTTGTGGAACCATGGGCGTCCCAACAATACAGCAAAGGTTACCGGGATATCCAGCACCGTGAACTCTGTTTCTTCTTCATGCGGCCCCACTTTCAGCTTGGCCTTAAAAACTCCTTCGATGTGCCTACGACTATTATCATAAGCCCTGATCACAGTTTCCGAGGCCGTCAGGTCTCCTCTTTCTACTCCCAATTTAGACAAGAGTTTCAACGGGCAAACATTAATGGCCGATCCATCATCGACCATCACACAGCTAGTCTTCTTCCCGTTAATCTCAGCTCGGATGTACAAAGGCTTGTTGTGAGCCTTCCCCTCTTCTGGGAGATCCTCGTCAGTAAACGTGATTTCGGTTTTCTTTCGAGCCATAATTTCCCCCACTAACGCTGCCGGCTCAGTATCGGTAGAAATAACCAAATTCTGCAGTTCTTTCATCAGATTTTCACGGTGGTACTTGGAATGGCATAGGACTTCCCACACCGTGGACTTAGCTTGTGTTTTCTTCAACTGCTCGAGGACTTGGTCATCTGGCTTGGGAGCCGATCCTTCTCCTATCTTAGTGTCCACCATAGGTGCCTTTCCCTTGGCCACTCGACCTGATCTTGTCATGACGGCGATTTCCGGCTCATCATCAGATTCATCCCAGATATTGATAGGAATCCTCCGATTAGCATCCTCCTCATCCGAAGAACTTTCCCAAATGTCTACAATTATTAGATCCATTAGGTGAGGGACGTTCGGATTCAAATAGAAGGGATCCGCTGATCCATACCAAGCCCAGCCTATCAAATCGTCATAATCCCGAAGGGACACTCTACTCATCCTTCTTGCCGCCAACGGAATAGCGCCTCTCTGTATGCACATAAGCTGCACCTTATCACTCATTGTTTCATGACATTGCTCATAGCGGTGCCTCCACCTCCTAACATAATCCAAGAATGGTTCCTCGGGGAATTGCCTGATCCTATCCAAATCCTCCAGGGATCCCGTCCATGGAACATACATCTCATATCTCGCCACAAAAGCATCCCTAAGCGGTATCCAATGACCCATTTCCTCCTCTGATAGGCCTTGGTGCCACAACAAGGCTTCTCCCATGAGGGTTCCCGGGAAATGTTCATGTAATTCACATTGAGGGAACCCGGCGTCGTACATATGGTTGCGAAATATCCTCGCATGCTCAATAGGATCACGGTATCCCCCATACCTAGGAATTTCTAACACTGCCTCGGGTGTTTCATAAGAGGGTGAGTCCGGGGTTTGCTCTGCCAGCATCCATACCGTATACTCTTTGATAAACCTTTTTGTCATTGCCGCCCAATCGGTCTTGACATGCATCGGAAGTGACATATACCACATCAACGGCTCACCCATCAATGAATTACAGAACAAACTGGTGATCTCTTCTTCCTTAAAGCCCAAAGGCCCCATGGCCGACAAGTAGAAGTGAAGGTGTTCCATGGGATCTTTGTTGCCATTGTACTTACTGACCCTCGGTAGCGGACGCTTGATAGGTCCGATCTGCATCGCGAAGCGCTCTGCAGTCCTGTCTTCAGCTCTTTGGTACTTTTCTAGAAATAAATCTGACAATCGATCCCAATCATGCTTGCAAGAGTCGGGTAATGAGTGGAACCACCCCAAAGGCTCGCCTATCAGCGAATGATGGAACCACTGAGCAATCTCGTCCACCCCGAAGGATTCAACAAACATATCACGCATATATTCACGCAAGTGCACATCGGGATTCTCCCCGCCACTAAACAAACCCAATTCTGGCACAATAGTTCGAGACGGCCCTTCTCCGGTCTCTTCGGCACTATCTTCATCATACGGTGCTCCACCGTCCAAACCTTCATCCATCGGTTCACCTTCCTGTTCCTCGCCAAGGAAGGACACATATAGACCATTTCCTACATTGTTCTTTTCGTCGGAGTCCAACAACTCCTCTTCATTTTCCTCGAAGGATTCCATCACTACACTTTCTTCCAGACCGACTCCGATCATGCTCACCCTATGATTAGGCAATGGATTATGCCTAGTGGAAGGGTTTGCTGACGAAGGATCAGCTATCTTCTTCTCCTCAATCAAATCTTGGATCTCGTGCTTCAACCTCTCAAAGTTCTCAATAGTATGCCCATAACTGCTGTGGAATTCGCAGTATCCCCTAGCTTGTATCTGTGGAGAAGGTGGAGCTTTGTTATAAGGAGTAAGAGCTTTCAGCAACCCCTTTTTCTGCAATCGTTCGAAGACTTTTGCGTAGGTCTGATCAAATTTGGCGAACTGCCTCTTTTCGATAGCATTAAGATCAAGCACTTTCACTGCTGCAGATTCTGTACTCGCACTTGGCCCTCCGGCACTATATCCTGACTTCGTCCACTTGGTATACGCCTTTTTTAGTTCTCCATCCCCCTCAACTGTCAAGGCGCAGCTATACATCTGATTGAAATCGGTAAAGGGCATATACCGCATCTCATTCTTAATATATGGCAATGTGTTGCCTACTACCATTCGGATCTGGTCCTGCTCAAGCGGCTTCTGTTTCATGACCGCGGCCTTGGCCCTCCATCTCCTTACAAAATCGGAAAAGGATTCCCCAGTCTGCTGCTTAGTGCTCTCTAGCTCCTTCAAAGTGACTTCAAGCATGGTGTTGAAGCTATACTGAGCGATGAATGACTTCGCTAACTCTTTCCAATCCCTCTTCGTCACCATTGGCAACGCGTGAAACCATGTGAGGGCAGCCCCTCCAGATAAGTGTTAAACAGCCCCAGGACTTGGTCCCCAGTCAGGATCGTGTGCTTCATTACAGCAACATACTGATTCATGTGGGCAGTGGGATCTCCAGTTCCATCGAACTTTTTCATGTCAGGGAGCCGGAATTTCAAAGGCAAAGCCGTTGCCGATAAACAATTCTTCAAGTTATAAAAGTCCTGACTCCCGGAACTTCCCCCATGTAGATCGTGCACCTCCTGAGTGATGTGTTGCTTCCACTCCTCCTCCTTAGCTTTCTCTTTCTCCAGCTGCTTTCGGATATAATCCTGATAGTCATCCTCATTCCCAAAGCGAGGACCATCGTTCACCTCATTCTCAGCGTGCTTACTGCCACTTTTGTCATCTTTCATGGCCAACTTAGCTATCTGGGCCACTATCGCGGCTAACTACTCATTAATGTTGTTCACAGAGTTTTCCAATCCGGCCACCTTTTCGTCGGTCGTAGACATACTGACGGAAGAATGAGTATACCCGGATGAAGATGAATCAGAAGCCACAATTGCCGATTCAGAACTGTCAATCTGTAGCTGATCAAACTGCCTGACTAGCCGACTGCTCTCTCGGTACCACAACCGCTTAATGATGATGTCTGCGTGAACGGTATCCATTAGTATGTATGCATGATTTTATATGCATGATTCGTGGTGTGTGCGTTTATTATTTACAGATATATAAGATAAGAAGAACAAATGTTAGTCTAATTACACGTATCACAGCATCTCTCTTCCACCCTTATTCCTCCACCCACTCGATGGTCCAAGTCTCTTTCCTAGGATTTTGGTTTGGGGCTCACATTGCGGTCCAGGGGACGCGTGATGTCGTCGATTATTGCGGAAAAGTAAATCATTCATCAGACAATACAGTTCGTTTTAACGTATCAGCATTTGGTGACTAAGATATCGACCCAATGGATTGTCCTGTCGGAATAACCCGTCTTTTGTCATTTTCCGAGACGCATTAGCTCGGGTTTTGACTCCCTTTGAGCGCATCTCGGTTTTTAGACGTGGTACGAGTTATTCTTTTAGTCCAATCGTTCGTTATTGACAATGATTCGTTCCCTTTTATTCGCGTGGGTTCGTGTCTCGATTTTTGGAACGACTGGATCTTTTGGATCTATCGAGAGACGTAACCGTATGCTTATTTAGTGATGAAAGCACTTTTTATTTTAAGGAACGGACTCATCGCGTAACGTGTTTGTTTCTAGTGTTAAGAACCCGTTCGCTCTTTTTGGCTACGTGAAAAGACGGCGAGTCTTATTTGAGCGCACGGTACTCTTTCGGCTAACAACTCTTTATTCCAATCTACGGGATATATCACCTTAGCGTGGTTATAGAAAATCAATGTTTCGTTGAATCGCATGTCTATTCGGAGTAGGGATATTACCGTCCTTTTCACTTTGGCATGAACTGAACAAACACGCAGGTCGGACCATATTTCTTGTAGTTTTGGTAATGGTCGAAATGATCGAGCCATTAGTCAAATCCACAGTCTCGTCCACATGGCGCAATTATTCGGTTTGGTTTAATTCGGCTTTGTGATTTTTAAGCGGCGTATATACCAGTTCGAGACATGTATTTAACGACATTGGTTCATTTTCTTTAACTACCCTCGGGATGGATATATATCGTAGATACAGAATGACTTTGGTCGTTTGTCTATCTTTGCGTTTCTTTTATTTTCTTAGTCACTTTTGCGGACACGTCCATTTCTCTTAAGAACGACACAAGGCATAACGTAAGAGCTCGTCTTTTATTCAGAAGGGACGGGCCACATTTGCGAAACTCTTTACGTTACAATGGGGTCATTCGAAACAGAAACGTTCTTTGTTTTCGTTTTGTCATAATCTCGCTTTATCCCAACCTATTTAAAGAATGTGAATAACGACTACTGTTAATATAATCTTTTGAATCGAGATATAACTATCCTTAATACCAAACCGATTCATACTAATACGTGCTTACGTCATAACGCATTCCCTGAACATGTGCCTTCTTCGGGACACGGAAAGGGACCAGGCGGGTCGCACAAGTTCATTCATACGAGATGACTAAGTCATCTTTAGTTCGAATCGTTTCAATGTTTAAGGGTAGTTTGTATATCAGTTTAAGAGTATATATTAACGCATCGTTTCTTTTTCTTTGCATATTTTAGGATTAGATACGTATCATGGCAATTTGAAAACACGAACTGATTCATTTATCACCTCAAAAATGGTAACGGGTAATCCTATGGCAACTTCTAAGGCTACTATATGCTGACACGGCTGATCACGGGACCTCACAGGACCGCACAAATTCGCCCCTAACGAATGGATGGGGACCCTTTGGCGCCTTACTGTAAGGGGGAACTTACACTAGCCTCTTTCGAGCGACGAATGGACTCTCGCTAGAGGTTTCGCGGAAATTACCCAAAAGGTTTGCAATAATGCACATGAATGCATACGAAAAGAAATAATACGATCCGTCCCCGTTAAGGGCTTAATACACGCCTTCCGGAATCAAATTTCTCGCTTCCCCAGCAGAGTCGCCACTTGTTAGACGAGGTGCCGCGGCCTAATCTCCCGGGCGGACCGGGGGGTGGACACCTCATGGTGATGTAAGCGGTGATTGGCGCCGAAAGCAACCAATCGTGGAATCAAGCTGCTCGGCAGGACCGGAGCTCGGAGTATGGAAGAGTCGCCACCCACGAATGGGAAAATGAACACCGATCCCTTACGGGAGACCGGTGAGGGTTCGGGAAACTTAAGTACGAGCCGAGAAGGCTAGCTCCTTTCCGGAGAAAGGCTACTAGGCACCCCGACATCGCCCGGTTATGAACCACCGGCCTCCTACTCAGCGTGTTAGGCGATAACGGACTAATCGCATATTTCTTTAAGTTTAAAATTCATTTGAAACCTTTTCTTTCTCGTTTTGAAAACCGTTTTGAGCATGTATTATTGAAAGCCATTTTGGTAAAGAATCACCCATTTACATCAGTTCAAAATACATAGGAGAGAGATGGGGGAGAAGAAAGAATTGATTTGTTTACAATGTGATTTATGCTTCGTATTACGCACTAACTCTAAACTAAACTCTCTTCCCAAAAATGAGTTTATTTACATGGTTCGTACCTTAATCGCCGTTGGAACGATTTAGGTACGTTTCAAAACCCCGTTTGATGACGTTCACTCGAATCGCCGTTGGAACGACTCGAGCGTTTGAAAATGTTGAGATAAAAAGCTTTAACAAGAAAACGTGATTAAGCATACAAGTCAATTTATTTTGTTCAAAAAAAACGTTTAAGAAAACGATTCAAAAACTCTATTATTTACAATTAAAAGCAATTTTAATTATAAGGTTCGCTTAATCCGTCGTTGGAACGAATTAAGGTTTTAAAACGTGATGTTTTAGGAAATGGTTTAAAGTGATAAGAAAACCTTTTATTTACACCTTAAGAACATCTAGAAAAGCTTTAATTTAAACCAACAAATTAAACTCTCTTTTTGTGATTTATTTTCCCCTTTTTCACTCAATTGAACCTTACTTGAATACAATAATCAACAAATAATAAATTGAATCTCAAACTCACCCAACCCAAATATATTTAAAGAATATATACCTATAGGAAATCCAAATGGAGAATAAATATACATATTTATACATATATGTAAGAATGTTAAAATAGTAATAATATATGTAGATCAAACATATGATAAGAAAAGTAATAATACATATATAAGTGAACATAAGGATAAGGCTAATTAAAATACACTTTGATTTTTATTTAAGAAATAATGTAAAGATAGAGAATAAAATTCATAAATAAGAAAACCAACTCTAAATCAAAATAGTTTTGTACATAATGATATATAAAGGATAAACTCTAAATCAAATTGATGAAAAGAAATGATATATAAACACATTAAATAAATATGTGTACAAATTATTTAAAAATAGCTTGAAAGTATATATTACATAAATATACATATATATATAAAGGACCAAAAGCCTAAAAGTTGAGAAGGAGGGACCAAAACAGCATTTTTTACATTTCAGAGCTTTACCGACAGAAAATCCGTCGGTAAACAGCCTTTAGTGACAGAGAATGTAAAATTACAGAAATGAATCAACAGTTTCCAGATTTATTCAAAAGCTTTAGATTAGATCTATTCTATCGTTTTGGACTTCTGAACTACCAAAAATGGATCATAGTCTATAACGGAGGTTCCTAAAACGACGTTTTTATTTTAAAACGTTATTTTGAAATATTTTTAAAACTTATAATTACAACGTTTTTAATACCCGAACTACCTTTGAATCGGATCACGGTTCGTATTGGGATATTAAAACGAGGTTTTTATTTTAAAACAAAACCGAACGTTTATCTAATACGAGACGAAAATTAAATAAATACGAAAAATTAAGTAAAACGTGATAAATAAATAAATAACTAAATAAACAAAATTATAACATAAAAATAAATAAATAAAGGAAATAAAATAAATAAAATAAAACGAGTCTAGTCCTCGGATAATACCTCAAGTTCGGTATTGACAGTTGAAGTCGGTTGATTCCACGAATCGTGATTTTCCGGTGTTTTTTGTATTTTTGGTAAAATTTTAACTTTTAGAAATTCGAAATTTTTAGGAAAAAAATGTTTTTTTCCAAAAAAATAACTTTCTCTCTCTAAAAAATGTCTTAGAGTGAGAAGGTCTCCAAAAATCCTCCTTCAAATGCATGGGGATCCGTGCCTTATATAGGCAAACGGATCCCTGGAACTTTGGGCGACGCCCGAGTAAAATTGGGCGTCGCCCAAAGGGGGTTGGGCGATCGCCCACCCTGGTTGGGCGAACGCCCAACCTATATTGGGCGAACGCCCAACAATCGTTGGGCGTACGCCCAACTGATGTTGGGCGTTCGCCCAACCATCGTTGGGCGTCCGCCCAACGTCGTTGGGCGCCTGCCCAGCGGCCGTCGGGCGCTCGCCCAACGGCTGTCGGGGGTGCATGCCCGACGGCCGTCGGGCGTCCCGCGGACGCCGAGTGCACGCCCTGCGCTGCCGCACGTGCGTCCGACTGTCGTCGGACACACGTCAGCTGCCGCTAGGCGCTCGCTCTACGTCGCGGAGCGTCCACGAGCCGTTCACTCAACGACCGCGATTCTCGTTGACTCACCGTTTTATTATTATACGTTTTTCTCTTTCAAAATTTTCCCGGAACCAACCGCTTCGACCGCTTTGTTAAAGGTTTTCGTCACAGGTCCTCCGACTCGGTGTCTACAGTATGTTTAATCCTCTTCAGTAAATTCCAAGTATAATATGTGATATATGCATGCTGAGTGAATTTCCATGCTGAGTGATTTATGCTAAATCAATAACTATCACATGCTGAGTGAATTTACTTGCGGAGTGTTTATCTTAAACTGAGTGATTGAACACAAGAATTATCCCTTGCGCAACACTGACTGCTCAGAACTTTAAACGTTTGAAATTCTTAACAACTGAGTAAACATCCGTTGCAAAACTTAATGTAAAACACGCGAATTAAATAGCCACCTAGGATGACGTAAGCGCAATAATTAGAAAATACACGCGCCGAATGTGTCATAAATGCCAGAATATTTGTCGATTGAGTATCTCGAGGTCAAACGGCCACCTCAACGCGTAGGATCAATTCGACACCTCTATAAATAGTGGATGATTTCCCACTTTTATCTCTTTACGCTTAGAAATTTCTGGTATTCTCATATTCTCCCTAAAATCTCCCAAACTTCTCTAAGAATCATGACGAAAGATTCTCAGAATGTCTCCGGTGCCATTAATCGCTCCGATGAAAATCCTTCATCTCCTGTCCAGTGTGACCACTCTAAGGTCACTACGTCGAGCAAGCAAACCAAAGCTGACCAAGCTGCCTCCTCAAAAGGAAAGCAACAGAAGGATAAGGCAAAGAAGCCTGTGGAACGCACCTACACTCAAGTTTACGAGAGTGTGAGGGAGTATAAGGTAGACCATTCCAGATGGTTCTCACGGGGTTTTGTGGAAGTTGAGCAACCCTTTTGTGACTGGATAAAGAACAACGGTTGGACCGAGCTGTTCTCTGTTCGCGAAGAAACCTACCCAGAGTTAGTTAAAGAGTTCTACGCTAACCTAAAAGTCGCGGATGATGACCGAGACTACATGGTTACCAAGGTTAAAGGGAAGGACATCTTCATTAACCCTATTTACCTGGCCTCGCTACTCAAGCTGAAAAACGAAGAAGCAATTCTTCGTAAATCTGGTGACCAAGACAAAACCAAATACTCTGTTGAGTTCTGCGAACCCCCTGGTCATGTAGGGGAAATCTCAAGTACCTCCATGGGTCGGAATCAGAAGATGGCCCACTACATACTGACCAATTTCATCTTCCCCAAGATCAATTGCACCAACTCGGCGACAAACTTCGAGCAGTGCTTTATCTGGCACATGCTGACCTATACGCCGATAAACATGCCTGTCTTCATAATCGGTGGATTTCAAAGAAGTACCGGAACCCTTAGGCTGGGCTCTATCATCACCAAAATCCTTAAGGATCACAGGGTGAGCTTAGTTGAGGAAATCCACGCAATAGGAACAGAAATCACTGCAGCGGCATGATAGGGGTCAAAAACCCCTATCTTTGGGTACGGTTTTAGGACGGGTTTTAGCGTTATTTAGTTAATAAGCGAGCAATTCTCGCATTTAAATGCTTTTGTGTGAGTTAGTTAGAAATTGGAAACGTTTTATTTACTTTTCGTTGTTTAGGCTCGTTTTATGATCAATTTAGGCAAATACGGCCAAAATGGCATGCATATTATAATTCCATTATCTTTTGAAGCTAATTGATCCGTCAAAAGTCGCACCAAACGAAGCGTTTGCTCAAATAAGCGATTGGCGGGTCAATTTAGCCCTTGGACTAATGTTGTTTGGAGTTTATGTGCGTGTGCAGGTTAAAACATGATCAATTTCAGGCAAAAATCGTGTCTCGGGGACCCCCGGCAGTCGCTCGGCGAATTGAGCATCGGCGCGCAGCCCGGGCGCTGCTCGACGAGCAGCCCAGGCACCACCCAGGCACTGCCCAGGCACTACCCAGGCACTGTGCCTGCTCGCGACGAGCAGTGCCTGCTCGCCGAGCAGCTCGCCCTGCTCGCCGAGCAGACCTGCGGGAATTGGTCAAAAAGACCAATTTCGCCCCCACGACGCCACAATGGACCCCACGACTTCCTACCTGCATAAGGACACGAATTAGGTCATCAAAAGGGCCCGAGCCACGCCTATAAATAGGATTTTTCCAATGTAATTAGGCATCTTTCATTATTTGTAAATTACTTTAGCTTTCCCCTTGAATTTCCTCTCCATCTCCTCCATCTTCATCAACCTCCATTGAAGCTCCTTCAAAGCTGTTCTCGAGGAATATTCAAGGTCCGTCCTTAAGACCTAGGAAGTCGATTGCAGAGTAGACAGGTTCCTTGAAAGGGATTTTCGTATCTCCTTTTACTTTTCCTTGTTTTTACTCTTTGATACAGTCTATGAATCCTAGGCTAATTGTATCCTGTGACATTGTTCTTCATCTTTAATAATATTTCAGCTCTTGTTTTGTTCTATGATTGTTTGTTTAATCTTTGTCTTACGCTTTATTCAATTGGTTTAACTCATTCAAAAGCCCCAAAATCGAGTAGGCACATATTGTGAGCTGAATCTGACCTAGTCAGAGCCTAGGAGATTGACGACCTCTTAGTTGATTAAGCCCAAATTGCTGAGCCTTAGACCTAGTTCCGGCCTTACAAGGGAATCACGCACTAGGAACTTCAGGAGGGTAAGTAGTGTTAATCGCCTTGAATACAAGTGACTTAGATTAGGTTTTTAATCAATAGACCTAATAACCTAACTTCATTATTATCGTTCATACCATGTTCCTTCGGGTAATTGCATTAGTGAAAGATCAATTAGGAGTAGTTTAACTTAATTAGGAGTAGTTTAACTTAATTAGGAGTAGTTTAACTTAATTAGGCATAGAATAACTTAGTTAGAACTAGTATAACTTAGCTAGGGATAGCATAATTCAACCTAGGAGTAGATTAACTTAAGAAAATAAACTCAAACCCCCCTAAGCCTAGATAACACCTGAGACCAAGTAATTCGATACTTGCAGAAATAAATCCTGTGGGCGATAACCTGGACTTAACCAGAAATTTATTACTTGATAACGACGAGGTACACTTATCCCTTAGTGAGTCTCGCGGTGTGAACGCCGTGAGGCGCATCACGGCACTATTTGGTCTATTCTACGATCAACCAATTGTGCCCAAGAAAGGGAAAGGGGCCGCTATCCAGGAAACTGAGGGGCTGGTGACTCGAAAGGGAAGGATGGAAAGAAAGAGGAAAGCTGTTCAAAGCACCTCTAAAGAAGCTATCTCTGCACCAAAGAAGCTTAAATTTGTATCCAGAGGAACTAAGCCTCAACCTCAACAAGGTCAGGATGGACCTAGGTCAGCTGAGAAAAGACCAAGGCAAGCTGAGCCTGAGGTAGAAGAAAGAGAGGATATTGATGAGCAACCATCAAGAAAGAAGAAGAAGATCTCTTCTGAATTAAGTCCTATCGATGCCCTTCCAACTGACGTCGTCATTCCTCCTAACTCACATTATGTACAGAGTCAAGACATTGACACTGAATAACAGTCAGAAGAAGAGGAAGAACAAGATCAATTGGGTGGTCAGTTTGAAGAAGAGGAAGAACAAGACCAATTAGGTGGTCAGTTTGAAGAACAAGACCAACTGGGTGCTCAGGTTGACACTGAGGAGACAGCTGATGATGAGCAATATGAACCAACCAACAGTGAGCTGGTTGACGAAGAAGATGATGAGCCAACGGCAAATCATCCTGCTGTTCAAAGGGAAACTTCACCTACTGACTCTATTGAGTCCATTCCTGCTGACCCTACTCCTCCAAAGCTAAAGAGACTAAGAAGACTTAAGAAGAAGGCATATCGAGCCCCCGTCATTGACCTCATGGGTGACTCACCTCTGAGGGATGAGATCACTGACCTAACAGATATACACCTTAAGTTCTTCTCTAATCCTATTGAGTATCCACCAGAGCAACAAGAAAATCAAGCCTTTGTTTCTCAGCCGAAGGAACATGCCGGCTTAACTGCTTCCCCCAGCCAAAATGATGTCGAGCAAGTGCTCGAAGATCCTGCTCCTCAACATGTTGAGCAAGCTAAGGAAATGCCTGCTCAGGTAACACATTCTGCCGATCATCCTCTTCCACAAATCCAAGTACAGAATCTAATCCAGTCAGCCACAACTGGAAATGTGAACTCAAGACCAACTGCTGATCATGCTGGCACTTCTAATGTTGAGCAGAACCAAACACCGCCTCCATTCGGTTCTACTCCTCTTCCGGCATCTGGGCCAACCAATGATGAATCCTTCAGCTATCTTAATGACTCTGAGTCAGGTCGAAGAATCATTGACCCAGCTCAAGCTCTCCTCTAGGACCTCCATCAAACAAGTACCAATGCCGCTGGGTCAGTTCCTGTTGAGCCAACTCAGCTTTCGTCTGTCACTCAGCTTCTTACAGAGATCAAAGGTCTGAAGGATCTTCTGAGTGTCATGACTTCATTACAGTCTCAACAGCCCAGGCAGGAATCCATAACCAAGCTAGCAGAACTCCAGCTGACAATGGTCAATCACATGAACTCCCTATAGGGTCAAATTCATCAACTGTCAGTTGCAAACACAATGTATGCAACTTCTGCCGAAGTTCATCAACTCTTCAACCAGCTTCACACTGAGCAAGAGAAAACCAATCACCAACTCTCTTCCTCCTCCCAATGCTCCATTGAGCAAATTAGTGAGGCTGTACGGCTGCTAAACTTAAGCAAGGAAGAGATGGAAACTGACCAGCTTAAGACAAACGAAATCCTAAAGTACTATCGAGTCACTTTCAACCACGTGCGCCATACAAATGCTCAACGTCAGTACTTTGACACATCCTTGTTAAAAATGTTTCATCAAGCATTTGCCATGCTTACTGATAGTATACACTGGGTTGGAAAGTCTCAAACATATATTCTGAGTATGTTGAGTGCCTCAGCTATCAGGATTCCACGTTCTATTCTGGATGATGGTGTTCCAATTTTTGACGGCATAAATGTAAGCACACGAAAGCTAAAGGCATTCTCTAAACGCCTAACTCAAGCTGCCATTCAAGACACCTTCATTCCTCCTCCCGCTGATGGTGGAAAAACGGGGGAGAAAGAACAAGCACAAAGAACTCAGCAATCAGAGGAAGCTTCAGGAAGTCAGCAAAAATACAAGGGAAAGGGTAAAGCTAAAGAGCATGAAGCCCAACTTAACTACAAGAAGAAATAGCTTGACTAGGATTGACTAGATTCAATTTTGTTAAAACGTGTAGTCTTTCCCTTATGCATTTTTTTGTTTGTGTGCTGACCTGAATACAAAACTATGCATCTATCTTTTCAACACTGACCAATCTTATGTGATGCTTCCTCATGTTTTGTACTGAATAGTTAAAGCATCTTCATTAAATCAACTGTGCTACTTTTCTACATTGCTTTATGATTGTATGCTATGTTGATCAACATGTTGACTTATTTTATATGTCTTCTTAAACTCATTGAACAAAGAAATACTCAGCGCTCTCTGATATCTAAATCTTCCGCATAAACTGAGTTAAAAAGAATATGTTTTAAAAGCTGACCTAATTTTGAAAACTGACCTTAGACTTACTTGATTAAACCTCGAAATGTTTAAAGTAAAATTAAGTCAGCAGCTCAACCCTTACGGGGGAGTATACTGAGTAATATAAGGTCAACTATCATGGGGGAGCTCAACACTGAGTTCTTCAATTGAATATTTTTGCCAACATCAAAATGGGGGAGTTTGTTGAAACACCTTTCCACATGATTTTGATTTGACAAAATTATTTATGTAATTAATAAAAAATATTCTAATACATTAAATTTAAATGCTTTGATTTATTTACACTAATGTGTTTGTTCAATGTTGAGTTTATTGGTATATAAGACATTAAGATATAAAGCCCATAAGTGGAAGTCAAGCCCAAGTCAACACATCAAGACATCTCGGCCCAAGATACAAAACGCGGTTGTTCTGTACAAAGCACAAGCTCAGCATGAAGAAGGATCGAGAAGCCTTCTCTCAATTGCTTCAAGATGAAGCTGCTGAGTGTGTCGAAAAGAAGTACAAGACAGCGGCAGACAAGAACCAACTTCTAGACAAAGTATTTCTACTTTGGGTAAAGTTCAGAAGGCGCAGGAAGCTGTCTGGAAGACTTTGCCAAAAATGTCGAAACATTCTGTTTACCGGACGAAAAGCTGCCGAGCACTGCCGTGGACAGAAGATGCAAGAATCTCATTGGCCAACGACACTGAGCACGTACTGAGTAACAACGACAGGAAGCCGTTTCCCTCCAACGGTTATTTCGAAATTCAAAATTACCGGTGCCTCAAGTGTCACTATAAATATGCCTCTCATTTGCTTCATTCGATGCAGATCTTCAATTAGCCGAAACGCTGTCCAAATTCATACTTGAAGTTCTGTGAGAAAAGAAAAGCAAAATCTTACACCAATTCCTAATCATTGTGTAAAAGTCTAGAGTGATTTTCAATCATCTAAAGTGTCTTAGCAATTGTTGTTTAGGACAAACACTTTATCATTTCTAGAAGAATAGAAAGGAGAGGTTGAGTACTCGGTTATAGTACTCAGCGGTAGATATAGGACTGAGTAGAGGTATAGAGGAAGGTACTCTTGTATACTCAGCTTCTATTGTAAAAGGTTTCGTGCTCTACCTTTAAAGAGCTCAGTAAAGAATTCAAAAAGCTCGGACGAGTTCCGGGGACTGGACGTAGGCGGAGAGGCCGAACCAGGATATGTCTGCTGAGTAACATATTTCTAACCCTTAAACTCCTTTATATATTGCTTGCTATAAAACTGACTAAGTAACGAACTCACGCTGAGTTGAGTGCACTAAGAAGCTGAGTTCAGGAATAGACTCTAAGTGT